>NW_011494796.1:4705705-4727481 GCF_000754665.1 Bison bison bison | reverse complement strand
TTGGCATAGTCAGTAAAGCAGAAATAGATGTTTTTCTGAAACTCTCTTGCTTTTTCTATGATCCAATGAATGTTGGCAATTTGATCTCTGGTTCCTCTGCCTTTTCTAAATCCAGCTTGAACATCTGGAAGTTCTTGGTTCATGTACTGTTGAAGCCTTGCTTGGAGAATTTTGAGCATTTCTTTGCTAGTGTGTGAGATGACTGCAATTGTGTGGTAGTTTGAACATTCTTTGGCATTGTCTTTCTTTAGGATTGGAATGAAAACTGACCTTTTCTAGTCCTGTGGTCACTGCAGACAGAATGAAAATCCCAAGTACAAAAAACTAACCAAAATGACCACATAGACCACAGCCTTGTCTAACTCAAGGAAACTATGAGCCACGCCATGTAGGGCCACCCAAAATAGATGGATCAAAGTGGAGAGTTCTGACAAAAACATAGTCCACTGGAGAAGGGAATGGCAAACCACTTCAGTATTCTTGCCTCGAGAATCCTATGAACAGTATGAAAAGGCAAAAAGACAGGACACTGAAAAATGAACACCCCAGGTTGGTAGGTACCCAATATGCTACTGAAGAAGAGTGGAGATATAACTCCAGAAAGAATGAAGAGACGGAGCCAAAGTGAAAACAACGTCTAGTTATGGATGTGACTGGTGATGGAAGTAAAGTCTGATGCTGTGAAGAACACTATTGCATAGGAACCTGGAATGTTAGGTCCATGAATCAAGGCAAATTAGAAGTGGTCAAACAGGAGATGGCAAGAGTGAACACTGACATTTTAGGAATCAGTGAACAAAAATGGACTGGAATGGGCGAATTTAACTCAGATGACCATTGTATCTACTGTGGGCAAGAATCCCTTAAAAAAATGGAGTAACCCTCATAGTCAACAAAAGAGTCCAAAATGCAGTACTTGGGTGCAATCTTAAAAATGACAGAATGATCTCTGTTCATTTCCAAGGCAGACCATTCAATATCACAGTCATCCAAGTCTATGCTCCAACCACTAATGCCAAAGAAGCTGAAGCTGAATGGTTAAATGAACCTACAAGGCCTTCCAGAACTAACGCCAAAAAAAGATGTCCTTTTCATCATAGGGGACTGGAATGCAAAACTAGGAAGTCAAGAGATACCTGGAGTAACAGGCAAGTTTGGCCTTGGAGTACAAAATGAAGCAGGGCAAAGGCTAATAGAGTTTTGCCAACAGAATGCACTGGTCATAGTAAACACCCTCTTCTAACAACACAAGAGAAGACTCTACACGTGGACATCACCAGATGGTCAATACAGAAATCAGACTGATTATATTCTTTGCAGCCAAAATGGAGATGCTCTATACAGTCAAGCAAAAACAGGACGGGGAGCTGACTGTGGCTCAGATCATTAAATTCAGACTTAAATTGAAGAAATTAGGGAAAACCACTAGACCATTCAAGTATGACCTAAATCAAATCCCTTACAATTATACAGTGGAAGTGACAAAAATAAATTCAAGGGATTAGATTTGATAGACAGAGTGCCTCAAAAACTATGGATTGAGGTTCATGACATTGTACAGAAAGCAGTGATCAAGACCATTCCCAAGAAAAAGAAATGCAAAAAGGCAAAATGATTGCCTGAAGAGGCCTTACAAATAGCTGAGAAAAGAAGAGAAGTGAAATGCAAAGGAGAAAAGGAAAGATACATCCATCTGAATGTAGAGTTCTAAAGAGAAGCACAGAGAGATAAGAAAGCCTTCCTAAGTCATCAACACAAAGGAATAGAGGACAGCTATAGAAAGGGCAAGACTAGAGATCTTCTTCAAGAAAATTAGAGATACCAAGGGAACATTTCATGCAAAGATGGGCTCAATAAAGGACAGAAACAGTATGGACCTAACAGAAGCAGAAGATATTAAGAAGAGGTGGCAAGAATACACAGAAGAACTACACAAAAAAAGATCTTCATGACCGAGATAACCATGATGGTGTGATCACTCACCTAGAGCCAGACATCCTGGAATGTGAAGTCAAGTGGGCCTTAGAAAGCATCACTATGAACAAAGCTAGTGGAGGTGATGGAATTCCAGCTGAGCTATTTCAAATACTAAAAGATGATGCTATGAAAGTGCTGCACTCAATATGCCGACAAATTTGGAAAACTCAGCAGTGGCCACAGGACTGGAAAAGTTCAGTTTTCATTCCAATCCCAAAGAAGGGCTTAAAACAACAAGAATTTATTCTCTTACAGCTCTGGCGGCTGGAAGGAAAAAAATTAAAGTGATGGCAGGGTGGTTTCCTTCTGAGGACTCTGAGGAGTCTGTTCCATGTCTGTCTCCCAGGTTCTGGTAACTTTATTTGGGGGAGACCTATAACAACCTAATTCCACCTGCAGCCCTAACTTTCCTTTGACATGTAACCTAATATTTTCATGAGTTCCAGGGATTAGGATGCAGACATCTTTGATGGTCAGTATTTTAAGTATACATCACATTAATAGTTCTGAGAAATTATATCTTCTATTCAAAATTCAGTTTCTATTCAAGTCTTTATTTAAGACTTAAACTAGGTAAAGATCTCATGCAATCTGCTGAAATGTGACTGTCTCACAAAGAAACAATGGCATCTTTAGGATCACATTCTACTAACACAGTTATTTTAGGTTGACTAGAAAGTGAATCTCCAACACAGATAACCAAAAAGAACACATTTGTGGGTCATTCATTTTCAGCAACTTCAAACTGTGAAAAAAGTGTGAGCTGTTCTTTTTCAACATAACAAGTGTTTAAGATAGCAAGTGGTTTGCCTGTGGGGTCAGTTTTATCCATCTCCAAAATGGGTCAGCAGTAAGGATCTGGCATTGGCACCTAGTCTGTGCCTGTCTCTGAGCCAGGAAAGTTCTTTACAATAAGTAAATTAATCGAGGTAAGGCACCTGTATGTGATTGCCTGAGCATCTGTTGTAGAGACATGCAAATTCCCAACACAGAATCAAATATCCCACAGGGAAAATACCACACACAGCATAAAAAGAAGGATGTGAAACAGCCCGGAAGCTCCAGGAAGCTGCAGGGAGGTTAAAGAGATTTTGGCTACTGGGATGGCTCCTTTGTCCAGCCTCATCAACTTCATGCCAAGCCCTGAACCAAGGGCCCGGGCACTCAGCTCAGCAGCCCCACCTTCACAAAGCTCGGTCAAGCGTGTGGTCCTTGGGGGAGAGGGAAACATAAAAACAGGCAATGTCATCACTGTCTGATAAGTGCAGTGGATGAAATGGAGCTTGAGCTGGGTCGTGAAGGTCAAGGTGAAGTTGGTCAAGCAAAGAAACAGGACTCAGGGCTCTGAGAGCGAGCACCTACCCATGAAATGTTGAGGAGCAACTGTGAGTTTGGGATGACCAATCCTAAAGGATACTTCAGGGTGGGCAGGAGGAAAGCTGCCTTGGGGGTCTCCGGTGATCGTGTACCCTGGGGCAAGATGATGGGTTTCACCAAGGCAGCAGAGAAATGGAAAACAGGCACGCTGATACAAGCCTATGAAAGGGTGGAGTTGACAGGGCTGTGGGTACATGGGGTCATGGAGAGAAAGAAGGCAAGAGTTAAGCTCAGGATTCTAACTGGTCCAGAGGATGCTGGTGGTGCCTCCACTTGGAGGGAAGAACACAGGGAGGGGAGTTGACCTGGGGGTGGAAGGCAGGTATTACTTTCAGGTGGCCGCTAGGCCACTCGGTGGTGCTGGGAAGGGTCTGCAGGTGCAGTTCTGGAGGTCAAGGGTGCCACCTGATGGGAGACACAGGGTTGGAAGTCAAAAGCAATAAAGTCCTGGTAGACAGCAAGGGTAAGAACGACTAACGACTCATCCGGGGAGCTTATACTGGAGGACAGAGGGCAGGGCTTGGGGAGTGCAAGCACCTGGGGTTGGACTCAGTCATGGGAGTGGGAGGAGAGGTGATGAGAAAGGCCGGTGAGGGCAAGTGGACAGTGCAAGAGGCACCAAGAAGGGCTGGGCTGGATGAAGCTGAAGAGCATCCCTGGATTTAGCCAGGAGGCGGCGAAGCTGATGGGGGGGAGGACTGGGGAGACCAGTCACCAGCGCTGTAAGTGCAGAATGGATGAGGGTGAAGAGGAGATGCTGGCACTTTTAGCAGATTTGGTTTGATGCCTACAAAGTGGGATCCACAAACCCTCAATGCTGGGGTGACACTCCACCTTTGGAAACTAGACCTAGAGGTCAGCAAGATGTGCCATGACTTGGGAGCCTCCGGTCAAGCAAGCTGCATGCGGGCGAGAAGGTGAGTGAGGATGTGAGAAGGGGATGCTGAGAACGGCCGAGGGCGGCAAGCAGTGGCTCCTAGAGCCACCTGTCTGGACCCGTGGGCCACCCTGCCCACTGGCAGTGCCTCCTGGAAAGTCATCTGGGCCAAGCGGCAGAGCAGATGACCTGTTGGAGACCTGGGCCGTGTCTGAGAAGCTGGAGGCCAGCTGGGGAGGGAAGCCAGGGGCCTGGTGTGGACAGCACCGTGAGGGGAAGACTTGGCCACAATCATACAGACTGTGTAGCCTACCAAGCTCCTCTGTCCACAGGACTTCCCAGATACGAATGTGCTGTACTTAGTTGCTCAGTCACGTCTGACTCTTTGGACCCCATGGACTGTACCTCCATGGAATTCTCCAGGTCAGAATAGTGCAGTGGGTAGCCTTTCCCTTCTCCAGGGGATCTTCCCAACCCAGGGATCGAACCCAGATATCCCGCACTGCAGCTGGATTCTTTACCATCTGAGCTACCAGGGAAGTCCAAGAATACTGGAATGAGTAGCCTATCCCTTCTCCAGGGGATCTTCCTGACCCAGGAATTGAACCAGGGTCTCCTGAATTGCAGGCAGATTCTTTGTCACAGAGCCACCCGGGAAGCCCTGCCCAGGACTTTTTCACTGCCATCTTGCCTTCGACCCACCAGAATTCCCAGAGGAAGGCGGCTCAGGGCCTGCTGGGTTTGCTTCACAGATGGAGGAACTGACTCAGAGAGACAGCAACACTGGCCCAAAGCCCACCAGCTATTAAGTGGGTGAGCCCTCTGTGCCCCGACCCAGGGACTTCCTTTTTGTATTTACACACTCATGCTCTGGTTAGGAGACACCTGACCGATTTCATCAGGATGCCCCAAGGGTGAAAGATGCCCACTTACTAGAGCCAGACATTCTCAAAGTCTCTGCAGGTCGCGTTCAGGATCCTGGGATCAGACGGGCCTGGCCTTGAGTATTCCTTCCATCAGCTTGCCAGCTGTGTGACCTTGGACAAGTCAGTACTCAAGCCTCTGCCAGGAGGTCAGCTCAGGCCTGGCGCTCTGTGGGCCTGATAAATATCAGCTGTTATTGCTGCTATAACTATTATTCTCAGTCTAGACATCCGTCTTATTCAGAGGAACTGCTATTCCTCAAAGCCCTCTGGAATGGCTCGTCTATATGGGCATTTGGAACCAGAACAAATTCATTTGAATTTTTAGAAAATTTTCAATAAATCTGTATGATTCAGATGATAGGAATATGAAGAACCTGCTTGAGTGCTGAGTCCTGTAACTTGGTGCGCGTTTTTTCCCCGCTCTGAGCCCCTGGCTCTCATCCATAAAGCAGGACTGGATGCTGACCTCACAGCAGGTAAAGGCCCCAGGGGGATGCCCACGGGGGAGCCCCAGGGACGGACATCTTCCTTTCCCCCTGGGGCAGGGCTGCCGCACGCGGGGCTGTGAGTGTCCGGCCGAGGTCAGGCCAGCAGAGCTCTGCCTTCCGCGGATGACAGGGCTCTCCCAGGACACTCGGGCTCTGCTCACCACGTGCGCCGCCGGCCTGGGCTGAGCAGACGGGGCAGAAGCCGCTGGCCCGGAGCCGGACCTCCCGGGCCTCGTCCCAGAAACACCACGGAGGACGCAGCAGCGGCAGACGCCGCGTCCGCCCGGGTCGCTCTCACAGCTCAGGGCAGGCTGCAGCCAGCAGCTCTGTTATGAGAACAATCAAAACACGCCTTTAACATGTGCCATTTAAAGTCCCCGAAGATACGTGGCTGCTTTTATTGAGCAGATGTCCGTGAGAGGAGCGGGGCGGGGAGGCACGACCAGGACTTAACGGGCTGGGCTGCGAGGTTCTCCCAGGGGACGGAGGGGGACACCTCACAGCTGCACACGAAGTTTCAATGCAACATTTCTCCATTTAAAACTTGAGAATTATGGGTTCTCGTATACATTTCCTTGAAAAGGAATATTATCCACATATTTGTTTTTTTCCAGGAGGAAATGAGAGCCTGCAGTGCGTGATTGGGAGAGAATACACAGGCCTGTGCACGTGAGCTTCTGCTACAGGACATGAGTCCCCCTCTGAAAACCAAGCTGGGTCAGTCTGAGAACTTGCCATGCTTCCCTGAAAAGGTTCTTGAGTCAGTGTGGTTAGTTCTCACGTGCCAGGGAAAGGAAGAGGAAGGAAGGAGGAAGAGAGGGGGAGGGTGGAAGGGGCAGGGAAGCGGGGGAGGCAGGGGGCAGGGAAGGGAGAAGGAGGCAGGGAAGGGGGCAGGGAGCCAGGGAGGGAGGGAGCCGCGGAGGGAGGGAGGGGGCAGGGAAGGAAAGCTTTGCTAAAATACAACTTAAGGGAATATGTTTCAGGAGTGGTTTCTCTAGATATTGCACCAGCTAACCATTTGGGGAGCTTCCTATGTACTAGGCAATGTTCTGAGCACTTAACATGATTCGAATTATTTGATCCCTGTAACAATCCTTCAGAGAGCCATTCTACAGATGAGGAAATCAAGGCACAGAGCGCTTAAGTGGCTTGCCCAAGGTCATACATTAGCAAGCAGAAGCATGATTTTAACAGTTCCATTGAGACCTAATTCACATACTCTACAATTCATCCATATAAAGAGAACAATAATATTCTGAGTTGTGAAATAACCACCACAATCAATTTAGCATATTTTCATTACCCTCCAAAGAGACTCTACAACTCTTAGCTGTCATCTCCCAGTAGATCCCCCCTCCCACCCCTCTAAGCCCTAAGCAATCCCTAACCTACTTTTCGTCTCTACAGACTTGCCTCTTCTGGACATTTCATATAAATGGACACATAACATGTGGTTCTTTGTGCCTGGATTCTTTCACTGAGCTTGATGTTTCCAAGGCTCATCCACATGATAGCACCTATCAGTATTTCATTCCCTTTTGTTACTGAATAATATTTGATTGTATGGATATGCCATATTTATTTATCAGTTCATCAGTTGAGGGACATTTGGGTTATTTCCACATTTCAACTATTACGAATAATGCTACAGTGAACATCAGTGGATAGTTTTTGTATGGACATGTGTTCTCATTTCTTTTGACTATATACCAAGGAGTGGAACTGCTGGATCATATGCTAACTCTATGTTTAACAATTTGAGAAATTCCAGACTGTTTCCAAAGCAGCTCCACCGTTTTGCATTTCTATAGTAGCATATGAAAATCTAAATTCTCCACACTAACATTTGTGTGTGTGTGTTGCTCAGTCATGTCCGACTCTTTGCGTAGCCCACTGGGCTTCTCTGTCCATGGGATTCTCCAGGCAAGAATACTGGAGTGGGTTGCCATTTCCTTCTCCAGGGGATCTTCCCCACCTGGGAATCAAACCTAGGTCTCCTTCATTCCAGGAAGATTTTTTTTTACCATCTGAGCCACCAGGGGAGCTACAGTCCCATAAATTTTTGCTATTATCTCTCATTTTGATTACAGCCATGTTAGTGGGTGTGAAGTGGTATCCCATTGTGTTTTCATGTACTGTGGTAAAATATGTACAAAATTGACCATTTTTAACACTTTGCAGCGTACAGTTCAGTAGTATTAAATACATTCACATTGTTGTGCAACCCTCACCATTATCTCAAAACTTTTCATCTTCCCAACCTGAATTAATTAGATTCAATAAACAATAACCTCTTCTTCCCCTCTCCCCCAGCCCCCATCATCAAACTTTCCGTCTCTGCTCAGGTGCCTCATATAAGTGGATCCATACAGTGTTTGCTCTTCCGTAACCGTCTTATTTCACCAAGTATAATGTCCTCAAGGCTCATCCATGTTGCAGCATCTGTCAGAACTTCCTTCCTTTTGGAGGGTGAATAGCATTTCACTGTACATGTGTAACACGTTTCATTTGTCTGTTTGTCCAGAGAGGAACACTTGTACTGCTTCCATCCTCTGACTATTGTGAATGATGATGCTATGAAGCTAGCTGTACAATTTCTGTTAGAGTTCCTTTTTAAAAAATTCTTTTGGGTATATAATTTTGGGTATATAATTCTTTTAATTCTTTTGGGTGGACTTGCTGGATCATATGGTAATTCTGTGTTTAAGTTTTTAAGGAATCACTGTACTGTTTCCCACAGTGGATGCGCCATCTGACATTTCAATCAACAGTGTAGAGGGTTCCAATTTCCCCATATCCTCTCCAACACTGATTTGCTGTGTGTGTATATATATATATATATATATATATATATATATGTCTGGCTTATATATATAAGCTAGCTACATGGGTACAAAGTGGTCCTCATTGTGGTTTGATTGACATTTCCCTAATGATTAGTGATAATGAGCATTTTTTCAAGTACTTACTAGCCATGTGTGTATCTCCTTTGGAGAAATGAGTGAACATTTTCTTTGCCTATTTCTTAATTGGGTACCATTTGTTGTTTAGTTATAGGAGTTCTTTAGATATTCTGGATATTACTTCTTTATTAAATATGTGACTTGCCAATATTTTCTCCCATGCTCTGGGTTGCCTTTTCACTTTGTTGATGATGTTCCTTGATGCTCAGTTTTCAAATTTGATGATGTCCAATTTGTCTATTTTCCCTTCCGTTGCCTATGCTTTTTGTCATATCTAAGAAATCATTACCAATGTATGAAGTTTTTTTCCTATATTTTATTCTAAGAGTTTTAGCTTTAACTCTTATATTTAGGTCTTTGATCCATTTTGAGTTTATTTTTGTATATAGTATAAGGTAAAGATTGCTGGGAGAAATATCAGTAACCTCAGACATGCAGATGTCACCACTCTTATAGCAGAAAGCGAAGAGGAACTGAAGAGACTCTTGATGAAGGTGAAAGAGGAAAGTAAAAAAGCTGGCTTAAAACTCAGCATTCAAAAAATGACAATTGTGGCATCTGGTCCCATCACTTCATGGGAAATAGATGGGGAAACAATGGGAACAGTGACAGACTTTATTTTCTTGTGCTCCAAAATTACTGCAGATGCTGATTGCAACCATGAAATTAAGATGCTTACTCCCTGGAAGAAAACTATGACAAACCTAGATGTTGTATTAAAAAGAAGAAATGTTACTTTGCTGACAAAGGTGCTTATAGTCAAAGCTATGGTTTTTCCAGTAGTCATAGTATGAATGTGAGAGTTGGACCATAAAGAAGGCTGAGCACCGAAGAACTGATGCTTTTGAACTGTAGTGTTGGAGAAGACTCGAGATTCCCTTGGAATGCAAGGGGATCAAACCAGTCAATCCTAAAGGAAAACAGTCCTGAATATTCATTGGAAGGACTGATGCTGAAGCTGAAGTTCCAATACTTTGGACACCTGATGGGAAGAACTGACTCACTGGAAAAGACCCTGATGCTGGGAAAGATTGAAGATGGGAGGAGAAGGGGTTGACAGAGGATGAAATGGTTGGATGGCATCACCGACTCAATGGACATGAGTTTGAGTGAACTCTGGGAGTTGGTGATGGACAGGGAGGCCTGGCATGCTGCACTCCATGGGGTCACAAAGAGTCAGACACAACTGAGCGACTGAACATAAGGTAAAGGTCCAACTTCATTCTTTCATATTTTGATATCCATTCTTCCCAATACCATTTATTGAACTTTATTATGGTTTTGATTTTTGAACTCCTTGATGACTGATGATGTTGAACATCTTTTCGTGTGCTTATTGGCCATATGCATATCTTCTTCTGAGAATGTCTACTCAGATAATTTACCCATTTTTAAATTGGTTTATTTTTCTTATTATTGAGTTGGAAGAGTCATGGATGTGTGTTGTTTCAGTCACTCAGTCGTGTCCAACTCTTCTGAAACCCCCATGGACTGTAGGCCACCAGTCTCCTCTGTCCATGGGATTTTCTAGGCAAGAACACTGGTGTGGGTTATCATTTCCTACTCTAGCAGATCTTCCCAACCCAGGGATCGAACTCATTTTTCTTGGGTTTCCTGCATTGGCAGGCAGATTCTTTACCACTGTGCCATGTGGGAAGCCCAAAGAGTCCTTGATATATTCTAGTTAAAATGAAGTGAATTGAAGTGAAAGTTGCTCAGTTGTGTCTGACTCTTTGCGACCCCATGGACTATACAGTTCATGAAATTCTCCTGGCCGGAATACTGGAGTGAGTAGCCTCCCCCTTCTCCAGGGGAATCTTCCCAACCCAGGGATTGAACCCAGGTCTCCTGCATTGAGTGCAAATTCTTTACCAGCTGAGCCACAAGGAAGCCCAATAATACTGGAGTGGGTAGCCTATCCCTTCTCTGGTGGATCTTTCTGACCCAGGAATCGAACTGGGGTCTCCTGCATTGCAGGTGGATACTTTACCAACTGAGCTATCAGGAAAGTTAAAATGATCTTTTCAGATATATGATTTGTGAAAATGCTTTTTCCCTCATTGGGTTTTTCTTTACGGCTTTGAAGAACAAAGTTTTAAATTTTTATAATGTCCTAGTTTATTTTTTCTTCATTACTTGTGTTTTTACTTTCATATCTAAGAAACCATCACCTAATCTAGAGTCAGGAGGATTTATGCCTAATGTTTCCTTGTTTTATAGCTTCAGCACTTACATTTAGTTGATTGATGCATTTTGAGTTCATTGTTGTCTATGGTATGATCTAGGGATCCAACTTGTTTTTTGATGTGGACATTCAGAGTCTCAGTACCATTTATAGAAAAGACTATTCTTTTTCCATTGGATTGTTCTGGTATCCCATGTTGAAAATTAACTGATAGTAAATGAGAGAATGTTTATTTCTAGATACTCATTTATATTAATTGTTCTATATGTCTGTCTTTATGCAAGTACCGTACTGTCTTGATTACTCTAGCTTTGTAATAATTTTTGAAACTGAGAGGCATAAGTCCTCTAACTTTGTTTTTATTTTTAAAAATTGTATTGACTATTCAGAACCCTTTGCAATTTCACATAAATTTTAGGGTCAGCTTGTTCATTTGTGCAATAAGGACAGTTGGAATTTTGATAGGGATTATGCTTTGTTAGTAGATCAATTTGTGTAGTATAGTCCTCTTAACAATATCAGGCTTTCTACTGGGATGTATTTAGATATTCATTAACTTCTTTCAATAATGTTTTGTCATTTTCAGTGTTTAAGTCTTGTACTTCTTTTGTTAAATTCATTCCTAAGTATTCTATTGTTTTTGATGCTACTGGAAATGGAACTGTTTTCTCCATTTCCTTTTCAGACTATTCATTGCAAGGGTATAGGAAGAGAATTGATTTTTGTCTGTCAATCTTACATTCTATAACCTTGCTTAACTTGTTTGTTAAAAACAACAAGCCCAAAATGGCTTGTATCATTTGCCATGTCCACCACCATGACAGCAAACCAAGACTTAACTGCAGTTTCAATCCCTTCCAGAAATATGACCTTTAACAGTCAATCTGATATTTCCTGATCAACACTAGTGAGGTAATTGTGCATGATAAAGCCCTTCCCTTCCCCCAAAAGAAGATGGCCTGGACTAGAGTAGTCTTTGTGTGTGTTAGTCACTCAGTCGTGTCCCATTCTTTACGACCCCATGGACTGTAGACTTCCAGGCTCCTCTGTCCATAGACTTCTCCAGGCAAGAATACTGGAGTGGGTTGCCATTCCCTTCTTCAGGGAATCTTCCTGACCCAGGGATCGAACCCATGTCTCCTGCGTTGCAGGCGGATTCTTAACCATCTGAGCCGCCAGGCAAGCAATCTCTACTTGTTAATACATTCTTGCCCCACCCTCTTCCTGCCAGTAAATACATTCCATTTGAGTATGACCCCTTGGAGCACTCTTCTAGTTGCTAGCTGGGATGCTGCCCGGTTCAAGAATTGTTAAATAAAGTCAACTAGATCTTTGAATTAACTGAGCTGAATTTTGTTTTTCAGCACATACATACATAGAAGATCATGTCATCTGCAAATATTTGTAGTTTTACTTCTCTAATCTAGATGCTTTTTTTTTTTTTTTTTGACTAATTTCCCTGGCTAGAACCACCAGTACAATGTTGAATACAAGTGGTGAAAACAGACATTCTTGTCTTATTCCTCTCTTAAGGGAAAAGCATTTAGTCTTTCGCTATTAAGTGTGATGATATCTGTGGGTTTTTTGTAGGTGCCCTGCATGAGGTTGAGAAAATTCTATTCTATTCATAGTTTGTTGAATGTTTTGATCATGAAAGAATATTTTATTTTGTCAAATACTTTGTGTGTGTTTGTGTTAATTGAGACAATAATGTGGTTTGTCTTTTATTCTACTGATGTGGTATATTACATTATTCGATTTTCAGATAAGTTTCCACTTGATCATGGTATGTAATCCTTTTTATATTGCTGGATTCAATTTACTCATATGTTGCTGAGGATTTTTGTGTCTATATTCATAAGTGATATTGGCATGTAGTTTCTTTTCTTGTGATATCTTTGTCTGGTTTTGTCATCAGGGTAATACTGGTCTCATAGAATGAACTGCAAAGTGCTTCCTTTTCTACTTTAGGAAGAGGCTACTAAAAATTGATATTAATTCTTCCTTAGATGTTTGGTAAAATTCACCAGTAAAACCATCTGATCCTGGGCTGTTTTCTGTGGGAAGTTTTTGATTTACTTGTTATGTGTGTGCTCAGGTTATCTATTTTTTCTTGAGTCAGTTACAGTAGTATTTCTAGGAATTTTGCCTGTTTCATCTAACTAATACAATTTCTCATTACACCAGAATGTTTTAGGTTTTCAGTATAGTAACGCAAAATGTCCAGATAATAACGGGAAGATGTAGAGGCTGCTTGAGGGTCACACACACTAAGGGCACTGCCTTGTTTAGGAAGAGGCTGGTGATTCTAAATACTTTGGACTTTACTGAAATGCTTATAGTTAAGGTACATGGGTCACATTTAAGAGTAGCTATCAAAAGAACAGAAATATAATCCACAGCTTCCCAAAAATAGGGAGAAAAAAGAAAAATTGTTAGTTCTGAATATCTTATAATTTCCAATATCATTTCCTCCAAACTCATGAACTATATATTTTTTAATTTCTAAAAATATAGAAAAAAGTAGGTCACTATCTTTTTACTGCTTATTTCCAATGTAATTTTCTATGGCCAGAAAGAAGAGTGTGTTTTATTATCTTGGTTACCATAAACACAGCCTTATCAATCAGTGGGAATGGGGTGAACTAGCCATGATACAATGCAGAAACAATAGGTTATCATACGGAAGAAATTAGTTCATTGTCTCAACTCAGACTATACAGGAAAAGGCATTCTGGATGGGTTCAGTTCAGTTCAATTTAGTCGCTCAGTCGTGTCCCACTCTTTGCAACCCCATGGAGTGCAGCACGCCAGGCCTCCCTGTCCATCACCAACTCCCGGAATTTACTCAAACTCATATCCATCGAGTCGGTGATGCCAACCAACCATCTCATCCTCTGGATGGGTTAAAGCCTTCTTATATGCACAAAAAAGCCAAACTTTAAAAGTTTTGAAAGAATACATAGGAAAATATATTTGCAGTTAAAAGGTCAGGAAGGAATTGTAAAACAAAAGAAGGACAATTCCTAAATTAAAAATTAACCAATTTAACTAAATTAAAGATGAAAGCTTCTACTGAAAGACCTCATAGGTGAAGAGAGATGCCTCAAATAAGGGAAAATATAATCCAAGGTGTATGAGGAAGCTCATAATCAATTGGTAAAAGATAAGTAGCCCAACAGGATAATGGGCAAAGAACAGGAGGAAAAATCACAGAAAAAATATAAATATCCTCTTAACATATGAAAACACTCAACCTCACTACAGCACAGGGGAATTAAAAAAAATCAAACAACGAGGCACCATTTCCTCCCCACCAGATGGCAACACTACAAAGTCTGCTTCTGCTGCTAAGTCGCTTCAGTCATGTCCAGCAAGAACACTGGAGTGGGTTGCCATTTCCTTCTGCAATGCATGAAAGTGAAAAGTGAAAATGAAGTCGCTCAGCCATGTCCGACGCCTAGCGACCCCATGGACGGCAGCCCACCAGGCTCCTCCGTCCATGGGATTTTCCAGGCAAGAGTACTGGAGTGGGGTGCCATCACCTTCTCTGACAAAGTCTGACTAAACTGAATTTGTTCACCACTGGAGCAATGGGAGCCCTTGTGGCGCTGGTGACAGGGTAATGCTAGGCAAGTCTTGGGAGGAAAGCTCGAGGTGTGCAGACCTATGACTGTGTAGTCAGCCTTGTGGGGACACAACTTGCGCATGTGTCCAAGGAAACTGGACAAGGATGTTCACAGCATAGGTGTTTATTAGCTAACCTCAGGCTTTCCTATGCATCTGAACATTTTTCATAAGAAAAATGCTTGCACAACCCAGAACCAGGTCAGAAGTACTAACTGACCTTGACTGCTGAGAGTGGCGGCATCTGTGGTCAACTGAGAATGAACGTGGTGTCTGTCCTGGGAGCTGCCAGGCTCCAGTCTACTGTTGCCATGTGGGTCAAGTATTGCCACATCTTTCCTTTTAAAAAATAATGTTGAAAGCTCCCAGTCTTATTGCAATCTCTTGATTTTTAAAGTATTGGAAATGAACTCTAAAACCTTAAGACGCCTGTGCAGGCCAAGCCATGTCTGCTGTGGAATTCAGTTCTGCCTCTGGTCTGGGACTGCCCACTTTAATTTTCCAAGGAGGCAGCTCTGGTGGTTCTGAACCTAAACCAGAGAGGCTGGATGTGCATCTTCCTGTGGCTCTGGCCTGAGAGGCTACTCTGCACCTCTGTCTTGCCACATGGGTCCTCCCACAATGCTCTGTCCCCACATTCCTATTACACACACACTCTAATTTGTCTTTTGGTTGGCTCAATATGTGTGTCCCAAGAATTCTGTCCTGAGAAGATGAGGGAAACAAGACGCCCCCAGATTTATTATGTGATGCAGTTTTCCCAAGACACCAGTCTGAGCGGTACCATTCTGAAACCAACACCAAAGTCCTGAATCCAGGGGGCTGCAGAGATAGCCAGAGGCCTGATGAACGCCAGCAGGAACCCCTGCCCAGCTGGCCCAGTGGCCCAGCCCCACCAAATTATTCAATGTGAAAACATGCAAGCAGACCTCCCCGACATTCCAGCCCTGCCGTTGCCTCACATTGGCTAGGAAAATGCTCAGGATTTCACAAGACTCTCTGAAAATGTTTCTGGGGGAGTTCTCCAGAGCTGGAGTGAGCCATAGCCCTATGTCTTCTGGGAGGGGCACAGAAGGGAAAAGCCGTTGTGTGCAGAGGGACAGGGGCAGGGCTCCAACATGACCAGTCTGCAAACCTGGCTGACGCTGGCTCCGAGCTCGCCCTGCAAGGGTTCTGGCCCCGGGCTTTATGAGCGAGGGAATGTACAGCACCGCCCGCGTCCCCACCCATGACTCCCTTTAATTGCAAGCCTCCCATTTGCTCCCTGAGCCTCTCCTGCCAAAGGCGCTTCCCGACTCCCCCAGAGCAGACAGGAGCTGGCCAGAGCCCTGGACAACAGCCTCCACGGTGACTCTTTGTTGGTCTATTTTGAATTGCTGGTACCGCCTAATGTGCTGCTGGGTTAGAAGCTGTGTCCCTGCTGGAACGGTTTGGAAAGGGTGGTGTCTGCGTTGAGCCTGGGAAGAGATTCCCTGGGGAAGACAGACATCCAGGCCAGAACTGTGTGGAGACGGCTGGCGATGGGGTGCCCTAGTCCTGCTTGGTGGCTGGCATCCTGCAATGTCTTCCTTCCCGCACTGAATAAAATGATGCAGGGTCTTCGGTAAGCATCACTTGTCAGGCCAATCCTTAGTGCAGATGGCAGCTTCGACACTTTTGACCCTGGCAACTGCCCTGTCTGATTTGTACTGGTTCCTCCTTGACTTCTCAGATGCCCAGAGCTCCTGCCGCTTGCCTTCTACTTCTCTGAAGCCTCCTCCTCCCCTGTTTTCCAAGGAGTCCCGGTCCTACCCTTGTTCAGCCTTGGGCTCCTTTGTTCCCATGGCTCTCCTTCCTTCCCTTCCCTTCCCTTTCTTTTCTTTTCCCAGAGCTAACTCATGATATGATTCCCGTATGTATCGTGATGCATAGGCCTCCCTGCTCTCCACTTTGGAAACTCCAGGACTTCGTGACTGGCAGCCTGAAGGACAGCAGGGGTCCTACACCTCTGGTTCTGGGCGGGCAAGGTCACAAACCATTCCTCCTTGCCCCACTGCCAAGACTCTTTTCAAGAGACCAGCCATGCAGGGTTAGAGGGCAGCTGCTAAGTGCCACCAAGCCAAGCTCCATGAGGGATCTCAGATCTGCTTCCCTTCTCCACTTCCATGGCCACCTTGCCTGGGGTATTGTAACAGTCTCCTAACTTGCCTTCCCACCATGGGATCTCTTTTCTCTTCCAAGTAATCTACGCACCGCTGCCATGGCATTAGTTATGTGACTTTCTCACTCTAAAACCTTCAATGGCTCCCTAGGGCCTACTATCTTTCACATTCTGAAGTCACACTCAAGGCCCAGCCCGATAACTTAGTCATTCTTTCAGCCCAGGCTCCTCCATCATTCCACTAGGGATTGAAGATGTTTTCATGAGTATAAACAGGCAAACAAAAATAAGACACTGCTCTAAAACAAATGAAAATTAGGTCAGATCAAGGTAGCAGGACTAGCCTTACCTGCTGGCTTCAGTTGGCCCCATGTGCTCCTCCCTGTGTTTGACATTCCCTGACCTGGAGACGTGGGCACTGACCCCTCTGCCTGCACAGCCTCCTCACTTGCTCAGCTGGCCAGTTTCAAGAGTCTGCCCCTCCAGGAGCTCTTCCAGAAGTCCTGCATGTGCCTTCTTCTGCCTCTGGTTCCCAGTCTGAAGGATACTCTTTCCCCCAAGAATATCCTCACCTTGTTACAGCTGGGAACCTCCTAGGAGGCAAGAGGCTTGGTTCTAGTTTGGGCTCACTGGCTAAGTCTTTGATGACTTTGGCTGCTGAACTTCCCACACTTTGCTTTACCATGTGAAGTGGGGTGATGGGGTGAATGGCTCCTATTCATTTCTCACGTGGACATGCCAGCGATTGATCACACATGTCAACCTGTTATCATCTCGTGCTCCCCTTCCGGATGGACCCGGATCTTAGCGGGCTCATCACTGAATAGTCCAGGATCTGTATTTCCCATCCCATACACTTGCTTCAGCACATCGCTCACAGACCTGCCTACCTTCTCCTCAAGGGTGGATCTCAGTAAGGCAGCGTGTTCTGAGAACACCCTAAACCTTGGCTCCAGCACTCTGGAGAGACACTGTGTATTAATGCTGCTGGCTAATAAAACCACCAGCAGTTTCCTATAAAAAGTTACAGTGGGATAAATCTACAATAAAATATTCATGCCCTTTATTTCACTTCACAGAAAGATTCAAACATCCCAACCAAATGGAGTCACAGCAGATGTTGGGCAGATGTTCTCAGGCAAGGGAATGAGAGACAATGATTAGTCTCAATTAAGTTCTCAATAAATTATGTAACAGATTCCTTTAGCCACTCAGCCCTGAGTGGTTTGCTGGGCCAAAGTCAGTGAACCTGGTCCAAAACTATTTAGAAACTTTGGATTGCTTTGGACAATTCATGTTCTGAGTAGGCTGTAGAGAATCTTGGCATAAGAGGAAATAATGAATACCATAACCACTTTCAATTGAAAATAATAATTTGTTAATAATTTTAATAGCTAATGAGCTACAGAAACTGTGTTCCTGAGCCCTCCAAGTAGAAAGGAAAGAGGTTCATTTTATTTCTGGCATTATTAAGTCTATGGTATGAAATCCCCCTGTGAACTTCTGAGATTTTTATTCAGCAAGTACTGTGTCAGAATGATCTATTTTCACTAGAATATTGCTCCTTCTCTTTGATTTGTAAACGCAGGTTCCTAAGTGTCTGTCCTGCAAAGGTGGCTCTATCTAATTGAGCTCTAAGGATTTCCCACCAACAGGCACACGAGACTGGCCACACCCTACTCTGCCATCAAGAACCAGAGAAAAGAGACTTCTACTACAAGTTTTGTTGGACTGAGTTCCGTGACATCTTCTCCCTCCTCCAAGTGTTGCATGTTGTCAATTTTAACTTTTAGGCGAACAAAAGAAAATTTTATTTAGAAAATTGTAGAGAATGTCCCAGTCCTTGGCAAAATGTTTGGGGTCACTCAGAGTCCAGACTCTCTTCCCTCTGGCTCTCAAAGGCCTGGTCACATTTTGCTGTAGATGATTCTTGTCTCTGGCTCTTCTGAGAGAAAGCTTCTAGTGCAGAGCCTTGTGCTTATTAAGGATGTAACAAATGTTTTTTGAATTTAATCGAATTCCATGATTGTCAATAAAGAAAACTGAGAAGTGATCAGGAGCTTCCTAACATGATCTTTGTGTTCGTCCCCAGGGTATCTCTTGTCTACACTTTCAGTCATATTAGGAATCTCCTCTAGAGTCATATTTTTTGTTTACTTAGCAGAAATGACAAATAAATTCATGTACATTGTACAAAATCTGAAAGGTACATAAAAACATAAAGCAAGAGAACGAAGAACACACATGGTCCCAGTCTTTTCCTAAACATAGTTTCTTTAAAGATACCATATTATAAACAACTCTCTTAATATTGTGCCTATTTTTCTCTTGATAGGAGAAACAATTTGTATGCAATCAAAAATATTGTCTCAAGAGTGATTTTTAATGCTTGCGTAATGCTCCATCGTATAGGTAGAGCCATTTTACTTAGGTGGTACATACTTGGACATCTGGGTAGTTGCCAATTTCGTCCATAATTTGGATGATTTCTAGAAGGCAAAAGTTGAAGTCCTGGATCCAAGGTGATGAGTGATGCCTTCAGAAGACTGGCAGGGACTGCGTGGATCTGTGCATGATGGGGAGCTCATTACACTATGGCCAGGATGTCTCTCCCACCAGCCTGGGAAGCACCAGAGTAACAGTGCTTGTCCTCTAGATGATGACACAAAGTATACAAAGGCACCAGGGCAAATCCTTCCAGGTAATCTGAAAATCCTTCCAGATACTCTGAAATCCTGCCAGGTATTCCTTTAGTTTTCCCTTTTAACTAATGTACATAGCCTTTCAGTTGCTCTTCATGAGGCAGCAATGTCTGGGCCTCTCACCCTTGACTGCCGTCTCCTGCTGTGGACGTAGCCATCCCAGCCAACTCGCGCCCTAGCGTGTGGCCTTAAACACACTCTTCAGTTATAACCTGAGCTGCTTCAAGTCAATAAGCAATAAATACATACTAGCTGGGCCCCTCTGTAACCAGATGGTATGTGCTCTAGTCTCTGCTCGGCTCCTACTAAGAGGAGGAAAGGGAGGCTTGTGCGAAGTGACCGGCTCAGGCCTACACAGCCAGTAAGAGACGAGCTGGCTCCACCCAGGTCCACTGGGATGCAGTACAGCTACTGCTTCCTGCTACCTCGGCACGTCCACACAGATCTCGGCTGGGCAGCTGACCCCTGCCCGAGTCACGAGCTCTGCTACCCTGATGCGTCCACACAGATCTCGGCTGGGCAGCTGACCCCTGCCTGAGTCACGAGCTCTGCTACGCTGATGCGTCCACACAGATCTCGGCTGGGCAGCTGACCCCTGCCCGAGTCATGAACTCTGCTACCTTGACATGTTCACACAGATCTCAGCTGGGCATCTTACCCATGTGCTAGTCATGAGCTCTGCCACCCTGATGTGTCCACACTGATCTCGGCTGGGCATCTTACCCATGTGCTAGTCACGAGCTTTGCTACCTTGACACATCCACACAGATCTTGGCTGGGCATCTGACCCCTGCCCTAGTCATGAGCTCTGCTACCCTGATGCATCCACACTGATTGTGGCTAGGCATCTTACCCATTTGCTACTCATGAGCTCTGCTACCTCAACACATCCACACAGATCTCAGCTGGGCATCTTACCCTGTGCTACTCATGAGCTCTGCTACCCAGATGCGTCCACACAGATCTCGGCTAGGCATCATACCCATGTGCTAGTCACGAGCTCTGCTACCTTGACATGTCCACACAGATCTCGGCTGGCATCTGACCCCTGCCCTATTCACGAGCTCTGCTACCTCAACACGTCCACATTGATCTTGGCTGGGCATCTGACCCGTGTGCTAGTCACGAGCTCTGCTACCCTGATGCGTCCACACTTATCTCAGCTGCACATCTGACCCCTGCCCCAGTCACGAAATCTGCTACCCTGACACGTCCACACTGATCTTGGCTGGGCCTCTGACCCGTGTGCTAGTCACGAGCTCTGCTACCATCTCAACACGTCCACACCGATCCTGGCTGGGCATCTGACCCATCCCCTCGTCACGAGCTCCCCGACAGGGATCAGGGCTAAGGCTGCCCTGTGTCCCTAAGTTTTCTAACCCAGAGGAAGCTCTGAAAGGTGGAGAGGAGATGCTTCATCAAACGTTATCCTCATCTGGTGCTCAGTTAAGGCTGTTAAACGAGTGAACAAAGGAACAGCTTTAAATGCCCAGGCTGAGTTTAATGTCAGTGGACATCCCCAGGTCTCTGCACTTTTAAGTTACTTCCCTTTGAGCCAAATGTGGGTTTTGTATCCTGTAAATTTTAATTTTCAGGTAGAGGGGACCTTTGTTCTTAAATTTTTTTTCATTAATTTCCAACCCTATTGATGCGTGATCAGAGGCTACTATCTGTACTATTTCTAGGAACCTATTGATGTTCTCTTTGTGGATTTGAGAAAAAGGTGTGTTCTCTATTATCAAGGAATAGTGCTTGGTATATATGATTTATATTATTGATTATGTTATTTAGATCTTTCATATCCTTTCTTGTTTTTTATTTACTTGGCACTTGGTCTGTCTTATATTAACAGTCACCTATACACAATAACGGTGTAGTCCCAGAAAAGCATCTATGTCTGCTTTATTGACTATGCCAAAGCCTTTGACTGTGTGGATCACAATAAACTGGAAAATTCTGAAAGACATGGGAATACCAGACCACCTGACTTGCCTCTTGAGAAACCTGTATGCAGGTCAGGAAGCAACACTTAGAACTGGACATGGAACAACAGACTGGTTCCAAATAGGAAAGGAGTACGTCAAGGCTGTATATTGTCACCCTGATTATTTAACTTATATGTAGAGTACATCATGAGAAACGCTGGGCTGGAAGAAGCACAAGCTGGAACCAAGATTGCCGGGAGAAATATCAATAACCTCAGATATGCAGATGACACCACCCTTATGGCAGAAAGGGAAGAGGAACTCAAAAGCCTCTTGATGAAAGTGAAAGAGGAGAGTGAAAAAGTTGGCTTAAAGCTCAACATTCAGAAAATGAAGATCATGGCATCTGGTCCCATCACTTCATGGGAAATAGATGGGGAAACAGTGGAAACAGTGTCAGACTTTATCTTTTTTGGCTCCAAAATCACTACAGATGGTGACTGCAGCCATGAAATTAAAAGACGCTTACTCCTTGGAAGGAAAGTTATGACCAGCCTAGATAGCATATTGAAAAGCAAAGACATTACTT
>NW_011494796.1:4700902-4705585 GCF_000754665.1 Bison bison bison | reverse complement strand
GCCAACAAAGGTCCGTTTAGTCAAAGCTATGGTTTTTCCAGTGGTCATGTATGGATGTGAGAGTTGGACTGTGAAGAAGGCTGAGCGCCAAAGAATTGATGCTTTTGAACTGCGGTGTTGGAGAAGACTCTTGAGAGTCCCTTGGACTGCAAGGAGATCCAACCAGTCCATTCTGAAGGAGATCAGCCCTAGGTGTTCTTTGGAAGGAATGATGCTAAAGCTGAAACTCCAGTACTTTGGCCACCTCATGCAAAGATTTGACTCATTGGAAAAGACTCTGATGCTGGGAGGGATTGGGGGCAGGAGGAAAAGGGGACGATGGAGGATGAGATGGCTGGATGGCATCACTGACTCGATGGACGTGAATTTGAGTGAACTCCGGGAGATGGTGATGGACAGGGAGGCCTGGCATGCTGCGATTCATGGGGTCGCAAAGAGTCGGACACGACTGAGCGACTGAACTGAACTGAACTGATGTGCAATAAATTTCTATCTATATTTCTTTGCATTTCCTGTGGTTTAGGCTTTACATAGGTAATTGCTGTGTTATTTGGGACATAAATATTCATTACTGTTATATCTTCATTGTTAAATATGCCTGTCTCCATCTTTATTTTAGTTTTACCTCTACAATTAAACATTTTAAAATGTTCACCTTCAACCCATTTATCAAAGTGTCCCCAGTCACCTCTCAGTTAAATGAAGAGCATCCTATCATAGTGGAGTTGGCAAACTATGGCCTGAGGGCCTAATCCCTTCTGACATTTGTTTTTTAAATAAAGTTTTACTGGGAAATAGCCCTACCGATTTATCTATTGTCCATGGCTGTTTTGGCGCTACCATGATAGAGCTGAATAATAATGACAGAGATCATATGGCTTAGAGAGCTAAAAATATTTCATATCTTTAGTTAACAGAAAAAAAAATTGCTGAGTCTTGGTCTGGTAGAGTCCTTAAGAAGGGCTCATGGGTACAGTAGCCTAAGCTTCTGCCCGAAGGACAGTTTTGCTAGCTATAAAATCTTCAGTGCACATTCTTCTTCCCTGTCTGCTGTCCTTAGAATCACTGAGAAACCGGGAGTCTGTGTTCCATTCCCCAGAACCACAAGGAGTGGGTGAAGCACGAAAGTGAGGGGGAAATAGACTGGGTGCTGGGTTCTGAGAGGAGCCCTACCACTGAACAGCCACAAGTTTCTGTGGAGCCTCCTGATCACACGGCACCTCCCACCACAGGGCCCGGCCCAGAGGAGCCACATGACGAGACTCTGACAAACTCCGCAGGCAGCGCTGCAGACATACACCAGGGGCCTCCCTGGACAGAGGAGACCTGGGTCTAGCAGCAGCTCCATGGGGACAGGCCATCAGTCCACCTGTTTTCCTGCTTCATCCATAGTGACACCATGGAGACTTGCTAAGTGTTCTGCTGCCCTGACCCACCACCCCATTAACACTGTCTGACAGGCACTGAGTGTTCTCATTAAACCCTCCCTCATTTAGGGCATACACGCAAGCCTTCTTTTCTAAAATGCACACAAACCATCTGTCTAAATCATTGATTTGTCCTCCAGCTGTGCCAGGGGTTGACAAGAGGCTGAAGCTACATTCCTTGGACTTGCCCATTTATGCATTTGGGAAATTGAAATCCACCCTCAGACTTTTGGCTCTTCTCTCATCAGCCACGATTTCAGAGAACCAATCGGCAGAGTCTTGGAGGTAACATCTGTAGAGTTCTGTAGCATCTTGGATTGAATTTCCTCCTGGAATGGGGTTTTTGGATACTTCTGAAAAATCGTGATGATGACAGTGGTTATAAAAATGATAAATTTATCACTTACTGTGTGCCAAGAACTGTCCTAAGCAATTTATTTCTATTAACTCATATAATTCTCATGACAGCCTTATGAGATGGGTGCTATCTATGTCCCCTGATTATGGAGGCAAGTAGCCTGGTTGAGGTCCCCAGCAGCAACTGTGAAGCTGGAACAGGAATCCAGCAGCTGAGTCCTCATTCTTGAACTTGGACACACAGTTTTCTGGGGTTCGGGCTCCACCGTCTCTGTACTGCTCCTGGCTGCCATGCTCTGGTCCTTTCTTTTATCTGTCCCAGTTTTCATTCCATTCTTTTTGTTGAAAAGCTGCAGGATTTTGGCCTTATTCAGGCTTATCTTCCAGTTTTTACTTTGAAGGTTAATTTAATAAAAAACAAAAAGCTATCTTTGTAGACACTTTATAAACAGGGATCAGCTTGCAGGCCTCTGCCTGTCTGGCTTTAGCTATCTGCTGAGGTTTCAAAGTGTTTTCTACCTGCGCTTGTCACTTGCCTCTTTCTCTTGTCTTTTTAGGCCTTTACATCCAGCTCATCCAGGGCTGCCATGTAGCCCCTGGCTCTGCATCTGTCCCCCTCCCCCTTTGTCTTATTCGGTCTGTCCATGATTATGTAAATAGAATCTTCCAGAATTTCCCCTACCTGCTGAGCTGTGTTGACCTTCTTTAGCTATGGAGTCAGAACTAACTCTGCTCTGACCTTTATTTATTCTCTTTTTTAAAAGCAGAGGGGTCTTTGCTGAACCTTGCTCAGAGTTCCCTGTCCTGACTGTGGCAAACTGCAGAATGATAGTCAGTCATTGCTGCCCAGGTTTTGGTCACCGTCCTCCAATGACTCCTCCTTCCTGGTTTGTAAGGATTAAAGTCAGAGTGATGAACACTTTCACAGCATCCTTTGTCTTCTGAGAGCAGAGAAAGTTGGGAGTGGTTTGTCTCTAAACTTGGGTGACCAGCTGCCTGATCCCCCATCTCCAGTCATGGAGTTTCTGCTGTACAAGGCCTGGAGCCTCCAAGAGGGTTCCACCTGCATTTGACTTGGGTAGGGTCTCTGGCCCCAGCTTCCCTCTGGACCTTCTAGTCCTCCAGCCCTCAGAAGATAAGATAACTATCTTTCCTTCCCAGATTAGCCACATACTTGTTCTACTGGATGATTTTTGTGTCTACTGTCAAGTTCAAGTCACAGAACCAAGCTCACCAGTCTTGGTTGTTTTCATCATATTTCTTGAGTTAAAATTTCAAGTAACCTTTGTTACTGTATGCCAGTGGCTCATTGTGTGGTACCTGCACCTCATTATTGGAAGCTTTTTTTGAAATGCAGAATCTCAGAACCCTCCCTAGATCCACTGAATCAGAAACTTTAGTGGTGGGCCAGGCATTCTGCAGATCAGTAAGACCCCAGGGGGTCCCGTGCATGTGCTCTGAGGATCATCCCCTGAGGTTCAAGCCTGTCTAGCTCTTGGAGAATGGCTGGCCCTGAGGTCACCCTCTGTCCTCCCTGACAACTCACTGGGCAGATGCAGCTGAAAGTTTTCCCTTCCTGCTCTCAAGACTTAGTGTCAAGCTCACTCCAAGTGGCCAGGGAGTGTTGGCTCCCCAGTAAATGGATTAGGAGTCATGAAAGGGAAACATGCCCAAGCCATGCTTGGTGTGGGCCAGAGCACATTCATTAACTCTGCAGTGCTAATTTCTGCTCTCAGGGCCATAAGGAATTCCTCGTGGAAATTATATACTTATATTTCACCAGGCTCCTTCCTTCAGCAGTATTTAAATCCAAACACAGGTTAGCAGGCAGAGGTGCTGACAGGAGCGAGCATTTCACATCCATCCACATCAAGCAGAAACTCATCACTCACTCCCACCACCCACCTCTCCAGCCCACTTTGCACTGAGCCATGGAGGGGGACAGATCTGGAAGCTTCCAGTCATGCACCAAGTCATAGTCCAACCTTGGGGTCTGAAAGATGCTGAAACCCCTTCCATAACTGCTTCTCCTTCCCAAGTCCTACCCTTGTCCTACTGATAGAATTATCTGAAGTCTACAAATTCAGAGCTCGGAGACATTCATAAAGTTAGAAATGAACCACTCAACGTAGTTCTGCTGTTTTAATTTATCCTAAAATACATGTAAATTATGTAAACTTGTTCTGACAAGAAGGGGAATGTTAGCATATACTAGGACCTTCCCTCAAATCTTCATTACCTGCAAAATACCACTGTAGGTTATTTAAATGGTATAGTTACACACTGTACTGTGTCTGTGTGTGTGCACGTGTGTGTGTGATGTCTTCAAAATGGTGGACAACATGTAAATGCTGGCCTCCAACAACTGGCTGATGTTTACCACTAATAGAGTTTTGTAGCTGAGCAGTGGTGATGGTTTTGGCTAGCGTTCACCAAGGGCTTACTAGGGACGGAGGAACTTATAGGCATTACTTCACCTAATTGTCTCTAGACTTCTATGAGAGAGGTTCTAATTTCCCAGTTTATAGATGCTGAGATCAGGTAACCTGCCCTCGAATTTGCCTGTATCTAGTGGTGGCTCTGGTATCTGAACCCGTGCCTGCCTTGACCACGTCCATGACCTCAGTAACCCCCACGTAAGGCCATCCGGGATAATATGGAGAGAGCTTGTCATTCTTTTTCCGATTAGCTACTGAGCCTTATAAGTTGAGTGCCTTGGTTCTTCCACATAATAAGGATATAATGCTCTTTTGTTCCTACCTTTAAAACAAATCTATTTAAATAAAGGCCACAGTAAGGCATGATGGGTGAAGGAAAGATTTAAGAGGTTTCTGCAGGAACTGATGCTAGTAGAACAGAATGAGAAGGGCTACTGGGAAGGTTCAAGGTTGAGTCAAAG
>NW_011494796.1:4695838-4700791 GCF_000754665.1 Bison bison bison | reverse complement strand
GAGTCAAAGTCAGAGTCAGGTCAAGGTCAAGTCAAGGTTAAGTGGGTCAGGACACCTCATGGATAAATCCACAATGACTGTTCTGCGGGAAGGTGAAGGATTTAACCACAGGGTCCCAAACCAGCCTCTGACTTCCACTCTTCTGTCATTGGAGCATCTGCCCCCCACCTGCACTAGTGTGTAAACACTCACGGTCCTAGAATAAAACCTTGTTTTCAACACAACGCTGCTGACCATGAAGGTGAACAATTCTGGACGACTGAGGTGCTTTCCCTCCACCAGTGCTAAACAATCCATTCATCCGTTCAAATGACTCACCGGCCCTCCTAAACCCTGGGTGCTGTTGGGCACAAGGGAGAGAGGAGCACAGCCAAGTTTCCAGTGCCCACCTGACACATGGCAGGTGCTCTACAAATGTTTGTTGAATGAATGGGACATTGACAAGGTCCTTGCCCTTGTGAGAAGAAAGAGAAGGGGAACAATAAACAAAGGGCTGACACAGGTATACCACCTGTTCATGGCACCCAGGCTAGGTGAGGTCATTGTTCAGCCCCAGTGGGCACACTGGAGGTGTCACAGCTATGGGTTTGAACCCTCAATGCGCAGGTTTAGCTTCTTACCCAGAAAGACCATGAACCTGGGCCACAGACGGCCTCTTACCTGTCCAGCGCCTTTAACTTGTGCCACTACTCCCTCCAGTCTGAGGGTCCCTCCCAGTCTCTCTGAGCCCAATATCACCTGACTGAGGACCAACAGGGATACACAGGCATACACAGGACAGCGCACCTACAAGCACCTCACCTGCACCCCAACACTGTACACACACAGAGCCTTCCTGGGAAGCCACCTTCACATCTGAACCCCTCATCTTAGATAGCAAAATTCCTGAATTTTAGTTTCTTATCTAGCAAGGGTCCAGATAACCATAAGAACAAGTCAGAAAATTAAGCAGCTATAGCATTTAGCATAACTACTCTAGTGTTTAATTTTAAAATCATAAGTTTCGTAGTGTAGTCTAAAGTCAGGAAGGTTGATTCCTCCAGCTCCATTCTTCTTTCTCAAGACTGCTTTGGTTATTCGAGGTCTTTTGTGTTTGCATACAAATTGTGAAATTATTTGTTCTAGTTCTATGAAAAATACCATTGGTAGTCTGATAGGGATTGCACTGAATCTACAGATTGCTTTGGGTAGTATACTCATTTTTACTATATTGATTCTTCCAATTCAAGAGCCATGGTACATTAATCTATCTGTGTCATCTTTGATTTCTTTCATCAGTGTTTTATAGTTTTCTGTATACAGGTCTTTTGTTTCCTTAGGTAAATTCATTCCTAAGTATTTTACTCTTTTCTTTGCAATGGTGAATGGGATTGCTTCCTTAATTTCTCTTTCTGATTTTTCATTGTTAGTGTATAGGAATGCAAGGGATTTCTGTGTATTAATTTTATATCCTGTGACATTACTATATTTATTGATTCAGTTCAGTTCAGTTTAGTTGCTCAGCCTGTCTGACTCTTTGTGACCCCATGGACTGCAGCACGCCAGGCCTCCCTGTCTATCACCAACTCCCAGAGTTTACTCAAACTCATGTCCCTTGAGTTAGTGATGCCATCCAACTATCTCATCCTCTGTCGTCCCCTCCTTCTCCCATCTTCAATCTTTCCCAGCATCAAGGTCTTTTCAAATGAGTCAGCTCTTTGCATTAGGTGGCCAAAATACTGGAGTTTTAGCTTCAACATCAGTCCTTCCAATGAACACTCAGGACTGATCTCCTTCAGGGTGGACTGGTTGGATTTCCTTGCAGTCCAAGGGACTCTCAAGAGTCTTCTCCAACACCACAGTTCAAAAGCATCAATTCTGGGGAGGAGCTAAGATGGCAGAGGAGTAGGACGGGGAGAACACTTTCTCCCCCACAAATTCATCAAAAGAACATTTAAACGCTGAGTAAATTCCACAAAACAACTTCTGAATGCCGGCAGAGGACATTCACCAGAAAAGCAACCCAAGTCTTCGAAAGGAGGTAGGAAAAAATATAAAAGACAAAAAAAGAGACAAAAGAGGGAAGGACAGAGTTCCGTCCCGGGAAGGCAGTCTTAAAAAGAGAGAAGTTTCCAAACACCGGGAAACCTTCTCACTGCTGAATCTGTGCCAAGCCTTGGAAGCACAGAGGGCAACATAACAGGGAGGAAAAATAAATAAACAATTAAAACCCGCAGATTACGAGCCCTACCGTAACTCCCCCAGCGGAGAAGCAGCGCAGACGCCTGCACATGCCACTAGCAAGCGGGGGCTGGGCAGGGAGGCGTGGCGCGGGCTGCATTGCTTAGAGTAAGGATCTGGCCTGAATACCCCAAGCACTATCTGAGCGAAATAATTTGGGCTAGCAAACCAGACTGTGGGATATCTACCACGAGAAAAGCCAGCCCTAACCTAAGACACTGCCAGGCCCGTGCACGGAACAAAGGACTGAACAGAGATAGCCGGCTGCAGACCTTCCCCCTCTGGTGACAGGCAGCCAGAGCTGGAAGGGGGCAATCGCAGCCCCAGAGAGACATTATCTATAAAACTGTAAGCAGGCTTCTTTGCTAACTAAAACTTCTTGGGGGTCTGGACGGTCAACATCCGCCTGAGAAGGTGCGCCGGTTGTACACCTAGATAACCGAGCGGGGGGAGGCGATAAGTCGCAGCAATCGCGCTCGCCAAACACCTCATCACCTGAGCTGCTCGGACCTGGGAAGGGCACAAAATGCAGGTCCAACCAAGTCTGCGCCTCTGAGGACTATCTGAGTGTCTGAACCTGAGCGGCTTAGACCTGGGAGGTGCATGCAGCCCAGGGCTGGCCTCGGATGGTTCCCAGCAGAGCAACCTAGAGCCTGAGCAGTGTGGGCAGGGAGGCTACATGCCCTGTGAGGGGGGGCAGACCCAGTGTGGCTGAGGCACTGCGAGCACGCGCCAGTGTTATTTGTTTGCAGCGTCCTTCCCTCCCCACAGCGCGACTGAACAAGTGAGCCTAAAAAAAAAAAAAAAAAAGTGTCTTCCACCGTCCCCTTTGTGTCAGGGCAGAAACCAGACACTGAAGAGACCAGCAAACAGAAGAATCTATAACAGAGGGAACCACCTTGGAAGCTACAGGCAATAGATTAAAACCCTGTGGTTAGTACTGACTACATAGGAAGGGGCCTACAGATCTTGAGAAATATAAGTTGGACCAAGGAACTAGCCAAAAATGAACTGAACCCACAATACCCACAACAAAACTAGAGAAAGTCCTAGATATATTTTTACTATTTTTACGATCATTCTTTCTTTTTAAATTTTTTAAAGAATTTTAAGTCTTCTATTATTCCTTTAATTTTCACTTTTATAACCTACTGTTACTTAGCAAAAAAAAAAAAAGACCCTATTTTTTTTAAAAGAAAACTTCATATATATATTTTTTATAATTTTTTGACTTTTTTTTCTTCTTTTCTTTAACATTGCATTTTTGAAATTCCAAACTCTACTGTAGATTTTTAATTTTAGCTTTTTGGTATTTGTTATCAATTTTGTACCTATATATTTTTTTAATGATTTTTGTGACTTTTTTTTTCTCTCTTTCTTTCTCTTCTTTTATATAACATTGTATATCTGAAATCCCAAACTCTACTCTAGATTTTTAATTTATGCTTTTTGGTATTTGTTATCAATTTTGTACCTATACTTTCTTTATAATTTTTGCGACTTTGTTTGTTTTTGTTTTTTTTCTCTCTCTCTCTTTTTTTCTTCTTCTTCTTTATTTTAACATTGTATTTTTGAAATTCCAAACTCTACTCTAGATTTTTAACTTTTGCTTTTTGGTATTTGTTATCAATTTTGTACCTATATTTTCTTTATAATTTTTGCGATTTTGTTTTTGTGTGTTTGTTTTTTTTTCTCTCTTTCTTTTCCTTCTTCTTTTCTTTAACATTGTATTTTTGAAATTCCAAACTCTACTCTAGATTTTTAATTTCTGCTTTTATGTATTTGTTACCAATTTTGTACCTTTAAGAACCCAATCTTCAGTACTCATTTTTCACTAGGGAGCGAGATTACTGGCTTGACTGCTCTCTCTCCCTCTGGACTCTCCTTTTTCTCCACCAGGTCGCCTGTGTCTCCTCCCTAACCCCTCTCTACTCTACCCAACTCTGTGAATTTCTGTGTGTTCCAGACGGTGGAGAACACTTAGGGAACTGATTACTGGCTGGATCTGTCTCCCTCATTTTCATTCCCCCTTTTATCCTCCTGGCCACCTCTGTCTCCTTCCTCCTTCTTCTCTTCTCTGTATAACTCTCTGAACATCTCTGAGCAGTCCAGTTGTGGAGTGCACATAAGGAAGTGATTACTGGCTAGCCCACTCTCTCCTCTGTTGATTCCACCTCATCTCATTCGGGTCACCTCTAACTCCCTCCTCCCTCTTCTCTTCTCCATGTAACGCTGTGAACCACTCTGGGTAACCCTCACGGTGGAGAAACTTTTCATCTTTAATGTAGATGTTTTATCAATGGTGCTGTATAGAAGGAGAAGTTTTGAAAAGACTGTAAAAATAGGACCGATAACTGGAAGCAGGAGGCTTAAGTCCAAACCCTGACTCCAGGGAACTCCTGACTCCAGGGAACAGTAATTGACAGGAGCTCATCAAATGCCTCCATACCTACACTGAAACCAAGCACCACACAAGGGCCAACAAGTTCCAGGGAAAGACATACCAAGCAAATTCTCCAGCAACACAGGAACACAGCCCTGAGCTCCAAGATACAGGCTGCCCAAAGTCACCCCAAAACCACAGACATCTCATAACTCATTACTGGACACTTCATTGCACTCCAGAGAGAAGAAATCCAGCTCCACCCACCAGAACACCAACACAAGCTTCCCTAACCAAGAAACCTTGACAAGCCACCTGTACAAACCCACACACAGCGAGGAAACGCCACA
>NW_011494796.1:4692906-4695706 GCF_000754665.1 Bison bison bison | reverse complement strand
AACAGGATAAATGCCCACCAAACCAAACAAAAGAGGAAGAGATAGGGAATCTACCTGATAAAGAATTCCAAATAATGATAGTGAAATTGATCCAAAATCTTGAAATCAAAATGGAATCACAGATAAATAGTCTGGAGACAAGGATTGAGAAGATGCAAGAAAGGTTTAACAAGGACCTAGAAGAAATAAAAAAGAGTCAATATATAATGAATAATGCAATAAATGAAATGAAAAACACTCTGGAGGCAACAAATAGAATAACAGGCAGAAGATAGGATTAGTGAACTAGAAGATAGAATGGTAGAAATAAATGAATCAGAGAGGAAAAAAAGAAAAATGAATTAAAAGAAATGAGGACAATCTCTTAAACGCTACAACATTCGAATCATAGGGGTCCCAGAAGAAGAAGACAAAAAGAAAGACCATGAGAAAATACTTGAGGAGATAATAGTTGAAAACTTCCCTAAATGGGGAAGGAAATAATCACTCAAGTCCAAGAAACCCAGAGAGTCCCAAACAGGATAAACCCAAGGTGAAACACCCCAAGACACATATTAATCAAGTTAACAAAGATCAAACACAAAGAACAAATATTAAAAGCAGCAAGGGAAAAACAACAAATAACACACAAGGGAATTCCCATAAGGATAACAGCTGATCTTTCAATAGAAACTCTTCAAGCCAGGAGGGAATGGCAAGACATACTTAAAGTGATGAAAGAAAATAACCTACAGCCCAGATTATTGTACCCAGCAAGGATCTCATTCAAATATGAAGGAGAAATCAAAAGCTTTTCAGACAAGCAAAAGCTGAGAGAATTCAGCACCACCAAACCAGCTCTCCAACAAATACTAAAGGATATTCTCTAGACAGGAAACACAAAAACTGTGTATAAATTCGAACCCAAAACAATAACGTAAATGGCAACAGGATCATACTTTTCAGTAATTACCTTAAATGTAAATGGGTTCAATGCCCCAACCAAAAGACAAAGACTGGCTGAATGGATACAAAAACAAGACCCCTATATATGTTGTCTACAAGAGACCCACCTCAAAACAGGGGACACATACAGACTGAAAGTGAAGGGCTGGAAAAAGATTTTCCATGCAAATAGGGACCAAAAGAAAGCAGGGGTAGCAATACTCATATCAGATAAAATAGACTTTAAAACAAAGGCTGTGAAAAGAGACAAAGACGGTCACTACATAATGATCAAAGGATCAATCCAAGAAGAAGATATAACAATTATAAATATATATGCACCCAACATGGGAGCAATGCAATATGTAAGATAAATGCTAACAAGTATGAAAGGAGAAATTAACAATAACACAATAATAGTGGGAGACTTTAATACCCCACTCACACCTATGGATAGATCAACAAACAGAAAATTAACAAGGAAACACAAACTTTAAATGATACAATAGACCAGTTAGACCTAATTGATATCTATAGGACATTTCATCCCAAAAATGAATTCCACCTTTTTCTCAAGCGCACATGGAACCTTCTTCAGGATAGATCACATCCTGGGTCATAAATCTAGCCTTGGTAAATTCAAAAAAATAGAAACCATTCCAAGCATCTTCTCTGACCACAATGCAGTAAGATTAGATCTCAATTACAGGAGAAAAACTATTAAAAATTCCAACATACGGAGGCTGGACAACATGCTGCTGAAAAACCAACAAATCACAGAAGAAATAAAAAAATAAATCAAAATTTGCATAGAAACGAATGAAAATGAAAACACAATAACCCAAAACCTGTGGGACACTGTAAAAGCAGTCCTAAGGGGAAAGTTCATAGCAATACAGGCATACCTCAAGAAACAAGAAAAAAGTCAAATAAATAACCTAACTCTACACCTAAAGCAACTAGAAAAGGAAGAAATGAAGAACCCCAGGGTTAGTAGAAGGAAAGAAATCTAAAAATTAGGGCAGAAATAAATGCAAAAGAAACAAAAGAGACCATAGCAAAAATCAACAAAGCCAAAAGCTGGTTATTTGAAAGGATAAATAAAATTGACAAACCATTAGCCAGACTCATCAAGAAACAAAGGGAGAAGAATCAAATTAGCAAAATTAGAAATGAAAATGGAGAAATCACAACAGAAATACAAAGGATTATAAGACACTACTAACAGCAACTATATGCCAATAAAATGGACAACTTGGAAGAAATGGACAAATTCTTAGAAAAGTACAACTTTCCAAAACTGGACCAGGAAGAGATAGAAAATCTTAACAGACCCATCACAAGCATGGAAATTGAAACTGTAATAAAAAAATCTTCCAGCAAACAAAAGCCCAGGTCCAGACGGCTTCACAGCTGAATTCTACCAAAAATTTAGAGAAGAGCTAACACCTATCCTGCTCAAACTCTTCTAGAAAATTGCAGAGGAAGGTAAACTTCCAAACTCATTCTATGAGGCCACCATCACCCTAATACCAAAACCAAACAAAGATCCCACAAAAAAGAAAACTACAGGCCAATATTACTGGTGAACATAGATGCAAAAATCCTTAACAAAATTCTAGCAATCAGAATCCAACAACACATTAAAAAGATCATACACCATGACCAAGTGGGCTTTATCCCAGGGATGCAAGGATTCTTCAATATCCGCAAATCAATCAATGTAATACACCACATTAACAAATTGAAAAATAAAAACCATATGATTATCTCAATAGATGCAGAGAAAGCCTTTGACAAAATTCAACATCCATTTATGATAAAAACTCTCCAGAAAGCAGGAATAGAAGGAACATACCTCAACATAATAAAAGCT
>NW_011494796.1:4691100-4692252 GCF_000754665.1 Bison bison bison | reverse complement strand
ATCTACCTAAAGAAACTAAAGACCTATATATAGAAAACTATAAAACACTGGTGAAAGAAATCAAAGAGGACACTAATAGATGGAGAAATATACCATGTTCATGGATTGGAAGAATCAGTATAGTGAAAATGAGTATACTACCCAAAGCAATTTATAGATTCAATGCAATCCCTATCAAGCTACCAAAGGTATTTTTCACAGAGCTAGAACAAATAATTTCACAATTTGTATGGAAATACAAAAAACCTCAAATAGCCAAAGCTATCTTGAGAAAGAAGAATGGAACTGGAGGAATCAACCTACCTGACTTCAGGCTCTACTACAAAGCCACAGTCATCAAGACAGTATGGTACTGGCACAAAGACAGAAATATAGATCAATGGAACAAAATAGAAAGCCCAGAGATAAATCCACACGCATATGGACACCTTATCTTTGACAAAGGAGGCAAGAATATATAATGGATTAAAAACAATCTCTTTAACAAATGGTGCTGGGAAAACTGGTCAACCACTTGTAAAAGAATGAAACTAGAGCACTTTCTAACACCATACACAAAAATAAACTCAAAATGGATTAAAGATCTCAACGTAAGACCAGAAACTATAAAACTCCTAGAGGAGAACATAGGCAAAACACTCTCCGACATACATCACAGCAGGATCCTCTATGACCCACCTCCCAGAATATTGGAAATAAAAGCAAAAATAAACAAATGGGACCTAATTAAACTTAAAAGCTTCTGCACAACAAAGGAAACTGTCAGCAAGGTGAAAAGGCAGCCTTCAGAATGGGAGAAAATAATAGCAAATGAAGCAATGGACAAACAATTAATCTCAAAAATATACAAGCAACTCCTACAGCTCAACTCCAGAAAAATAAATGACCCAATCAAAAAATGGGCCAAAGAACTAAATAGACATTTCACCAAAGAAGACATACAGATGGCTAACAAACACATGAAAAGATGCTCAACATCACTTATTATCAGAGAAATGCAAATCAAAACCACTACGAGGTACCATTTCACGCCAGTCAGAATGGCTGCGATCCACAAGTCTACAAGCAATAAATGCTGGAGAGGGTGTGGAGAAAAGGGAACCCTCTTACACTGTTGGTGGGAATGCAAACTAGTACAGCCACTATAGAGAA
>NW_011494796.1:4683464-4690948 GCF_000754665.1 Bison bison bison | reverse complement strand
AGATGTCCATCAGCAGATGAATGGATAAGAAAGCTATGGTACATATATACAATGGAGTATTACTCAGCCATTAAAAAGAATACATTTGAATCAGTTCTAATGAGGTGGATGAAACTGGAGCCTATTATACAGAGTGAATTAAGCCAGAAAGAAAAACACCAATACAGTATACTAACGCATATATATGGAATTTAGAAAGATGGTAACAATAACCCGTATACGAGACAGCAAAAGAGACACTGATGTATAGATCAGTCTTATGGACTCTGTGGGAGAGGGAGAGGGTGGGGAGATTTGGGAGAATGACATTGAAAGATGTATAATATCATGTATGAAACGAGTCGCCAGTCCAGGTTCGATGCACGATACTGGATGCTTGGGGCCGGTGCACTGGGACGACCCAGAGGGATGGTATGGGGAGGGAGGAGGGAGGAGGGTTCAGGATGGGGAACACATGTATACCTGTGGTGGATTCATTTCAATATTTGGCAAAACCAATACAATATTGTAATGTTTAAAAATAAAATAAAAAAAAATGTTTTTCTCTGACTCTATTAACTAGAAAAAAACAAAAAACAAAAGCATGAATTCTTCCATGGTCATTATAAATAATGCTAATTTATTGATTAGCATAGTAATAAATAATGCTAATTTATTTATTGATTAATGTATTGATTGATTATGATAGTAATTTTCTGGTGGCAGCTTTTTCACTCTCCCCTTTCACTTTCATCAAGAGGCTCTTTAGTTCCCCTTCACTTTCTGCCATAAGGGTGGCATCATCTGCATATCTGAGGTTATTGACATTTCTCACAACAATCTTGATTGCAGTTTGTGCTTCATCCAGCCTGGCATTTCACATGATGTACTCTATATATAAGTTAAATAAACAGGGTGGCAATATACAGCATCAATGTACTCCTTTCCCAATTTGGAACCAGTTCATTGTTCCATGTCCAGTTCTAACTGTTGCTTCTTGACCTGCATACAGATTTCTCAGGAGGCAGGTAAGGTAGTCTGGTATTCCCAACTCTTTCAGAATTTTCCACAGTTTGTTATGATCCACACAGTCAAAGGCTTTGGCATAGTCAATAAAGTAGAAGTAGATGTTTTTCTGCAACTCTCTTGCTTTTTCTATGATCCAATGGATGTTGGCAATTTGATCTCTGGTTCAAAATCAAAAATCAAAAAAAAAATCAAAATCTGCATTTTCTAAATCCAGCTTGAACATCTGGAAGTTCTCGGTTCATGTACTGTTGAGGCCTCACTTGGAGAATTTTGAGCATTACTTTGTTAGCATGTGAAATGAGTGCAATTGTACAGTAGTTTGAACATTTTTTGGCATTGCCTTTCTTTGGGATTGGAATGAAAACTGACCTTTTCCAGTCCTGTGGCCACTGCTGAGTTTTCTAAATTTGCTGGCACACTGAATGCAGCACTTTAACAGCATCATCTTTTAGGGTCTGAAATAGTTCAACTGGAATGGAATACTACTCAGCTGTAAAAGGAATGCATTTAAGTCAGTTCTAATGAGGTGGATGAAACTGGAGCCTATTATACAGAGTGAAGTAAGTCAGAAACAGAAAGACAAATAGGGCATATTAACACATATACATGGAATTTAGAAAGACAGTTACAATGACCCTTCATGCAGGGCAGCAAATGAGACATAGATGTAAAGAACAGGCTTTTGGACTCAGTGGAAGAAGGTGAGGGTGGGATGATTTGAGAGACTAGCTTTGAAATATGTACATTACTGGACTTCCCTGGTGGCTCAGATGGTAAAGTGTCTGCCTACAGTGTGGGAGACCTGGGTTCAATCCCTGGGTCAGGAAGATCTCCAGGAGAAGGAAATGGCAACCCACTCTAGTATTCTTGCCTGGAAAATCCCATTGATGGAGGAGCCTGGTAGGCTACAGTCCAAGGGGTTGCAAAGATTCGGACATGACGGAGCGACTTCACTTTCTTTCTTTCTTTTATGTACATTACTACATGTAAAATAGATGGTCAGTGGAAGTTTGATGCATTAAGCAGGGTACCAAAAGTCGGTGCTCTAGGACAACCCACAGGGACAGGGTAGGGAGGGAGGTGGCGGTGGGGGGGACACATGTATATCCGTGGTTGATTCATGTTGGGGGGACACATGTATATCTGTGGTTGATTCATGCTGATATATGGCAAAAACCATCACAATACTGTAAATAATTATCTTCCAATTAAAGTAAGTAAACTGCTTTTTTAAAAAAGGTTAAAAAAAATAAAACCACGAGTTTCACTTCCAGACAAGGGAACCACCATGGCTCCCCTACAAAACCCCTCTGAATCCAAGGTCACTACAACACCATCTGCTGATCTCTCCCATTCCACTTTAAAATACCTGTGGTGGATTCATTTCGATATTTGGCTAAACTAATACAATATTGTAAAGTTTAAAAATAAAATAAAATTAAAAAAAATAAATAAAATATCTACTTACAGGTGCCCTAGTCAAAAAGGGTTCTTTTTCATGCCACGGTAGAAGCAAGTTGTACTACTTTTAAAATGAAAATGACATAGCAGAAAGTATGAAAGATTTAAAGTAGGAAAACCTTGGTTTGAGTCCTACCTGCTATGGGTATGACCCTGAGTAAGTTACTCAACAACCAAGTGTCTTGAAATCTTCATCTGTAAGATGGGGTGACAGCCCCAACTTCCCAGCCACTCCCCACCATCTCTCCTTGCTACTGACAGGCAGGGACAGACTGGCTCACTCCTACCCTACCCTGGATTTCTGCCACCTCCATAATTTACATCTTAGTAAGAAGAACACAGGTCCTCAGTTTTAAGATTCTCTGTTTCTACAATAAATTTGTTTTCAAATATTCTTTTGAGAGAAAAAAACCATTTCTCTGGGATTTATAGGAACAAACTGAATTTGCAGTAGGAAAGCAAAAGGACAGTGAATAGGGCTCAACCAGCAGCTGATGAGATCACAGCCTGGCAGCATTTCTTCTCAGCCATCACACCTGATCAGGTTACACTCCATTACTGGCGTTTGTGTTGGTACGATTTGGGGGTTAAAATAACCAGGAGAAGCTTGGGTTTGGTAACAGGTTGTACCACACCCAGGGACTCACAGTTTGGAAAAAAAACTCTCATGCTTTGAGAATCACATGGCTGCTGATGTTGAAAGTTCACATCCAAGAGCAACATTCCCGACAGGCTGCCTTTCTCACCAGGACACAGGAATTTTCCAGTACAGTAGCCCTCCTGCTAATAGACTTGCCGGCACTCATCCTAGCTGGACAGCGTCCACTGGATGGTCTTTCCTAGTCTTGGTTTGATCATGATGTCAGCATGTCTCTATGTGTTTGGGGTGGAGGACACGTCTGCTGCTTTTGCCTGCCTAGTGTCGCCTTCCTTTTTCTGATAAGAATACCTCAGTTTTCCTTTGGGTGTCTACATCATGCCACTGGAGGGCATGTGAGCCAAGCCACGCCCATCTGATCTTCTCCAGGAAGCTGGACTCTCAGTGGAGCAGCTCCACTGCAGTTGCCTCTGAGACTCCCTCTCCAAAATTCTTTTCACCATTGCTTCAATCTGGGGAGCTGTTCCACATCCTATTTATATATGCTTGTCTTTTTGGTATAGTTTTAGATTCAATTCTTGTTGCCTGGTATCAAAAACCTTGATGTTCTTGAGTCCAACACTTTACCTTCCCAAAGACAACGTCCAGTGAGATTAGAAGTTGGTGGCCTCATTCATTTTGGGAGGCTGGTGGAGCAGGAGTTCCTTTTGCAGCCACGTCCTGAGTGAAGCAGGTAGTCCTACCCCACTTGGTTATCTTCAATGGGAGGAAGAGGTCGATGGAGTGTACTTTTGAGGTGCAGGCACAGGGCACCCTGAGCAGTTCACCTTGTTAGGTAAGGGGTACCTTGAGTCTCCTGCTGGAGCACCCGGCTCTAGAAGCTCTAGGAAGGGTGGTTTTCAAGATCAAAGTTCTCCTGGGGAAACAGCACAATTCTCATATTGATTCACAGAGCACAGTGTCACATCAAAAGTGTGTCAGTGAGGGACTGTATAGTCCTAAGTCCCATGTGTCTCTATGTAACCAGCACTTCTCTTTCTGGACAACCACAGAGAACTGCGTCCCTCTAAACTTTCCATGGGCCCTGCAGTGGCAAGAACAGACATTCTACCTTATTCTTTTTACTTTTTAGCTACATATCATCAATATCCTTTTAAGAGAAAGTGGAGCATAATTTCAGTGGGCTTCCCACTGGTGGCTCAGTGGTAAAGAATCCACCCACCAATGCAGGAGATGTGAGTCTCTGGGTCAGGAAAATCACCTGGAGAAGGAAATGGCAACCCACTCCAGTATTCTTGCCTGGAGAATCCCATGTATAGAGGAACCTGGTGGGTTACAGTCCACAGGGTCACAAAAGAGTTGGACATGACTTAACAACTCAACTCCCCAGTGGCTCAGTCAGTAAAGAGTCTGCCTGCAATGCAGAAGACCCGGGTTTGATGCCTGGGTCAGGAAGATCCCCTGGAGAAGGGAATGGCAATCCACTCTGGTATTCTTGCCTGGAAAATTCCATGGACAGAGGAGCCTGCTGGGCTACAGTCCATGGGATTGCAAAGAGTTGGACATGACTGAGTGACTAACACCTAACAACTCAACAACAACATAATTGCTTTACAGTGTTGTGTTAGTTTCCACTGTACAACAAAGGGAATCAACTGTATGTGTACATATATTCCCTCCCTCTTGAGCCTTCTTCCTACCCACCCCATTTCACCCCTCTACATCATCACAGCACACAGAGCTGAGCTCCCTGTGCTATCCAGCAGCTTCCCACTAGCTATCTATTTTATACATGGTAGTGCATACATGTCAATGCTACTTTCTCAATTTGCCCCATCCTCCCCTCCCTCTGTTGTATCCACATGTCCATTTTCCATGTTTGCATCTCTATTCCTGCCTGGCAAACAGGTTCATCAGTACCATTTGCCCAGATTCCATATATATGCATTAATATACAATATTTGTTTTTCTCTATCTGACTTCATGTTGTATGACAGACTCTAGGTTCATCCACAACACTACAAATGACCCATTTTCGTTCCTTTTTTTGTGGCTGAGTAATATTCCATTTGCACCTTATTCTTGATCTTAGGGGTAAAGCATTCAGTCTTTCATCATAAAGTATGATGTGAGCTATGGGGTTTTGTAGACGCAGAACATTTTATAGATATCTGTATGTATTTGTAGATATAGAATATTTTGTAGATACCAGGCTTCAGTTCAGTTCAGTCGCTCAGTCGTGTCTGACCCTTTGCGACCCCATGAATTGCAGCACGCCAGGCCTCCCTGTCCATCACCAACTCCCGGAGTTTACTCAAACTCATGTCCATCGAGTCGGTGATGCCATCCAGCCACCTCATCCTCTGTTGTTCCCTTCTCCTCCTGCCCCCAATGCCTCCCAGAATCAGGGTCTTTTCCAATGAGTCAACTCTTCGCATGAGGTGGCCAAAGTACTGGAGTTTCAGCTTTAGCATCAGTCCTTCCAATGAACACCCAGCACTGATCTCCTTTAGGATGGACTGGTTGGATCTCCTTGCAGTCCAAGGGACTCTCAAGAGTCTTCTCCAACACCACAGTTCAAAACCATCAATTCTTCAGTGCTCAGCTTTCTTCGCAGTCCAACTCTCACATCCATACATGACCACTGGAAAAACCATAGCCTTGACTAGACGAACCTTTGTTGGCAAAGTAATATCTCTGCTTTTTAATATGCTATCTAAGTTAGTCATAACTTTCCTTCCAAGGAGTAAGCGTCTTTTAATTTCATGGCTGCAAGATACCAGGCTTAGGAAGTTCTTTTTCAATCTAGTTTGTTCAGTGTTTTTTTTTTTTTTTAAAACAGTCATGTATTTTGTCAAAGTCTGTTTTCACATCTACAGAAATGATCATTTTGTTTAAAAAACATTTTATTGATAAAGTATATTACATTAAGTGATTTTCAGATGATATACCAACCTTGTATTCCTGGGATAAGTCCTATTGGTTATGGTGTATACCATCCTTTTAATATGTTGCTGGATTCAGTTTGCTTGTATTTTTTTTGCATTAATATTCATGAGAAATATTGGTTTGTAGTATTCTTTTTTCCTTGTGATGTCTTTGTGTGGTTTCAGTATCCGGGTTTTACTACCCTCATAGAATGCACTGGATTGGAATGTGTCCCCTACTAATTCATCTTTTGGGAAGAGTTTGTGAAGGATTGGTGTTAACTCTGCTTTAAATATTTGGTAAAATTCATAAGTGAAGGCTTCCAGTCCTGGACTTTTCTTTGTAGAAAGTGTTTTGATTAGTAGTTTAATCTCTTTGTTTATTATAGGTCTATTCTTTCTATTCTTTATTCAGTTTGAGAAGCTTGCATCTTTCTAGCAGTTTGTCCATTTCACATTCAATATCTAATTTACTGACGTACAGCTTACTGGCATACAATTGTTCATGGCATTCCTTTACAGATCTATTTTATTTCTGCAAGGCCTGCCTTGAGGCATGAGGGATTTTAGATCCCTGACCAGGGATCAAACCCATGTTCCCTGCAGTGGGAGCATGGGGTCCTAATCACTGGACTGTCTGGGATTCCTCTTCTTTTTAAATATAGTGTTTACTGCTATACATTTCTCCCTAAAGTTTGCTTCAGTTGCCTTCCCTAAATTTTGGCATGGTGTGATTTCCTTTACATTCATCTGAAAGTATTTTCTAAATTTCTATGATTTCCGTTTCAGTTCAGTTCAGTTCAGTTCAGTCGCTCAGTCGTGTCCGACTCTTTGCGAACCCATGAATCGCAGCACGCCAGGCCTCCCTGTCCATCACCAGCTCCTGGAATTCACTGAGACTCATGTCCATCGAGTCAGTGAGGCCATCCAGCCATCTCATCCTCTGTTGTCTCCTTCTCCTCCTGCCCCCAATCCCTCCCAGCATCAGAGTCTTTTCCAATGAGTCAACTCTTCGCATGAGGTGGCCAAAGTACTGGAGTTTCAGCTTTAGCATCATTCCTTCCAAAGAAATCCCAGGGCTGATCTCCTTCAGAATAGACTGGTTGGATCTCCTTGCAGTCCAAGGGACTCTCAAGAGTCTTCTCCATCCTGAACCCTCCTCCCTCCTCCCTCCCCATACCATCCCTCTGGGTCGTCCACACATGTATACCTGTGGTGGATTCATTTTGATATTTGGCAAAACTAATACAATTATGTAAAGTTTAAAAATAAAATAAAATTAAAAAAAATAATAATAAAAAGAAAAGAAAAAAAAAAAGAGTCTTCTCCAACACCACAGGTCAAAAGCATCAATTCTTCGGCACTCAGCCTTCTTTACAGTCCAACTCTCACATCCATACATGACCACTGGAAAAACCATAGCCTTGACTAGATGGACCTTTGTTGGCAAAGTAATGTCTCTGCTTTTGAATATGCTATCTAGGTTGGAC
>NW_011494796.1:4656042-4682959 GCF_000754665.1 Bison bison bison | reverse complement strand
GGAACTCTCTTGCTTTTTCCATGATCCAGCGGATGTTGGCAATTTGATCTCTGGTTCCTCTGCCTTTTCTAAAACCAGCTTGAACATCAGGAAGTTCACGGTTCACATATTGCTGAAGCCTGGCTTGGAGAATTTTGAGCATTACTTTACTAGCGTGTGAGATGAGTGCAATTGTGTGGTAGTTTGAGCATTCTTTGGCACTGCCTTTCTTTGGGATCAGAATGAAACCTGACCTTTTCCAGTCCTGTGGCAACTGCTGAGTTTTCCAAATTTGCTGGCATAATGAGTGCAGCACTTTCACAGCATCATCTTTCAGGATTTGAAATAGCAATTCCCTTTCACTCACTGGTTATTTAGAAAGTGTTTTGTTTAATTTCTATGCATTTATGACTTTCCAAAATTTCTTTCTGTTGTTGAATTCTAATTGTATTTTTTCCCATAATTGTGACATAAAAATAAGATGCAGATATTGAGTACTTAATAACTCAGGAAAGAGAAGGCCCTCCTAACAGACCCTGGGACCACATGGGAAGCATTAATCAACAGAATTTGGTTACCTGTGAAACTGGTATCTGGGAAGTCTCTTGTCTCTGATGATCAAAGGGAGGGATATTCAAATGGTCAAAGAGTTTAAGTATGGAGGAAAGGAAGAAAATAGAAGCTTTAAGACAAGACTCTGGAATCCTTTCTTCTCCAATGTTTCCTACTTTAGACAAGTAAAAGCTTCAAAACAATACTATTTAATTTAAATACAAGTGAGGTTCTAGATACTTTGGCCACCTGATGCGAAGAGCTGACTCATTTGAAAAGACCCTGATGCTGGGAAAGACTGAGGGCAGGAGGATCAGGCGACAACAGAGGATGAGATGGTTGGATGGCATCACTGACTCGATGAACATGGGTTTGGGTGGGCTTCAGGAGTTGGTGATGGACAGGCAGGCCTGGCGTGCTGCGGTTCATGGAGTTGCAAAGAGTCAGACGTGACTGAACGACTGAACTGAACTGAACTGAGGTTCTAGAATTTGGGTAGTGTCAGAAAGACGTTTTGGAATTCTTTGAACTAAACTTTTCCTCACCGTTCACATACTACTGAATAGGCATATAATGGATCACTGATGCTATTCTCCATTTTCCCCCTCAGGCACTTTTCCTTTATTTCACAGGGACTGTGGGGCACCCCTCATTCCAAGCCTCTAACCACGTGTTCAAGTGTCTGGAGAGTGGCTGAGCCTGAAAGTCCGGAGCAGCACTCCAGCGATTCTGAGGTTCTTACTGCTGCCTGCAGGCCCACCCTCCCTATCTGAGAGCTCTCCCAAGTAGCCGGCTCCTGTTCGGCCACATGGCAGGGCCACAGGCAGCCTCCTCCACTCTCCTACATTCAAGGCACAGTGAACAGAGGAGTGACGATTAGACTTACCTATTTTATTTTAGAGGAAAGCAGAAAAAAAAAAGCTTTAAGTTTTAGACAAGCTAGAAATGGATTAAACAATGGTATCTTTTCAGATATTGGCAGTACCTTAGGGCCACATGTTACAGGCTTCATTCTTAAATCAGGATCACATACACACACAAACCATGCTTTCATAAAAACATGAGGAATTACATTCAGTTTTAACCTAAAATGAGGCAAACTGGATAAAATAATTGAGCAAAGAGGACAAATTTAAAATCCAAATACATTTCCTTGCAGACAACTATTCAATTCAATTCTGTTGCCAGTAAGATATTGAATATTCTTTCTTGAATCACCCTAATTCAATGTACAGTACAGTATGTACTGCCTGGGAAGAAATTCAAATCATAAATACTATAGGGAAATATCCAATAGCTCAGAATGGCCTTTTCAAGTAGCCAATAAGCTTTAAAAGACTGCAAAAATATTAAATCCGGTCATACATGGGCTATGTGTTCCAGACTGAGCACATCTTGCTGTCATAGCCCCCCTCCTTGCTCCAGGACTACCTGGAACTGGGTCTTAAGGAGTTGGCACACAGGGCCGCTTGGGCTGCTCACTGAATGCCAGATGACGGCGGGGCCTCTTCCCTGCAGACTGTGGTCAGCGAGGTGAGGGCTGCTGGCCACAGTCACAACAGCTGAGCTGATCTGCGATTTCTGCCTCTCCTGCCAATGTCAGGTCCAGGTTTGCTGATGTGTTTGTGCTGCTGTGCAAGATACTGGAGAGAGGCTGTCTGCCCTGCATGCCAGATTCCAGACTCCACATGGTTATGGCAGGGTTTGGGAGAAGGATCCACAGAGCGAGGGGCAGGATTAGAATAAAGAGGTGTTAATGGTGTGAGTTGGGAAGGTAAAGGAAACTGTCGGGAACTCAGTGGAAAAAAAAAAAAAAGGTTGAAGAAAATTAAAGGGGGATCGGGGGAAATAAAAAAAAAAAAAAACACGGGAAAAAGACAACCATCTCTGTTGTTTTAAAGGCCAAAGAGTAACAATAATACAGAAAGACTCTTTCATCTTGCCAGATTCAACAGCACACTACATTTTGGCTTTTTAAATAACGTTTATACCATTGGGTTCTGGGTTCTTCTTCCAACCACAGGCTCTGACTTCCAATCGTGCTCACTCCCAACCCCCTGAAGCACCTGTTTTTTCCAGACCGCACACTTCTCCAAACCCCACCCCCTGACCTAAGTTCAGTTTTCATTTACGATTATATCTCTCTCTGTCTGGTACTCATTTTCTAAGATCCTCACTTCTCTTCACTTACTAGCCTAAATCCATATTACTCTATACTTTTAAGAAAGATGCATGACAGCTAGATCATGCCAGGTAATAATTCAAGTTTCAGTGTCTAAATGTTTGTGTGTGTGTATATATATAAAATATCTGTACACAATACATATACACTTATATATGTAATTGTGCATATGTGTGTATGTATATAAATAAATAAAAGTAGCATTTGCAAGAGTTTTAAAATCTATCAGATCACACATTTCTTTAGCCAAACAATAAATACTCTGTGATGAGTCATGATACTTCACTTTCAAGTGTCCACTTTAAGAATCAGTATGAAGTCAGATGGTTCAAAATAAGCCAATAAGCAAACCAACAAATACAAGCAGACTAGGATAGGCATCCGGGAATTTCTTTTCTAGGCTCTGAGGCAAATTCCAGGTGCTGTCTTCTCTTTTATCAATTTTATTTCCTACTCTGTTTTGGCAAATTCAATTCATTCTTCCAGTCTGATGCATATGACTTCACAGAGTTGGCGAGGGAATGAAAGGGGGTGGGACCAAAAGGAGAGTGGTGGGAAGGAGAAGCCGAATGTTTATCAAGTTTGTTGTTGCTGTTGTTTGGCTGACAGTAAAGACTTTGCCTGTCTTTCACCTCTGTATACATTGGTACCAAGAGCAAAGCCAAGTGAATTTATTCAATAAACACATTTTGAATAAATGAAATCACTGACCCTACACTGTGTGCTGAGGGTCATGCTGGATGGTAATAAAGAGAGTACTGGCTTCCCTGGTGGCTCAGTGGTAAAAGAACCAATGCAGGAAACACAGGAGACGTGGGTTTGATCCCTGGCTTGGGAAGATCCCCTGAGAAGGAAATGGCAACTGACTCCAGTATTCTTGCCTGGGAAAATCCCATGGACAGAAGAGCCTGGTGGGCTGCAAGGCCATAGGATCGCAGAGAGCTGGACACTGACTGAAGCTCGTGAACACACATACTGAATAACTGGGCAATGAAAAGTAACTCAGTATAACACGGTGCCCTCCCTTGTATGACAAGAGAATACATTCCCTAAGGTGGTGTCTTCAGAGCTAGGGCTCATGCTGAGGCTGTGATCCCATCATCTCAGTGGGCAAAACAAGGGTAGGCAATAACTTAAGGCAAACTATCATTCATGGGCCAAGGCTGGCCTGCAGATTGTACAGCCCAGGAACTAACAATGGTTCTTACGTTTAACAGGGTTATAAAACAAAACAAAAAACAGACAGCAGAAATCATACACAGCCTACAAAACAAAAATATTTACTCTCTAGCCTTTCACAGAAAAAGTTTTCTGACCCTGTTCTAAAGAGACACTAAGATTGGACAAGGAAATGGCAACCCACTCCAGTACTCTTGCCTGGAAAATCCCATGGATGGAGGAGCCTGGTAGGCTATAGTTCATGGGGTCGCAAAGAGTAGGACACGACTGAGCGACCTCACTTTCTTTTCTTTCCTTCTGAAGTTCCTGTTGTTTAGTTATTGTGTCCAACTCTCTGTGAACCCATGGACTGTAGCACACCAGGCTCCTCTGTCCTCCACTATCTCTTGGAGTTTACTCAAATTCATGTCCATTGAGTCAGTGTTCAAACTGGTTTTAGAAAAAGCAGAGGAACCAGAGATCAAATTGCCAACATCTGCTGGATCATCAAAAAAGCAAGAGAGTTCCAGAAAAACATCTATTTTTGCTTTGTTGACTACGCCAAAGCCTTTGACTGTGTGGATCACAATACACTGGGGAAAATTCTGAAAGAGATGGGAATACCAGGCCACCTGACCTGCCTCTTGAGATATTTGTATGCAGGTCAGGAAGCAACAGTTAGAACTGGACATGGACTGGACACGACTGAGCGACTGAACTGAACTGAGTCGGTGATGCTACCTAACCATCTCATCCTCCGCTGTATCCTTCTCTGTTTGCCTTCAATCTTTCCCAGCAACAGAGTGTGAGATTACTTTTAATCTAAAGTGTGTTCGACTTGAATTGTGTTCAAACACAGCAAGACTGCAGGCCTAAGCTCTGTGGGCTCTTGTCTGCTAATACCAACATATATGTTATCTTGGAGTCAATTTCTATTAATTGCCTTCTCTCATGAGTATGGATCACATTTTTCTGTTTCTTTGTAAGTCTAATAATTTTGGATTGTATCTTGTTATGTTAATTATAGCAGTGCTATCCAATACAAAAAAAAAATGAGCCACACACATAATTTTAATTTTCTATTATCCACATTAAAAAAGTAAAAAAACATGTGACTTTAATATATTGCATTTTGATCCAATGTCTTCAAAATACAACAGGCTTCCCTGATGGTTCAGTAGGTAAAGAATCTTCCCCAAATGCAGGAGACACAGGAGACATGGGTTTGATCTTTGAGTAGGGAAGATACCCCAGAGCCGAGGGCATGGCAACCTACTCCAGTATTCTGCCTGGAAAATCCCATGGACAGAGAAGCCTGGTGGGCTACAGTCCATGGGGTCGCAAAGAGTTGGACACGACTGAGCAACTGCATACATACACACTCAAGATATAATTATTTTAACATGTAATAAATATTAAAAATTAATATTATATAATCTCTTTCCAGACTAATTCTTTGAAGTCAGGTGTGTATTTTGGATTTATAACACATCTTGATTTGGACTAGCTAGTGGCTACCATGTCAGTCAATCAGCATGCATGTATGCATGCATGCTCAGTAGCATCTGACTCTTTGTGACCCCGTGGACTGTAGCCCACCAGTCTCTTCTGTCCATGGGACTTTCCTGGTAAGAATACTGGAGTGGGTGGCCATTTCCTCCCACAGGGGATCTTCCTAACTCAGGAATCAAACTTGCTTTGCAGGCAGGTTCTTTACTGCTGAGCCACCAGGGAAGGAAGCACTGATCAGCATAGCCTTAGAATATCATTCTAGGAGAATACTCAGGGTTTGTCCAATATAAGCTCTTCCATCATTATGGGAAACAGAATCCCTGACTGATAGTTTTTAAACTTTACCCCTTGGTATTTCACAGAGGTGCTCTGGGCCAACTGAGATGAGGGGAAGGCTAAGGGCACTGAACCACTCTTCCCAATTATATGTGCATCTCAAGTCAATCAGACCAACTCTGATTTCATGTTTCATATATTTCGTTTCTGTGCATAATTTAAAATTATGCACAGAAACGAAATATATACCTGTGGCAGATTCATTTCGATATTTGGCAAAACTAATACAATATTGTAAAGTTTAAAAATAAAATAAAAGTTAAAAAAAAAAGATTTTGATACTAAAATAATATGAAAACATAAATGACTGTAGAATATAATTCTTGACTGGGTCCCTAGGATCGTTCTTGCTCAATTATGCCCTTGAACCTATGCTAATGTCTCTTCTAGAGTCACTTACTCTCCTTTCTAATCATATCACAAGAGCCAGCTGTCTCTACTTTCAGCAAAAGAAGCTGTGGCCTCTCTGATACCTACGTCTTTACAGTGGCAAGTTCTTCTTTCTTTAGCCCCACATGTGTGTGACTGATTGATAAATCGATCAATCGACGGATAGGTTTGCAAGATGGCTGTTCACATCCAAATTCTCAAGACTTCTAGAAGTGAGCTGTTTCTCATGCCCTTCACCATTCGGGTAGAAAATTTCATTCTTAATTTTCCAAGGACCACATAAAATCACATCTCACCTTGCTTTCCCTTCTGGCTTCCCTCTCTCATTCACACACATTTTATCAGTTTGACAAAGAAAAGAGGGTCAGAAACAAAACAAAATGCTTTGTGATACTTTTCACCAGGTGAGTGGTACAAACTGAGCTTAAGAAACCCAAAAAACTGCCCGGTTAAAAGTCCAGCCTCTTTCATTTTTGCTTTCCTCAGGGTATATGCCTTAAAGCGATTATCCTTCAATAAAAAAATAAATTAATTTAAAAAAAAAGTCTAGCCTCTTTACAAAAGCTATACATGCCTTAACTGGATGCATAGAACCACAAAACAAAAGCCACATACCTCAATGCTGGGCAGAACAGGAGGCCAGGCGTGATATTACATAATACAACAGAATCAGATGCAAAGTCCCACTAAGATGGAAATAAGGAGGCTTAACTGATGAACACATTCCACACAATTCATCTCGGTTAACAACCCAAGAGAATGCACTTCGGAGTACATGGCCATGAAAGCTAGGGTTGGAAACAGAAGTTCTGATGGATCCCAGACAATAAATAACTTACTGATGTCAATTTCAGCCACTAAATCAGACCAATCACAAACACTAACCAATCAGAATCACTAACACCTACTCACAGGTGCTCACACTCTGAGTTCCTTTTTCTCCAAGACAGAGTAACTTGGAGGAGGTGACATGTGCCAGGTGAAAGTGTGTGGAGATGGCTATTTCTTTTTTTCATGAGATGTTCTTAATGGTCCCCTATGAGACACCTTCCAGTGAGGACTATATACTGCTATCAAAGTTATGGCTTAGTAGCCAGAAATTGAGTATTTTGAACAATCAAAAAATCACTCAGCAACAACAATGGAACTCAGAGTAAGACTGGTATTAATTGTGCAGTACCCCATTCATGGGTTCTGCTGCTCTGACCCTGAAGGATCCAAGCTTGAGAACAGAGCTCCTTACCGTGACTGGCAGGGGTGCAAGTTGCACCTTCGAACCTGGGGCTCCGGGCGGCTGGCCTGAGGGCAGTCACTGTCGTTCACTAGAGTTGTGGTCTTGTTAACAATCCGTGTGCATGACACGATGCTTCTGCGTTCCCCTGGAAACCAAAGTACACAGAACTGAGAGGCCACAGAACACATTCCTGGAAAGGCCATTTCTTCACCGTGTGGAGGAATGTTCAGATGCGTCTTGTGATCAGTTTGTCATTTAAACTGACTCTTCTAATGCCTGTGGGTTGTCAGAGAGGGAGGATCATAATTTTAGGGATAAGGGTGTGTGAGACAGGGCAGGGGTAGTAGGGGCAGGAGAAAGACCCTAGAAGAGGATCAGAGAGAAGCAACGCTTCAGATCAGCTGTGTTCCTGGACACCTTGGGGCTCACTGTGGCCAAAGTTCTGATTTGGGTCTCTAATTTCTAACAAAGATTACCAGTCTCTATATCTGTTCATTTGAAGTCTATGGAGATCTGGGCTTGATTAAACAACTGTACAACAGCCCTCACCAGAGATGACAGTTACTTATTACAGAATTCCTGCTTTCTGGAGAGAAGCGAGAAACAGGAAGTGTTGTCTGAAGGACATAGACCCACCTGAAAATTTTTCTATCAACTGCTGCTCATGCCTGAGCATCACCTGCTCTTGGGAAGCCTCACTAACCCCAGCTGACTACACGTTCATTTTTTTGGGTGTTTCCAAAGCACCCTGCTGGAGAAGGCAATGGCACCCCACTCCAGTACTCTTGCCTGGAAAATCCCATGGACGGAGGAGCCTGGTGGGCTGCCATCTATGAGTCGCACAGAGTCGGACACGACTGAAGCGACTTAGCAGCAGAAGCAGCAGCAAGCACAACTATATGGATCCCATGCTCCTCAATCAGTCTATCTTCTGGGGAATTTGTCATGGTACAGCCCTGAACTTGAGTGAGCATAGAAAGCACAGAGATGCCTCAAGCCAGATTTTGGATTGGGCTGCAGGTCAGGGAGCTGGGAGTCATTGGTGCCATAAAGGGTTGTGATAGTGACAGCAGCAGAACAGCACCCCGTACCCCCAGCCAGAGAAGCCTGCTAACTCTTGTCCTGGGGCCATGCTGAGTTTGCAGCAAGTTGGCCTAGAGGAAGTTTGGTGCCATTAGCCCTGCAGGACCAGTGCCATGCCCGCGTCTTACCTGCCAGCCCAACCTCTGGGTTGGCATTCCAGGGTCCAGGTCAACCTTCTGTCCTAACTCTGTCCATCAACATTTACCTGCCTTGCATCCATCCCATGACCCTGCTCTGTGTCCTGTCAGGGCGCTGTTGGCTAAGAGTTCAGAATGCTTCCCTTCACTCCTCCTAAACAACACTGTAATGACTATGATGTTCTTTGTTCATATTGATGTTTATAGTATTTGAGTTTCCTCCTGCAGTGGGCATGAGGGCTGATCATCCTATTTTGGAGGTGAGGAAATTTAGGTACAGAGAGAATACATCATCTGCTAATAAATGGAGGCAAATCATGAAGCCAGAACCCAGACCCAGAGTGTTGCACTGGAGTTGGAGGACTTTTCTTTGCATTATATTACTGTTGATTCCATTGGTTTCCATGTATTTCCACTGGTGACTGTAGCAAAAAGGAAAGGGTATTTGAAGGTCAGAAACATCTTCCAGCACCCTTTTCCAAGTGTAACAGGTGCAAGTCTGTTCTGTGCACTCCCAGGGTCACCTGTCATACTTGTGACACAGCTACACATTAGTCAAACCTCCACTCCGATCAGCATCAAAGGCCGTAGGGAAAGCAGCCACATGGACGCAACTTCAGCCTGGAGGAGTCTGGAAGAAGACCCTGCCCAGAGAAATCTGCAGCAGGATGCAGTTACATTCCACAGAAATACAAGTTACTTATGTGGCCAGCCTTTCCCAGGCAATGTGCACCCGCCACAGAGTGCCCTGAATTCACTTCTCCTCTGTTTGGTAAAACCCCACACCCAGTGAGCCCACAACCCTGCTGCTCACCTCCGCCACACTGCACACTGCACCCTTCCCAGCCGCTGTGGGTCCAGATGAACAAGGAGTCCTGGGGTTTTTCTGGTTCACTTTGATTTTCAGTGGTGTAGTTTACAGGAATGGTGTATTCATAATGAATTCCGTAATTTTGGTCATGAAATAACAACACCTGCATCAGTAGCAAAATAAAAGGCCACTTTGAAATAGAGCAAAAGCCCACAGGATTGCGGAATTTGCAAGCCAACCCGTGTTGTGGCTGTCTTCCCACCAGGGATAGCCCATTCTTTTGGGGGTTTCAAAACAGGTTCATGCCAGGGGCACTCCTTTATTTCAGTTTTGGTTTCCACAGATACTCAACTCGGGGGCTGGAGCATATGTAAACCATTGGCAGGGAGCTCTACTCTTTTCCACTGGAGAGAGGACTGGTTTAGATGAGGGATTTGGGGATAAGCCAGTCTGAGTGCTCTAACTGCACTTTACATGCTCCATGTAATCACCCACGAAACTGCCCTTGTGGGTGAGAAAGACACAAATATACGGCTTTTTCTAAACAGGCATCTGAACAGGTAGGGTGACTCCTTTGCAAATGAATGCCACTCTTCATGCCCCAAGCACCAGTCACTGCCATGTGTAAGGCAGGCTCCAGGTTAAACATAGCCCCTACAAGGGAACCTTGTGGATGCCTGTCAAGGATGCAGGAGCCTTCCTGTACCATGGGAGCTAGGATCACGACAATGCCCACAGGGTGGCACAGGCCTGGCACAGGGCTTAAAGCTGGCAGTGAGGTATGGGGGAGCCATGATCCTGCAGCCTGGGGACCCTGGGGTCTGAAATCCTGGCAAGTGGGCAGGTAGAGGGGCCTTCTCTTAGTTTGGTAATGCATTTGACAAGCCTTGGAAGCACAGACGTGCTGTATGGGCTTTATTTTTCTACGTGTACTTAATGGTGTGAAAGAAGCTCTCTTGTGGGAACTTCAAATGGCCTGCCTGTTGGTGGTACATCTTCAACCCAGGCTTGGAACCAGGTGGCACTCCTGGGTCTAAGCAGCCAGCAACTTCACGTCCAGGCTGCGGTTCTGGGACAGCAGGTCAGCGGGAGCTGGAGGCAGAAGGTGCTCCATCTGACTTGAGGGAGGCCAGCAGACTGTGTGCCAGACGACAGGAGTCACTCTCCCGCCCAAGCATCTCCCAGCCCTCCTAAGGCTGGAGTTGCAGGGTGGGGGTGGGGTGCTAAGAGCAGCCCAAACTGAATAAACATCCACTTCTCCAAGAAATAGACTTGCGGTAATACATTTGGAAAAATGCCTCCAGTTTAAAAAAAAACAAACAAAAAACAACTCTTTAAAAGAGATCTTTATTATCTCAGTATGGGAATAAGACTGGTGAATTGAGAATCCATATGAAACCAATTTCATGCAATTTTGTAGCCACGTATAATTTGTGTGTGCATGTACGTAATTGGTTTCAAATGCAGGTCCCCATGGCTCTATGGGCACTCCTGACCTCTCAAGCAATGAGCACACCTCAGTTAGGGGACAATGGATTTCCCTTCAGAGGAAGACGGGCTCCTCTCATTTCTAGGTTTAGAAACTGGAAGTAACTAGCAATCACATTTCAAGAGAGAAAAGTGATTAATGTTCAAGAAGGCAGGAACTTCAGCTGTGGCAGTTGTTGCGTTCCCCGAGTTTTGTTTATCATGGTCTGAATGAATCCCGGCTGTGCATTTGCTTTAACGGGCTGACAATTCACTCACAGTTTATGCAAGCTTTGGGGAAAGAAGGGAAATAGACCCATCTTGGTGTTTGCTAGAAAAGCAACTTCATGTGCTAACAGGTGATACTGCTATCTTGGGTTTTATCTTGTCTTTCACTTCCTCTTTTAGTCCCTCTGAATGACTGCTTTTAACTCAGGACAGGAGGATTTGTTCCAGTGACTTAGATTAGGAAACAATCTAATCACAGAGAAATGGCTTAGGTAAAGGCTTCCCCAATGGCTTAGCGGGTAAAGAATCTGCCTGCCATGCAGGAGACACAGCAGATGTGGATTCAATCCCTGGATCCGGAAGATCCTCTGGAGGAGGAAATGGGAACCCACTCCAGTATTCTTGCCTGGAAAATCCCATGGACAGAGGAGCCTGGCAGGCTACAGTCCCCGGAGTTGCAGGAGTCAGACAACTGAACACATAAGTGTGCACAGGTTCTTAGGTCCCAGGAATCAACTTTCAAATGTATATCTGCAGTAGCTTTAGTGTGTGGATTGTTGCACTACGTCAGCCATGGGAACTAGCTCCCTTTGCTCTTATTGGAAACTGTAACAGGCTTAGGGCCATCGTGGGAGCCATCTCTGCTCACTTGCAGAGCTGGTGTCCTCAGGAGATTCTTACTGAGAGGTGGCCTGGGAATCTCTCGGGCATCACCTAATCTTAAACAGATGCCGGCTGCCAGAGACCACAAATTAATGGGGATGATAAGAACTTCCAAGTAGAGACTTCGGGTGGCGTGGAGGACAAACTGTCCTTTGATTACAGATACACAAGCTGTCACAATCCCCATTCTTTGGAAGGAGACATCGAATCAGTAATTATGAGCCATCCAAAGTTAGCCACAAGAACTCCTGAACCCTGAGAAGGCAATGGTGGCATTCTTTTCCCAGGAGATCTTTCACAGTCTTAAAAGGCAGTATAACCAAACATTTCAGTGGTTTGCATGCGGTCCTTCCTGAGACAACATGTAAGACCAGAGTGCCCAGATCTGGCCCAACTCCACAGATTTCTTGAGACCATCTGGGGAGTAAATAGTCCAGTAGAATTTGTTTCTGTCTCAATTCCTGAAGGCTTGTTGCAAGCTGAGTCTGGAAAACCTGAGTGGTGTTGGTTTGGAAACAGAGTCAACAGTTTGTTTTCAAAAGGTAGTTTCTGATGTAATTATACAAACTGTGGGGCAAATCTAAGCCACCTGATACGAAAACAGACTTTGAGTGGGACTGTCTGCTTAATGATGCCAGGTCTCCCCAAGGCCACATGACTAAGCATTTCCATCCTGGAGGTGGTTCCTTTTGTAAAAGATGGGTGTTCTGCCAGTAAAGAGCCAAGGCAGAATTTTGAGAGGGCAGCATTTTGAAGCATGTGGCAACAGGGATTATACAAGGTAAAAACCAAGAGAGAGACTGGACCAGCAGGTGGCCAGGTAAACCACCAGGAACCAAGCGTACCTCCTCCCATAGGGCCCCAGGGAAGAAGTCAGCTGGTAGATCTCTCGGACCCAACCAACTCAGGACAAATACAAAAGCACAGCAAATTACCATCAGATGCAGTGGCATTTTGGTCGGTCCCTTGGCAGAAATTTTCTCCCACAGGCCCCTTCGAACGTAGCGGACAGTTGTGCCTGCAATCTGGAACTCTCCAGGGAGCTCTATCTTCCAGTCACTGTTGATGGATCTCTTACTGGAGTCTTTGAGAGCTAGAAAGAAAACGGAACGCCACGGAACTGGGGGAGTCAGCCTGTGTTTGAAGGGAGTCAGGGTGTCTTGAGGGGTGGGTTGGAGGGCTCATGCTCCGCCTCCACAGGGGACAAGAGGGAGGCCTGCCCTGAAAGAAAGGGAGCTTTCTCTGAGAACAGAAGACTGGCTCACGGGCAGAGAACGGCTCCTGACCCCAGGTCCCTGAGCTCAGCTGCCTGGGCTCCTGCACCTCTGAGCATGGGCTGGTGTCTCAGAACCAGCTCACACGGAGCGGGTGTGGGAAGGAGCGCCAGAGGACGCAGACAGCCACACACACAGCCCTATCATATTTCGCTAGACTTACAAAGTAGAGGGTTTTCAGCTGGATGAATGGATTCTGTTTCAACATGTCCAAGTCTCCAAAACAGGTTTTGCAGCTTTAGCAAAATTCATCATTCATTTCACTCTTACCTACCTGGGGCTTCTTAGAGGGCAGCCTAACTCTAGTGTCCCTTAAGGATCTGATAGCCCCAGATTAGTGAAGTAGATGCTCCTTCATGAAGCAAGTGCCCTTCTATAAAGATGGGAGTCTCCCATCCAGAGCTGCTTACAGACAGACGTGGCAGTAAGTCAGCTGATGCCTCAGGAGTGGCAGGGGCGCTCAGCCTCATGGCCTCTGCCAGTTTCACACTTTGCTCTCTCAGTGTGTTGGAACTGACATGGAACTGACATTCTGCTGACTGGCTATAGCAAAGATTTGGTTTTCCATACAAGGCATGTATTTATTATCATCCGACTGCTCACCCGTAATTTCTTTGTTTTTTCCTCACTCAGGCTTTAGAGTCATGTGGTTCTCATGAGAGAGCATTCTACAGTGAAATTCTGGGCTTTTTAGGTTTGTTTTGCTTTGTTATTCAGGAAAGTAACCAATGTTTATAGAACCTACTCTGACATGTAAGAGAAGGCGGTAAATGAAAATAGTCAATAGCAAGTCTTTACGTCACTCAAAACATAAAATTCTCTGTGCACCCCAAGTCCAATGCCACATTCTTTGCCAGCACCCCTGAACCCTGCTCAGTCTAGAATCAGTGAAATCAGGTGCCCCACTCTTTGCTTATATGGTCAGAAACAAAATGCCCACATATAATACCAGCTTTGGATAATGAGAGTTGAAACCCACAAGTAGTTTCAGTTAAGCCTGAACCCACGAGCCCTGGGCTGAGTTAGGACCTGATGGGTTCAATCCTGGTCAGGCCACAAGCAGCTGGGGGTGCTGCCCTCTGTTTCCTGGTCTGCAGGACATGGTGGTCCCGGCTGGCTCCCCTGCCCCGAGGGGGAGGTGCAGGCTCAGCATTCCGCATTTACAGGAACCACTAGGAGAAACCGAGGGCTCTGGGTAGGGCTGCCTCCCAGTAGGACAGCTTCCAGGAGGGGCCGCACTCAGTGAGGGTGGCTGCGCAGCACGTGGCTGCGGATTACAGGACTCCAGGAATGGCTTCGAAAAGAGAACGCTCCAGCGCTTAGCACCCAATGTTTCCCGTCTAAGAATTCTGCACACTCTTGGGATCTCCTGGCTACTGGAAGGAAGCGAGGCTGTTGGGATACTCACAAGTTCTGCTCCTTTTTCTCTTCCTCAGCCAGCCCTGCAAGTCCCCATTTAAGGGGCACATTCTCTGAGTTAGCTTCTCTGTATGCTAGTACCCATTTGACCTTCCCAACAGTGCTCTAAGGTAAAGGATTACGGTCTTCTTTCTCACAGATGAGGAAATGGGGGCACCGGGGGTTCAGTAACCTGCCTGAAGTCACACAGCTATTGTCACATGGAGGCCTGAACCTAAATAGACCAAGGTCCCACGTTCATTAGGTCACAGCACAAGTCTAGAGTTTTACGACAGACACTGGAATGTGCAAATGTCACATTCTCCCAGAGAACACATTCCAACCTCAGATCACTGTGATGCCTCATGTTCTATATATCCTCATAAAAACACCTAAGCTTGTGGTTTTCTACAGCTTCCAGTGAACTACCAACCTACAAGTACTTTCGGCCATATTAGCTATTGGGGTATCTAGCAACGGGTGCATGAGTGTTCACTGCTCTTTCACTTCCTCTGAAGGTTTGGACAACTGTTTTCTTACCACTTTCTGAGGGCCTTGTAGCTGGTGCTGAAGACACAGCTCCTGCCCTCGGGAGCTCAGGGTTTGAAAGCGAGGTGGGCGAGAAGACAGATAAACATGAGACACTTGCAGAAGCTCTGAGACAGAGGCCAGTCCAGGGCTCATGTGTGTGTGTGGGCAGAGACTGGGCCTGCTGGGGAAGGCCTTCTGGAGGGGAGGCCCGGAACTGAGACAGCAGGGAGCAGAGGCGGCTGGAGCGCCTGGCGGCTTGGACTTGCTCCCTGGCTCCTTGATAAGCTCAGTTTCTGTGCAGAGTGGGGGTGTTCGGGTGGGGAGGGAGGCACTCTGCCCATGCAGAGAATCAAGAGGAGGTGACAGAGAGAGGCTGCAGAGGTGGAGAAGGAGAGGGGAGGCTTACTGTCATTGTCACTGGGCTGGGATGCTTGAGCGGGTTGAGAATCTCTGTAACTTGGAATCAGCGAGATGAGCAGAGTGAGTTTCTGTAAAGCTGGGGACCACTGTCACTCTGGGGCCACCCCCAGAGCCTCTTTCCCTCACAGAGACCAGGGCACACTGGGGCGGCCCGCCCCTCCCATCTCAGCCTGCGCTCGCGCCCTAGTTGACTCCTGCACTCAGTGGCCCTGGCTGGGCCTGGCCTTGCTCCACTTTAGGGCTTTTGAACTGTGGTGTTGGAGAAGACTCTTGAGAGTCCCTTGGACTGCAAGGAGATCCAACCAGTCCATCCTAAAGGAGATCAGTCCTGGGTGTTCATTGGAAGGACTGATGTTGAAGCAGAAACTCCAATACTTTGGCCACCTCATGTGAAGAGCTGACTCATTGGAAAAGACCATGATGCTGGGCAAGATTGAGGGCAGGAGGAGAAGGGGACGACAGAGGATGAGATGGTTGGATGGCATCACTGACTCAGTGGACATGGATTTGGGTGGATTCTGGGAGTTGGTGATGGACAGGGAGGCCTGGCGTGCTGCAGTTCATGGGGTCGCAAAGAATCAGACACTACTGAGCGACTGAACTGAACTGAGTGTGTTGCTCCCTGACATCTCTCTGTCCTTCTGCAAGTAACACCCCCCAGAGGAGCTTCTGGGGATGTTTTTTTCCCCAGTCATGGGAGGCTGACCCTAAACTCCTCCTCAGCTCCAGAAGTGGGTCCACCACCCAACTTGGGACATGAAGAGTCGATTGTAACACTTGCATTCACCTTGGGAAGAAGCAGCTCTCTTTCCCAAAGTTGCCCAGGGACTCGATATATCGAGTCTGCCAGTGCGTGGCAAGAGGCCCTCAGACGACAGTGCACTGAGGCAGGACAGCAGGGCTGGATACAGGCATCATTTCCCACAGTTTTATGCCCCTGGGCCCAGCGGCACCTGAAGGCAATACTCAGAACCCGAGGACTGGGTCTAGCTTCCACATGTCACATTTGGAGGTTGGTTTTTGAAAAACATTAACCATGATAGAAGCAGGGCAGGTTGAGAAAGAAAATGACTAGTATGGATTTCTAGAAGTCACCCTAGGATCCTTACTGATGTCAGCTTAGTACCCTCTGAGACTCAGAAAGGCACACTCCCTCCAGGCCTTAACCCCTCTCCGGGACCCTGCCCTGCCCAGTACTTGTTCAGGGTGAGGTGGCTCTTTCTTACTTGGCCTTGTTTCCAAGGTGCTTTAACAGGACTTATTGGATTATGAATTGAAAACCACGCCACTCTCGTGCCAAAAGGCAAGCATCGGGGAGGTCAAGAGTGGGAAGAACTGGAAAAAGTGCAGGAGGGCACAGCTGGAGCCAATTATAACCCATCCACAGAAACGGCACACAGAGGTGTGGGGACCGCCTGGGGAAGCCCTATTTCTGCGGGCAGAGGCACCCACCATGGGTCCCCCCCAGGAACAGAGCCTGCGGGTGCTGGGCATGTGCCACCCTCTCACCATGAGGGCAGGGTCCTGTGGGGCGGTAGGGTTGAGGGGAGGAGACGTTTCCATAGGCGGTCCACAGGCTGGGCGGGGGAGGTCACAGAGGGGTGAACACGGCCAGGGAAGACAGGGGGCGAGTGAGAGAGGCAGGCAGTGGCTCCCCCGTGATTCCAGAAGGGCAAGGAGCAGGAGGGGGAGGAACGCGCCTGATGGCACAGTGCTGGGGACAGGCTCTGGAGAAAGCAGCCTAGATTTCCACTGCTTGTCACTACTCAAGCTGTAAACGCACCCTCGTGGCAGATTTCAGCGAGCCACGTGAGCTCTGTGAATGCAGAGCTGGGAAGAGATGCAAACCATCAGCCTTCCCATCCACACCCTGCTGCTGGGCACTCTCACACCTGTCTGAGCCTTGGAGGTCCAGGCCTGGGCTGCTAAATCGGTAAAATCTCACTGTCACAGCTTCAGAGGGTATGTGTATGGGGGGGGGGGGGGCTCTCATGGCCCCAAAAAGAAGAAACTTTGCCTGTCCAAGGTCGGCTGTGGCCGTCTGCACAGCAGCTACAAGCTTCTAGAACATGCAGCCCGTTTTACCACTGCTACTTGAGCCCCTCATCTGACCACTGCCTCGGGACAGCGGGCTCATGACGACAATCCTTCATGCATTTTGCAAGGGAGGAAAACTCAGAGGCAGAATTCTAAGTAGGAGGCCATCCGTTCCAAGAATCATGGGGATTGCTGCAAGCCTGCTGACTCTGGGGTGAGTCATGTAGGCAGTAAATCCAAAATGTACAGGCTGCTATGGTCCATGCTAGAATTCTGAACTTCCTGCTAAAACTGGACATTAGCACCTTACATCCTTTCAGAAGAGTACGACTGCAGCCTCAGAAAGTCTGCTGGAATCTCAAGATCTGAACATCACTGATAGTGGACAGGTTCAGTGTGGAGTCTGATGAGAAAACCACCCTGTGGGGCCACGTCAGCTCCAGAGAACAGGCGTGCAGGTCGCTCCTGGCCTGTCTGCAGCAGCCCCCCAGAGCGAGCTTACCAGAGCAGGGTTTGCACAACCCAGGGGAGTTGAAGCTCCAGAGCCCCTCGTGGGGCCCTTTTCAAGGCTGTCTACAAAATACATTCTGTTCCTTAAAGAAGCCCTCCGAAATTAAACAAGTTTTGGTCTCCAGAAATTCCTGTTCCTCTCGATCCTTGGCATCAATGGTATTTGCAAGCCCCCTTCATCTGTAAGCATTTTAAGGTGAATTTGTATTTGAAATTAGAATCTTTAGGCTGAGAAACTCAACAGGGGCTGTTAAGTTGTTGCTCAGTCGCTCAGTGGTATCTGACTCTTTGTAACCCCATGGACTGCAGCACGCCAGGCTTCCCACAAATGCTCTGCTCTGACAAAGAAATAATGGAGTTAAGAACAAAGGGGATTCCAGAGCAACGTGATCCTATCTGTAATGTCAGAAATTCAGATTCGCTGGGGAGGATATTTTCACTTGCTGGTCCTGCCTCAGCCAGAAGTTGGATGTTTAAACCCTGACCCAAATGCAGCAGTACTTGCTTTTGTGTGTTTTGCTTAGGAGCTACTAGAAGCCTTTCAACAGCTGAAGAGACTCGCGGGATGAAGATGAGTACACGCCTTCCCCTGCTACCACGGTAGAGCCAAACCTCCTCAAAACGGCCCGAAGTGTGAGGTCACGTGGGGACCGTCTGTTTCCGCCCGGCCCTCCTGTCTCTCTGCAGACATTGACACGATGTTCCTGGACTTCCGGGCACCGCGGGAGATCCTGAGCCTTTTCAGGGACTGGGGAGGGGGCGTTCTTGCGGGATGGCCCGGCTCCTCTCTGGACTGCCCGGAGGCAGACACAGGTCAGACCGTGTCCGCATGCCCACCTCTCGCTCAGCACTGTGAAGAAGCCGGGCTCCTTTCTGTCTCTCTGCCTCCTGGACTCCACTGGAAGACTTGACCCACATTCAACCTACTTCTCATCCTGGCGTTGAGTCAGCTCCTTTTATTTCCACTCGGAGTTCTGCCAGCTCCGCTCTCAGCTATGGATGCAAACTGCAGAGGCATTTCCTGTTCCAGGTGGTTTCGAGCAGAAAGCCAGGCAGCGTGGGTTGAAGGTAGGTGGGGTGAATTCTTCAGGAACTGCTCCCGCAAATGGGAGAGCAACTCAAAGTTACACAGGGTCGATATCCAAAGCACCCAGCCCTGGGTGGAAACGAGGCTTGTTTGAACTGACTTTAGAAACATATCGCGCATGGACCACCTTCTGATCTCCCTTGTGTACACACCAGGCCCTGGAACACTGGAACTGTGATTTGCAGATAAGGTGGCAGAGTCTGGCTCCAACCTCCCAAGGAGGTTCAGTGCTTCTAGGGAGCTGAGAATTCGTCCTGAGACATTGACCCTATCTCCTAAGATGGACACATGCTTCTCTGAAATCCACATGTCAAAGCAGTAGCAACAGGCAGGTTTAACACATTCTCCAGTGAAAAACTACCTCCATCCAATCTCTGGCTGTGACTGACGCCTCCATGAGCTGCAGCCGGCTAAGCTGGAGAGAAGCTTGGATGAGCAGCTGAACTCCCAGAGCCCTGGTTTCCTCCTCAGTGATTAGGCACAGCAATACTCTGGTATTTGGGGATCAGGGGTCAGGTCTTCAAAGCTGAGCAGAGCTCAATGACTGGGACTCATGATGTCAGTGTCAGGGTTGTTATTGGAAGGTGTGGCCCTCGGCATCAGGGGCAGAGAGGGACCACCATGAAAAAGCTGGCTCCCCCCGGTGGCATCCACAAGGGGTTACTTGTTGGTCCTAACAGGTTCCAGTGAAAAATCATCTTCACTACAGGAATTAGATGTCGAGGGATCTAAAGGATTCTGACAACCTTCTGTCTATTCTATCACACAGAAAAGCACACGTAAGGATCATGTTCCCACCTTTACCAGATACCTGGGGCTGGAGGAATGATGCTGGGAAGTCTTAAGGGCTGGACAGGAAGCTGAGGAACTTACTAGCAGGGCACCTACTGGTGCTTTATGGAAGGACCAGGAAACTGACCTTGGAATTGTGCCAGCACCTGAGATACCAGGATCATGAGTTTTGAATAAGATAAAGGTCAAAGGTGATGTCAGATTCCCACAGAGACCCAATGCTTCTGGGGAGCAGAAACATCTCCAGGTAGGGGATGGCCAATGGATCAGTTGGAAACGCTAACTTTTGCCATGATACTGGGTGATGGGACCCCAAAACAAATGCTGATAAAGTTGACAAAATTTCCTTAGATGGGCAGAAAGAAGGGGCTGGTGTTCTTCGAGAATCTAGTAAAAGGGCTGTCACTTTGAAAAAGTTGCAGAGAGCAGGGTAGGCCCTGTTTTGGAAAGCATTTATGAGCATCGCTCTATTTGTAAAGCAACAGCTGGGATGGCTGCAGAGAAGAGTGCCAGGCTGGACCGAGCCAGCGTGGGAAAAACCACAGGGCTGATGGAGACCAATGTGGATGCCAACCTGAGGAACAGCATGTCCCAGGCTGGCAGCAGGAAGAGCAATGTCCATTATGGCTTCCAGGACGCGGATGGATGGGCGGCAGGTGAGAGAGTTGGGAGGGGGCGGGGCCGTCTGGGACCCAGTAGGGACCCCTGGGGGCTGCTTGCCCACGAGCCTGGTGTAGGCACTTAGAAACAGGAGCTCCTGTGCCCACTCCCAAGTCAGGTGTGAGAGGGCTATCTTGGTGTCTGTAAGTGGTTTGCAACTCCTCTATAGGATGGTGGTCTTCACTGCACACCTGCCTACTAGAGGTTTGGTCTGCATCCATCTCATCAGACTTTGGGTTTTTCAAGTGGAGACCATTTCAAAGAAAGACTTAGATACTTTTATATCTACAAAGCAAGGAATGTGGACAAAGCCATGTTTTTAAAAGTCAGTGATAAAGGTTGAAATAAAAGCGTTTCATGAGTAAACCTCATTTTAGCCAAAATAGCTTAATTATTAAGTTTGAAGCCAGAAAAAGATCATGTCTTACATAAAAAACATCTCAAACAGCACCTTGCCACACAGATGGGGAGATACAACATGAGGACGCTTGAGAGGGGTGCCTGGGTAGGAGGTTAGCCACCTCCATGCGAAATCCAGCCCAAAACAGGAACACGGGAGCAGGGCTGGGGGGACGGGGCACAGCACGTCCCATCCCAGTGAGCTCAGGCCAGAGGCAGGCCCTGTGCGAGGCAGCATTCAGAACAGCTGTGTGTCCGCTCAGCACTAGTACTACCCTGGAACCTGAGCACAAGGTGGACCTTTCGGGGACTCATGGAGAGCCTGAGCATTGAGTTTAGGACACACTCAGAGGATCTTCTGTGGTGAAGAAGGGGCTAAACAGAACAATGCTTGGGCTTTAAGCACAGTTTTGTCAGCTCTGTCGAAGGCAATGAAGACCAGTGCGGAATGCAACTTAATCCTTCTACAGAAAGATGAGCAACCATCCATGCAGTTGGCACTGGGAATTTGGGGCACACAGTATTTCGTGAAACCAGTGTTCTTTTGGGTTTCCATTAGATTGAGAGCAGTTATTCTTTTTCCAGATAACGAGTCACACCGAGAGCCATCCACAGCCTACAGGAGCTCCCACAAGTTGGGTGCTGCACCCTTGCTGCTCAGGCTCTGGCTGCCTGAGCGCTCCTGGAGTTACTTTGGGGGACTTAGGCCACCCCAATTCCTTACAACTTCCTTCATTCACTCTTCTATCACCTGCCTTCCTGTCCAAAGCTGGTGGTTCCTATTCAGCCCCTCCCCTCATCCACCTTGGGGTTGGCTGCACTTTAGCCAAACACGACAGTACTGCTTGGTACCTGCTGATTGCTCACTATGCCTAAAATATGAGTTAAAATCAATGGCCTGAGAGCACCGTGTCAGCATTTCGCTGACCCAAATTAGCGGCTTGATCGTCCAAATCAGTGTTCAGAACATAAACTATGAGTCAAACATTTTTGTTTTACCCAGAAAACTGTGGGCAGGTTTATCCTCCACCACACGAATCCTTCGAGCTCCAGCTGGAATGATGGCAGCTTCAATATAACCTGTATTGACAGATAACACACAGGTGAGCCAACATACCTCCACCCGCCAGTAGAGGCTCACAGCAACCCCCACCAAAACCCGCTGCTCCATCCCCACGGTGACTTCAGAGCTCTGAGAAATCAAGCTGGTCAACTAATAAGAAGCGTTCTTCTATAGCCAGAATATCCTGGCTGCCCAAATTCCAGAGAGCACCATTTGCACGTGTTACGAGTTGAACTAGGTCCCTCCCACCCCCAAATCCATATGATGGAGTCCTAAGCCCCAGGACCTCAGAATGTGACCTTATTGGAAACTGGGCTGTTGCAGACGAAATTAGTTAAGACAAGGTCATATTGGAGCAGGTGGGTCCCCAGTCCTATATGACTGGTGCAATTATAACAAGAGGAAGACTGGACACAGACATGTACACAGGGAGAACTCTGTAAATCACGAAGTGGAGATCAAGATGATGCCTCTTACAAGCTGAAGACTGCCAGCAAAACACCAGAAGCAGGAGAGAGGCATGGGACAGATTCTTTCTCACCTGCACGAGAAACCAACACTGCCAACAACTGATCTCAGACTACCACCCCCCAAACTGAGACCGTGTGTGTCTCCTGTTTATGCCTCCCTGTGGTACTTGGCTGCAGCAGCCCCAGTAAACTACGAGCCTGGAGTTCTGTGTGAAGAGCACTGCCCTGGAGCACGGGTGCTAAATGCCCCCGGCCACACCATCTACTAGGTTCCTTCCATCTTTGCTGAACTTTGTCCCTGGTTCTATGGGATGACGGCAGAAACCGGGCTACTTGCCCTATGACAAAACCACCGCCTTATCACCAGGTATCATTTCCTGCTTTCATTGCCCTTTGGACTTTTCTGCAACCACTGCAGTGAATACTTCTGTCCATTTCCCTGAGTATTTCCAAGTATAATGGGGTCCCTCAGAGGCCAGGGCCTTCCGCCCATGCTCTGACCCCACACATGCCCAATACAGCAGGTGGTTAGTGAAGTTCTGGAAGGAAATGACTGAGGCTGCCAGGGAGGAAGTCAGGGGCTGGCAAAAGCCTGGTTAACAGGGCAACTGCGTCAATTAATGAGCCCAACATAATAGCGAGATTCTGAAATGTAGGCTGGTAATCACTTGGTTTTGGTTTACATTTGGGTTTTAGACAAAGGTAATACACATTTGCTTCAGCAATTTAGCTGATGATCCTAAATTAGACGATAAATCCTACCCCTGTAGTTCCCAAATGTGATCATCAGAATCAGCAGGGGAGTTTTAAAAATGAGAAATTTCTGGCCCAAGTATGCAGAGATTATGGAAATCTATTTTGAGCAGTTTATTTCCTCATTTTCTCATAGTAAACATGGCTCAATTTTCATTATAAATATAGTACATGATAATTCAAACCAACAAAAGGGGAAAAACTAAAAACAAACATTGAAAATTATCCTTATTTTTGATGACCAGCCTTTTCAGCAACTTTTAATGCGTATAAACATATGCACATCATTTTATGCCAACAGAATACCGTATATAGTTTTAAAAGATCAGGGTCAACTTTAAAATAATTAAGAGTTTTGTCTGGCAATGTGTACCCAAGGTGCAAAATTTTAAAGTTATAAAAGGATACGGTAGAAAGTATATTGATACTGTAAGATATTGGATTGGTCAAAGACTCCCGTAAAAATGCAAATGAACTTTTTGGCCAACTCAATATATCCTATAGTTGACTGTCTTTCTAACACTTATCATTTATAATAATTTGTGTATTTTAGCTGGGTTTCTATGTTGCTAACTGAAATGTGCCCAAATGACAGTTTTGTTTCTTCCTTTCTGATCTTTTTGCCTTGGATTTCTTCTCCTTTCGGGCTGGAACTTACAAAACCACATTGTGGGCCACATGAGATAGTGACATCCTTGTCTTATTCATGAAGTTGGAGGAAGGGAATTTTCCCACTGAAAATGATGTCAGCAGTGAGAATATGATAGGCGTCATTTATCAGGTTAGGGAATTCCTCTTTTTCCCTAGTTTGTTAAGAATTGTGTTATAAAGAGGTACTGAAGTTAATCAAGTGCTTTTTTGCATCTACTGAGATCATCATACTTCTTTTCTCCCAGACAACACAAAAATCTCAGAGCAGTTTAATGGCAGTCATGCTTCTCATGGCTAACATGGTGTGTGGGTCAGTATCTTAGCTCTGTTTTTCCCTCATCCATCCATTTTAGTTCACTGTTCTCTCTTTTTTATTTTGATGTTTTCCTGTAAACCTTTAATTATATTTACACTTCTAATACATGACTTATCAGCTATAAACTATTTTAATCTCTGGATATTAAAAGATGAGGAAATCAACATAATACATTGCCCTTCATTCTCTTACACTGCCCTTCAATATTTACTGAATCATTTCTACACTGTTAATTTACATTTATCTTTTGCACGCTAAGATAATTCCTGCAGTTATTTTAGTCCTAAAAATTAATTTAATGTTCACTATGTGTCCTTTTTCCAGTTTTTCCAGCAGATTCTTGCTTGCCTCAAGTTAGTTCTCTTTGAGATGGACTCAAAGAAAATTATAGCTTCTGAATTGTAATATAGTAAAATATACTATATATACATACATATATATACATACATACATATATATATGTATACATACATACATAATATATATATATACACATGTGTATATATGTTGTTGTTAAGTTGCTAAGTCGTGTCCAACTCTTTCGTGATACTGTGGACTACAGCCCGCCTGGCTCCTTTGTCCATGGGATGTCCCAGATGGCTCAGCGGTAAAGAGTCTGCCTGAAATTCAGGAGATGCAGGTTCAATTCCTGGGTTGTGAAGATCTCTAGAGAAGGAAATACATTTCCTTCTGCCACTGAAAATATATATATATTATCAATTTGTTTGTGTCCTTTCTTCAGGGATACCAAATTATTTATGTTTGACCCGCTTTTTCTTCCATAACGCTCATTCAGTTTCTTACCCCTCTGATTCTTTATTTCCACTCTGCTTTGCTCGTTTTTCTCAGTCCTGTCCTCCATGCTTCTCACTGTGTTCTCAGCGGTGTCCCTTTCCTTTGAATCCATGCAGACGTGCTTTCTGTAATGGACTCATTTTCTTCCTCTGCCCTTTTCCTCAGCTGAGTCTCATTTCATTTCCCTCTGTTGCTTCACTGGCTGTTCCTTGAGCTCTCATGTCTTACCAATGAGTTCTTTCATTGAGGCTATTACTTAATCAGTTTTTGGAATTTACAGCAATAATATTGGATAATAATTTTCAGCTTTTCCTTGATAATATTTTGCTGGTGATTTTTTTTTTTCTTTTCACTGGTCATTTGTTCTTGTCCCTTTCCTCCTTTTCCTATTGCAGTATATCTGTGTTGATCCTATACTAATTCTCCTTCTAAATTTATTACCAGTTTTTAGCTGACACAGTTTTAATTGTACCAACTGCTTCTATGTTTGTGTGGTAATAACAGGACTGTGTTATGGGCTAACAGAAGTTTCCCTTCAGTTCAGTTCAGTTCGGTCGCTCAGTCATGTCTGACTCTTTGCGACCCCATGAATCAGCACACCAGGCCTCCTTGTCCATCACCACCTCCTGTAGTTCACTCAGACTCACATCCATCGAGTCGGTGATGCCATCCAGCCATCTCATCCTCTGTCGTCCCCTTTTCCTCCTGTCCCCAATCCCCCCCCAGCATCAGAGTCTTTTCCAATGAGTCAACTCTTCACATGAGGTGGCCAAAGTACTGGAGTTTTCAGCTTTAGCATCATTCCTTCCAAAGAACACCTAGGGCTGATCTCCTTTAGAATGGACTGGTTGGATCACAGTAAAATTTGTTAAGACATGGGTTTATATGTATCAGTGAGTTAATTTTTAGGTTTGTAAACATTTATGTATTTTAAATTTACAGAAATATACATGTATATTTCCCCATTATAAAAATTTTAATACAGGCAAATCCCACTCCGATCCCCTGTGGGAACTGCCACTATCAGTCTGATTGATGTATATTCATTGAGATATTTTACTGCTTATACCAATGTCTACACAAATACAAATATGAAAATATCACACAGTATATGTTTTGCCTATATTTTATTTAAGTGTTAGGAAAAGCATGTGAGTATTGTATTATACCACATTTTTTTTAAGAAAAGCAGGCTATGTCTTCTATCCATGTATATATAGCTCTCCTTATTTTTCATTTACATTGCAATGTAGCTTATGCAACTACTCCCCTACTGATTTAGGTTATTTAAAAATTGTCATTTAGGACATTAAGGTTATTTCAAAATTGTCACTTTTAGAAAATATGCTATATCATATATACATGGGCATCCCCAGATGGTCAACACCGAAATCAGACTGATTATATTCTTTGCAGCCAAAGATGGAGAAGCTCTATACAGTCAGCAAAAACAAGACCAGGAGCTGACTGTGGCTCAGACCATGAACTCCTTATTGCCAAATTCAGACTTAAATTGAAGAAAGTAGGGAAAACCACTAGACCATTCAGGTATGACCTAAATCAAATCCCTTATGATTATACAGTGGAAGTGAGAAATAGATTTAAGGGCCTAGATCTGATAGATAGAGTGCCTGATGAACTATGGAATGAGGTTCGTGACATTGTACAGGACACAGGGATCAAGACCATCCTCATGGAAAAGAAATGCAAAAAAGCAAAATGGCTGTCTGGGGAGGCCTTACAAATAGCTGTGAAAAGAAGTGAAAAGCAGAGGAGAAAAGGAAAGATATAAACATCTGAATGCAGAGTTCCAAAGAATAGCAAGAAGAGATAAGAAAGCCTTCTTCAGCGATCAGTGCAAAGAAATAGAGGAAAACAACAGAATGGGAAAGACTAGGGATCTCTTCAAGAAAATCAGAGATACCAAAGGAACATTTCATGCAAAGATGGGCTTGATAAAGGACAGAAATGGTATGGACCTAACAGAAGCAGAAGATATTAAGAAGAGATGGCAAGAATACACAGAAGA
>NW_011494796.1:4655002-4655759 GCF_000754665.1 Bison bison bison | reverse complement strand
CTGATCTGCCTCTTGAGAAATTTGCATGCAGGTCAGGAAGCAACAGTTAGAACTGGACATGGAACAACAGACTGGTTCCAAATAGGAAAAGGAGTTCATCAAGGCTGTATATTGTCACCCTGTTTATTTAACTTATATGTAGAGTACATCATGAAAAATGCTGGGCTGGAAGAAACACAAGCTGGAATCAAAATTGCCAGGAGAAATATCAATAACCTCAGATATGCAGATGACACCACCCTTATGGCAGAAAGTGAAGAAGAAATAAAAAGCCTGTGATGAAAGTGAAAGTGGAGAGTGCAAAAGTTGGCTTAAAGCTCATCATTCAGAAAACGAAGATCATGGCATCCGGTCCCATCACTTCATGGGAAATAGATGGGGAAACAGTGGAAACAGTGTCAGACTTTATTTTTCTGGGCTCCAAAATCACTGCAGATGGTGACTGCAGCCATGAAATTAAAAGACGCTTACTCCTTGGAAGGAAAGTTATGACCAACCTAGATAGCATATTCAAAAGCAGAGACATTACTTTGCCAACAAAGGTCCATCTAGTCAAGGCTATGGTTTTTCCAGTGGTCATGTATGGATGTGAGAGTTGGACTGTGAAGAAGGCTGAGTGCCAAAGAATTGATGGTTTTGAACTGTGGTGTTGGAGAAGACTCTTGAGAGTCCCTTGGACTGCAAAGAGATCCAACCAGTCCATTCTGAAGGAGATCAGCCCTGGGTGTTCTTTGGAAGGTATGATGCTAAAGCTGAA
>NW_011494796.1:4640469-4654841 GCF_000754665.1 Bison bison bison | reverse complement strand
TAATTGGAAAAGACTCTGATGCTGGGAGGGATTGGGGGCAGGAGGAGAAGGGGACGACAGAGGATGAGATGGCTGGATGGCATCACTGACTCGATGGATGTGAGTCTGAGTGAACTCCGGGAGCTGGTGATGGACTGGGAGGCCTGGCGTGCTGCGATTCATGGGGTTGCAAAGAGTCGGACGCGACTGAGAGACTGATCTGATCTGATCTGATCTGATATGAATATGCACACAAGACCCCTCAGTGAAATACTAGCAACCTATTTCAACAATGTAAAAAGAGATTATATGCCATGGTCAAAGATAATTTATCCTAGGAATTCAAGGTTGGTTCAACATATAAAAATCTACCAATGTAATTTATCTGAAAAGGGACAAAACACTTTTTCATTTCAATGGACACAGAGAAAGCATTTGGCAAAGTTAATACTATTCCATGATGAAAATACTTAACAAACTAGGAATAAAAGGAAACTTCCTCAGCCTGATAAAGAGCATTTATAAAACCCCACAGCTAACATCAAACTTAATGGTAAAATATTTAATGGTTTACTTTTAAGATCAGGAAGAGGAAAAGGATGTTCAGGAAATGCTGTTGCCAGTTCTGTTCAACACTGTACTAAAAGTTCTCTCTCTGTCAATTAGGCAAGAAAAAGATTTTCAAAAGGCATTCAAATTGGAAAGGAAGAAGTAAAATTATCTCTATTTGCAGATGTCAAGACTTTATATATAGAAAAATACTAGGGAAGCCATTAAGATATGATAGAACAGGTTCAGCAAGATTGCAAGATATGAGATCAATATACAAAAATTGACTGCATTTGTATTCATTAGGGTTAAACATTTCCAAATGAAATTAAGAAAAACACTTGACTTAATATTAAAAACAAACAGGAATAAATTTAATAAAAGACGTATAAGATATCTACACCAAAGACTACAGAAACCTAGTTGAAAGATATTAAAGAAAATATAAATAAATGGAATGACACTACATGTTCAGGGATCAGAAGACTTAACATTGTTAAGGTGGGAATACCTAAAAATTGATTTACAGATTAAACAAAATCCTTACTAAAATTCCAGCTTTTTTTTCCCCCCAAAATGACAAGGTGATTCTCAAATTCATATGCAAATGCAAGGGATCCAGAATAGCCAAAACAATATTTAAAAAGAATACAGTTGGAGGACTGACAATTCTTGCTTTCAAAGTCCTAGTCAGCTCCTGTAATCAGGACGACGTGGTACTAGCCTAAGGACAGATACTTCTATTAATGAAATACAATTGAGACTCTAGAAATAAGTCCCTTATTGATTTCTTAAAACAAAAATGCCAAGATATTCAATGGAGAAAGAACATTATTTTCAACAGCGTTGGTATGACTGTATATTTACATACAAAGGAATGAAGAGGGACTTTTACCTCAAACTGTACATGAAAACCTAACTAAAATTGGTCATAGACCTAAATCTTAGAGCTAAAACTATAAAATTCCTAGAAGAAAACATTGAAAGAAATCTTTGTATCCTTGGATTAGGCAATAGTTTTTTAGATAGCAAAAGTGAAACTGTACAAGTCCCTGTATTCTTGTCTTTTGAAGTACACTGCTGACTCAAGAATTAATGACTGGGAAATGTGAAGATGCAAAAATGAAGAGTGGCTGTTGGGCTAGGGAACTGGTAACGATTCAGACTGTAATTCTGCCACATAGCAGAATCACCGAACTCCCACTTCCCTGAATAACATAGATAAAGGCTTGACACACATTCCTAAGTTGTCTGGGAAACAGACCCCTCCAGATGAAAACTGCTTATCAACAAGAACACAGACTCTAGACTGGTTGAAACCAGAAAATTGATGATGCTTGAAACTTCACCCTGATGCCAACCAACCCAAGAATTGTCCACAAGCTGATCATGCCCTTTTCCTTGAACACTGAAAAACTTCTCACCATCCCCTCCAGGGTGGGTCATACAATCTTGAGGGCAGCAGCCCACTGTGGCCCCCTTTGCCTGGCAAAGCAATAAAATCCACTCTTTTCTACTTCATCCAAAACTCTGGGTCTGCATTTCTATTCAGCACCGGTGAACAGAGGCTGAGTTTTGGCAACAAATGCACAAGCAACAGAAGGAAAAAAAGGAAATGGATCATATTAAAATTTTAAACTTTGTGCTTCAAAGGATACCATCAAGAAAGTGAAAAGGCAAACTCATACACTGGGAGAAAATATTTGCAAATCATTTTGATAAAAGAACTATGTCCAGAGTATATAAAGAAACCTTACAACTCAATAATAAAGTGGCAAACAATCCAATTTAAAAATGGGCAAAGGATTTTAATAGACATTTCTCCAAAGACGATGCATGAAAGGCCAAAAGGCACATGAAAAGAGTCTCAGCTTCATTAGTAATTAAAGAAATACAAATCAAAACAACAATGTGATACCACTTCATACTTACTAGGATACCTATAATAAAAATGATGAACAATAACCAGTGCTGGAGAGAATGTGGAGAATTTGAACCCCTCACTTACTGCTAGTAGGAATGTAAAATGGTACAGGAATATTGGAGAAGAGTTTGATAGTTCCTCAAAACAGGAAAAATAGAATTACCATACAACCTACCAATCCTACTCATATATTATATACCTAAGAAGAATGTCCATACAAAAACTTATACACAAATGTTTATATCAGCATTATTCATTATAACCAAAAAAGCAGAAAAAACTCAAATGTCCACCAAGTAATGAATGTATTTTTACATTCACATTTTAAAAATATGAAATCCAGTTTTACAATGGGTATGATTTAGCAAAAAAAAATATGAAACACTGATAGATGATACAATATGGAAGAAACTTGAAAATGCTATACTAAATTACCAAGGCCAATCACAAAGATCACATATTGTATGATGCCATTTACAGGAAATGTCCAGAACAGACAAATAGACACAGAAAGTAGCTACCTAGGGCTGGGGTAGGAGGAGGGAGATGGGGAATGACTGCTAACAGGTGTGGGGTTTCTTCCTGGGATGACTGTGGTCATGGCTGAAGAAAGCTGTACATTTACCAAAGCCCTTTGAATTGTACACCTTAAATGGATGAATTTTATGGTATGTGAATTAAGCCTCTGCAAAAGCGCTAAAAAATCATAAATTGCATTGAACAGCTTTGCACGTCTATCTATGCATATATACAATATCACACACATCAGCTGTGAGAATTGCTGGGTCAAACATACCTGCAGTTCAGTTCAGCTCAGTCGCTCAGTTGTGTCCGACTCTTTGCGACCCCATGGACCGCAGCATGCCAGGCCTCCCTGTCCATCACCAACTCCTGGAGTTTACTCAAATTCATGTCTAGTGAGTCAGTGATGCCATCCAACCATCTCATCCTCTGTCGTCCCCTTCTCCTTCCTTCCATCTTTCCCAGCATCAGGGTCTTTTCAAATGAGTCAGTTCTTTGCATCAGGTGGCTAAAGTATTGGAGTTTCAGCTTCAGCATCAGTCCTTCCAATGAATATTCAGGACTGATTTCCTTTAGGATGGACTGGTTGGATCTCCTTGCAGTCCAAGGGACTCTCAACACCACAGTCTTCTCCAACACCACAGTTCAAAAGCATCAATTCTTCAGCACTCAGCTTTCTTTATGGTCCAACTCTCACATCCATACATGACTACTGGAAAAACCATAGCTTTGACTAGATGGATGTTTGTTGGCAAAGTAATGTCTCTGCTTTTTAATAAGCTGTCTAGGTTGGTCATAACTTTTCTTTGAAGGAGCAAGCATCTTTTGATTTCATGGCTGCAGTCACTGTCTGCAGTGATTTTGGAGCCCCCCCAAATAAAGTCTCTCACTGTTTCCACTTTGTCCCCATCTATTTGCCATGAAGTGATGGGACCAGATGTCATGATCTTAGTTTTCTGAATGTTGAGTTTTAAGCCAAGTTTTTCACTCTCCTCTTTCACTTTCATCAAGAGGTCTTTAGTTCTTTTTCATTTTCTGCCATAAGGGTGGTGTTATCTGCATATCTGAGGTTATTGATATTTCTCCCAGCAATCTTGATTCCAGCTTGTGCTTCATCCCAGTTCAGCATTTCTTATGATGTACTCTTTATATAAGTTAAATAAGCAGGGTGACAATATACAGCCTTGAAGTATTCCTTTCCCAATTTGGAACCAGTCTGTTGTTCCATGTCCAGTTCTGACCGTTGCTTCCTGATCTGTGTACAGATTTCTCAGGAGGAAGGTAAGGTGGTCTGGTTTTCCCATCTCTTTAAGAAGTTCGCAGTTTGTTGTGATCCACACAGTCAAAGGCTTTGGCATAGTCAATAAAGCAGAAGTAGATGTTTTTTTGGCACTCTCTTGCTTTCTCTGTGATCCAACAGATGTTGGCAATTTGATCTCTGGTTCCTCTGCCTTTTCTAAATCCAGCTTGAACATCTGAAAGTTCATGGTTCACGTACTATTGAAGCCTGGCTTCGAGAATTTTGAGCATGACTTTACTAGCATGTGAGATGAGTGCAATTGTGTGGTAGTTTGAGCATTCTTTGGCATTGTCCTTCTTTAGGACTGGAATGAAAACTGACTTTTTCCAGTCCTGTGGCCACTGCTACATTTTCCAAATTTTCTGGCATATTGAGTACAGCACTTCCAGAACATCATCTTTTAGGATATGAAATAGTTCAACTGGAATTCCATCACCTCCACTAGCTTTGTTCGTAGTGATGCTTCCCAAGGCTCACTTGACTTCACATTCCAGGATGTCTGGCTCTAGGTGAGTGATCACACCATTGTGATTATCTGGGTCATGAAGATCTCTTTTGTATAGTTCTTCTGTGTATTCTTGCCACCTCTTCTTAATATCTTCTGTTTCTGTTAGATCCATACCATTTCTGTCCTTTATTGTGCCCATCTTTGCATGAAAATTTCCCTTGGTATCTCTAATTTTTTGAAGAGATCTCTAGTCTTTCCCATTCTATTGTTTTCCTCTACTTCTTTGCATTGATCACTGAGGAAGGCTTTCTTCTCTCTCCTTGCTGTTCTTTGGAACTCTGCATTCAAATGGGAATATCTTTCCTTTTCTCCTTTGCCTTTCACTTCTCTCCTTTTCTCAGCTATCTGTAAGTCCTCCTCAGACAACCATTTTGCCTTTTTGCATTTCTTTTTCTTGGGGATGGTCTTCATCACGGCCTCCTGCACAATGTCACAAACCTCCGTCCAGAGTTCATCAGGCACTCTGTCTCTCAGATCTAATCCCTTGAATCTATTTGTCACTTCCACTGTATAATCATAAGGGATTTGATTTAGGTCATACCTGAGTGGTCTAGTGGTTTTCCCTACTTTCTTCAATTTCAGTCTGAATTTGGCAATAAGGAGTTTATGATCTGAGCCACAGTCAGCTCCCAGTCTTATTTTTGCTGACTGTATAGAGCTTCTCCATCTTTGGCTGCAAAGAATATAATCAATCTGATTTTGGTGTTGACCATCTGGTGATGTCCATGTGTAGAGTCTTCTCTTGTGTTGTTGGAAGAGGGTGTTTGCTATGACCAGTGTGTTCTCTTGGCAAAACTCTATTAGCCTTTGCTCTGCTTCATTCTGTACTCCAAGGCCAAATCTGCCTGTTACTCCAGGTATTTCTTGACTTCCTACTTTGGCATTCCAGTCCCCTATAATGAAAAGGACATCTTTTTTGGGTGTTATTTCTAGAAGGTCTTGTAGGTCTTCATTGAACCATTGAAACTGTTCAACACACATGCAAATTGAGTTTCTGTTCAACATACACGCAAATTGAGTATTTCTTAAGTAAAACTTACTGCTTTGTGCTAAGTCCTAGGACTGTTTCCAAGAAGTCAGCTTTAGAGAAAGAAGCTTGTTTTCTAATTGTGCATTAGAGTGAAGATGACAACATCATTACCACTGTGGGAAAGTGTAAATATTGACTTTTTCTATAGATCAAAAGTGATCAGATATTGACAGGTTTAGCCTAAAACCAAAAATAACCAAACCTAGAATGTCTTGACTCCTGCATTCTATTCAACAGAGGTCAATAATAAATCTGTCTACTGAAAAAATATACATGCAGTTTAAATGTTAAATGTACATCAAATTGCTCTCCATAATGCCTTAACTAATATAGAAGTTAGCCATTTCTATAGGAGAATACATGTTGGTTCACATGTATAGATACTTGATATTATCATCAATCCTCTTGATATTTGCTAGTCTAAGATGTGAAACAGTATGATATCAAGATGTAATTTGCATTTCCCTCATTGTCAGTGTGGATCTGCATCTTAGCATATTGGTCATTTGTGTTTTCTCTTCAGTTAACTACCGTATTCACAAATGTTGTCCATTCTCCTACTGGCTTGTTGTTTTTATCTATAAGCAAGAGCCTTGAAAATATATTTTATATCTATTAATGTGTATTTAATATATTTTGGACTGAAACTCTTAACTAGACTTGCATATATTTTTTTCTGTCTGTCATTTGTCATTTCTTTATGTATGGTGCTTTAGATTCCAAGGTTTTAATATGATAGTCATAGTTTTAATAATTGAGATCTCCTTTTTGTTTTCTGATTGCTTCTTCTCATGGCACTCTGTACTGGTTTTTTGAGTAAAATCACTTCTCAAATATTTCTAAGAATAGTTATTAGAGCTCAGGAACTTCTATTATTTGAATTATCTTGTTTTTCACATTTCAGTTATCTTGGTCTCTCCCATTTGTTGCAGACTCTTCTGAGAAGGATGCCACAGATGAGTTGCTTCTACATACAGTAACCTCCTTATCTGCAGTGTAACTTTCTGTAGTTTTAGCTACCTGCAGTTAATTGTAGTCTAAAAATATTAAATGGAAAATTCCAGAAATAACAATAAGTTTAAAATTGCATGCCATTTGACTAACGTGATGAAATCTCACACAGTCCCACTCCATCCTGCCCAGAACGTGAATTATCCCTTTGTTAACCATAACCTGCCTATTAGTCACTTAGTAGCCATCTCTTATCAGACTGACTATTGCGGTTTCACAACAGTCAAGTGGTCTTTATTTTACTTTATAATGGCCCCAAGGCACCAGAGTAGTGATGCTGGAAATTTGCACATGCCAAAGAGAAGCTGTAAAGTTCTTTTTAAGTGAAAAGGTGGAAGTTCTAGACTTAACAAAGAGAGGGGGGAAAATCATATGCTTAGGTTGCTAAGATCTATGGTAAGAATGAATCTTCCATTTATAAAACTGTGCACAAGGTAAAAAGAAATTTGCTGTCACATCTCAAACTGCAAAAGTTTACGGCCACAGTGCATGCTAAGTGCTTAATTAAGATGGAAAAGGCATTAAATTTGTACAGTAAGATATTTTGAGAGAGAAAGACCACATTTACATAGTTTGTATTACAGGATAGTATTGTAATTGTTCTACGCCTTCTCCAATTTTATTATTAGTTATTATTAATCTCTTACTGTGCCTAATTTGTATATTAGACTTTATCTCAGGTTGTGTATTTGTAGGGGAAAAAAGCATAGTATTGGAATAACCAAAAAATTCATTTGGGTTTTTCCACAAGATGTTATGTAGAAACCGGAAGGAACCTTTTGGCCGACCCAATATATAAAGGGCCCCCGACCATTTATGCTTTCAGTCGTCCACTGGGGGTATTGAAAGGCACCCCCCAGGGATAAGGGAGTCTACCATACATGGATGGTGTTTGCTGCTTATCAGGACTGGCTTTCAGTTAGGGGCCAGGGAATGATATCACATGTTGGCAACCAAAATACCAGAAGGCAGAGAAGTTTGCTAGAGGTGCTGTGTCATGGGGCTGGCCACCAAATATTGTCAGGTCTCTCTCTGGAATCATGGTAGGAATGCATTTCCTTGACCTCTTAAAATTATGTGACCATGCAACTTATTTTGCTCCTTAAAGTGTGAGTGACAGTGGTGTGTATAAGAGTATCAGGACCTGCTCTGCCGTGTTCCCTTTTTCCTCCAAGGTAAATGGCAGTGTGTGTTTTGCTTGTTTGCTTATTTACTAGATCTAAACCAAATCTATTTATTCTCATTCAGACAACATATGAACATCCACTTGATATGAGCTTGCTCTCCCTAGACCTTTTAATAAGTTCCTGTGCATTCATTTTTAGGTGATCATGAAAAGCCAAGGAGATAAACACCTGTGTTCAACCAGCCATCCTAGACTGAAAGTTTAGTGGAGTCCTTGAGTCTTGATAGCAAATATTTTGGCATTGTTACTAAAGATCCAGTCTTGGATGCCTACAAATAAATGTTTTATGCTTAGGAAGACTTCACAGATGTGAATACAGTCCGGTATGAGTTGTCTACTTCTTGTGCCCTGATCCTCCCTGATTCCCAGGCAGGCAGGATGACTTCTTGAACCAGGTGGGGGTATGGTCCTCCAGGCGATCCCCTCCAACCACCTCTCACTTAAGGGCAGCAGCACCAACTTGCAGGCACAGCCCCTTCACTTTCCAGTCCTTTCAGTGTGGTGTTGTTATATAGTCGCTAAGTTGAGTCTGACTCTTTGCAACCCCAAAGACTGTAGACAACCAGGCCCCTCTGTCCATGGGATTTCCCAGGCAAGAATACTGGAGTGGGTTGCCATTTCTTTCCGTAGGAGATCTTCCCAATCCAGGGATCGAACCCATGTCTCCTGCATTCTTTACCGCTGAGCCTCATAGTATGAGACAAGGTTTTTTGATTAAAAACAATTTTTGCTTCAGGAATGAAAAAAAAAAAAAAAACATCTTTGAGGATCACAGCAATGGATTTTACACCACAAATCACTCTTAGAGAAAAGTATTCCTTCTTGGGGAGTTTGAAGACTCATTGGATTCCAGGCATAGAAGATAGTGAAGTGTCAAAAATGAACACAAGATTGTTCAGGGTTGGTGGTGGTTAAAACCTTTTTTGAAGAACATTCCATTTAAACCATTAAACTGACCTGGTAACAGGATCTCCGAAAATTGCTGCTGTTACATGGACTTTTCCTATTTTGTGCTTAACAAATCTTGGTAGCATCACCAGCAGAACCAAAGGCAACAGACATATTTGCTGAGGTCCAAATCAGTTAAATTTCTACATTCCACAGCAAGGGGCATCTGCACTAAGTGTGTGCTCACCAGCCTATTTTTAAGCTTAGATTTGGCACCTGTAGTAACACTGAAAAGGCACCTATTACCTTTCCTTTCTCAAGCACCCTAGTGGACAGAGGCTGATGGAGAGTAAAGAGCTCAGGGCAGACACACAGCCCAGTTGTGTCTGAATAAAGGTAATCCCTGAATAATGGGGCAGGGCATTGCTGTGCTTGGGTTCTGCTAACCTTTCCTTCTAAGATGAGCTTCTCTGCTCATGACATGGAGTAATGAAATAATGTAAGAGAAAATCCCTGAAGTGAAAAGCAGGGCTTCTGTCCACAAACCAAGGAAACCATCTCTCATGCACTGTTCCCAACAGAGCCCAAAGCCCATCCCAAGGTTGGCATGAAGAGTGACCAGCAAGGGAAAGAGTCCCATTACCAAGCCCCGAAGCACCTTGTCATCCCTCATACCAGATGTCTCTCCTTTGCAGATGCCAGGTATCACTCTGTTGATGGCATGAAAGGCGGGGGTGGTTTATTCCAGGGATTCACAAGAGAGAGTCACACTTTAGGGAAGACAGCAAGACTATCTTTAATTGAATTTTCCATTCTAGTCGCTGCCATTAAGCAGGAGAAATCCAGTTAGAGGGACACAATTTAGTGTCATGAGGAAGCCATGGATAAAAGTTAATACTGTCGCCATTATTCTAGGAGAACATGTAATTTTCGCCATAAGGACAAGTAGTCAGGAAGAACTTCAAAATGATGTTGACCTTAAAATGATGTTGATCGTAAACCTGCCTCAAATTTTCTGAATAATTAATATCACCAGGCTATAAGCACATTTCCCTGCAAAATACCTTTTGTCTGAACTTTACATGTAGATTATTTAGATCATATTTTTCCCTTGTTACAGGTTTCAGCAGCATTAACTTTCTTTGGAAGAAAACCATTGAGTTGATAAGATGCCATGATGGAACATAGGTAATGCCCTGGCTACATCGACTGGGACACTTTTGAACGATTGTATCAAACATGTACAAAAAAAAAAAAGAAAAACCAAAGTTTTTTTTCTTTTGGGAGGGGTAATAATCTTTAAAAATGCATGGGGAGGCATTTTGTGTAAGTTTTTAGTTTTTGCTGTTTACAAAAGTTATCAGAGTATTACTGTCTTTATGTTTATTCCTAATGGTTTCTCTGGTTCCAGTTGAAAATGATTTGGGAAGCCCAGGAGTCTGGCTAATATTCTGGCTCAGTTCTCAGAATGTGAGGTCAGTGCAGGTGGGCCGAACAAGGCCATGGCCTTTATCTCCGGCATGAACACCAGGAGGGTCTTATCAAGTGTCCTCTGCCTTTTGGGAAGCCCAACCATGTAATACGGAAACTTCCATTCTCTGGCAAGTCTTAGCATTTTCTGCCCAAGTGCCAGGTGAGACTGAGGAGAGTGAAGACGTGTCCCCGGCATACTGACATGTGTTTCTGTACGGCCCCTAATCTGATGAATCTTTATCTTTTATAGACTTAGAATTGGTTTTATTCTATAGCTTTTCTTTTAGGTCATCAGTCTTATACTTCAATTTCACATAAGCGATATGTGTTTATCCACAGCTTCATACATGACTCACTCCCACTGACCCTACTTAGCAAACATTCAGGCACATAAGCGAGGTAAGAGCCCCACACCAGGCATATCACCACTAGTTCTGCTTGGAATAGCCAGAATCTTACATGAGAAACACCTGGGAACAGCCTTTGCCATCACACATGTGGACACTTTGGTACAAAGATTATTCCTGACTGAGAAAAAGAAATACATGGTAATTGGTTTACATGCATATTGCAGGAACTGATACTGTAGTTCATAGTCAGTGCAGAGAAGTGGCCTGTGTCACCATCACACAGTGGTAAATTTCCCCATGGAACCTCCATACCCCACACCTAGACACTGGACCTCAGAACTTGGCATGAGGTACAGGTTCTAAACGTAATTATTGAACAAACGTGTGACATGTGGATCTATCCACATTCAATAGGGATAGATGACATCACTCTCCTTTTTAAGAGCTGATAGTTTGAGAAGGTTCTCTTCAAGAACACAGTGCAAAGGGATTCAGAGCCCATGGGGCATCATGGCCAGCTCTTGGTGAGGACTTGAGTCCAGAGATGTCCTGGACTGGGTGTCCATGGACATCAGTCACCTTTCAAGTGTCAAGGAGCAGCGTGGAATAATGTGAAAATGAAAATTTAATGAATGAAATGAAAGCATCCTATCAAGAACTTTCAAGTTTCTAAATTAAAAAAAGCTCAGCTGTTTCAACTCAATCCAAGGCTTGTGCATTCTGAAGCCCATCCATCAGAAAAGTAATATGATAGCCAATTCAAGTGGATTCCCCTAGAGCCAAGTGGCCCAAGACCTCATCTGTTCAAAGTCGGAAGGCAAGAGGCCAGAGAGCAATAAAACACTCAGCTCAGGACACTGCACTGGGACCTCTCCAGGACACCCAAGGGGGGCATCCTGGGGGTGTGGACACTCTCCCTGTGTAGGTCTGTTCAGGGTCCTCAGCTCAAGTATGTGGATTAAGGACCCAGAAGAGTTCAGGCAAGGGTCAGGACTTCATATAACTGGGCAAAAATCCTGCATTTGATTCCGCTTTATCTTTTGGGTATGGTATTTTCTTTGATATTCACCCTCAGGGTGATAAGGCATTCCTCCTCTCTCCTGTCTTTAGAGTTGGGCAGAGATGAAAGTTACCTTCGTATCTAAACTGATAAGATTCTGAATTCATCCAGCCGCTCTTGGAGTCACCTAGATGTTACACGACCTGAGGGCTTTATGCCATTTCTAAGCTGGGTTTTTCCTGCAGCCTGAAATATCCTTCCCAGATCTCCATTGTCATTTAATTCCTACTTATCCTTTAGGGTGTGGGGGCCATCCTCATCTGTCTGCAGGGCTGGGCGATGAGCCCCACCAGGACTTAGGGCCCCATGGTACCCCTAGAGCCGAGTGGAGCCCCCTTCACCTCACATGTGGGCTCAAGCTGTTTGCCCGAGGGTGCCCTCCCTTGACTGTGACCAGCTCAGTGACAGTTAACTTTTATTTCTGCAACTCAAGCTTAAAATGCAGCAGTGCTGAACAAACGTTCATAGGGTGAGTGGGCTCACAGGTGGCCGTGTGCATCATCTCAAGAATGTGCATTCCAGAATGTCAGACCTGGATTACACGTCTGTGTCTGATGAAACTTGAATTAGATAGCGACTCATCCATGTGTGAGTGAGCATTCTACACACATCTTCAATAAACAGAATCCCAACTGACATTAGCTGATGCTCACAGACCCCAATCCCTAGGATTTGTTAAAGACAGCTTTAGACTTCAAAACGAAGGTGTAACATTTGGAAAGCATTTAGGACAGAACTTTTAGAGGTGGGTGAAGCTAACTGAGCTTATCTTGCTCTGAAGGTTTGCTAAGACTTCAGAGAAGGAGCACTAAGTCGCATGTCAGGGTGGGGACTGCTCTCCTCCAGAGGCTTCCAGTCCACCTGCCTTCTGCATGTGCAGGGGGCCAGGCACAGGCTGGGGTGGAGAATGGGGGGAGCAGAGAAGGACGCTGCCATCATAGGAGGAATGGATGTGCTCGTGCCAAGACCAAAGGCCAACAGGTGCATTAGAACCTGGGGGGAAAGACAGTGCTTCTGTCCTGATCTAAGCGCTCTTGAGGTTGGCAGCTCTGTGGCGCACAGTGGTCATGTACAAAGGACTATGGTGGAACTTTCCTTAGGGCTCTGAGAACTGCCTGGGGGCAGGAGTGGGCACAGCTGCGCTCGACTGCCTTCCACAGAGCGGAGCAATTGCACAGCTCAGCTTACTGGAGCTCAGCACAACATTCAGTTTATAAACATAAAGGGTTCTAATGCTGACTTAAAAAAAAAAAGTCAGTAACAAACACTTGCCAGAGGCTGAGGTCTGTTCTTAAGCAGCCTTGCTGCTCAGGTGCAGAGGAGGCAAGGTCAGTCTCATGGCAAACTGGAGCTGGAGTCCAAACAGGGACAGTGGCATCAGACGAAACAGAGAGCGGATGTCCCCAAGGTGCAGAGCACTACTGTCCGAGAGAACTTTCTGCAAGGAAGGAGCACTTCTCTCTGTGACATTCAACGCGGGAGCCCCCTGTCACACGTGGCAACGGGGCATTGAAATGTGGCTCACGGGACTGAGGACTGAAGTTTTATGTTGCTTTAATTTAAACTAATTATATTTAAAATCTGAATGGACGTAGGTGGCCTGTGGTGACTGCACTGGATGGTGCAGCTTTGGGGGGCACCTCCCCCACACTGACTCGTTCCAGTGGCAGCTTCTTTGGCTTTCGTCAGAGCCGGGCAGGAGGCAGAGGTTCCCTCAGGAGGCCAGTCCCACAGCCTGGGCACCCATCTTCAAAGTCCGGAAACCAGCCCTTACTGAGCCGGAAGTGTAATTCTCACTTGCGTGTGGCTCTGGTTTGGCTGTCAGGATTCTGCAGAGTGTCTGTATAGTAGGAGCCCTTTCCGTGAGGTGTCTAGAAGCAGCCTTTGCTCCAGACCAGGGCTCCTGTACCAACAGAGAAAGGCAGCTGTGCATGGATTCTCCTCTCTGCTCGCTCTGTGGGACAGGGGGAACAACTGTGATCCTGTCCCCGTACCGGGGGAACAAGCCTGAAACGCCTCCATCCAAAGCAGCTCTGGGAATTGGAAGCTTCTAGCTCAGCTCCACTCAGCGAGTTATCCTGGTGCCGTCATCCTTGGCGGTGTCAGGGGAAGGGACACTCACTCACCCTCCGGGCGACTTGCCCACCTCGTGCTCCTCTCATTGAGTGGGTGTCAAGAAGCTACTTCCCTGGACATTGTAAGTTGGCAGCCACCAGGCGGGCAATCAGAAACTCTCCCACCTCTGGGCAAGGCAGCCCACACACATAGGCTGTGAAGATGGTTCCAGCGGAAAGACTGTGCTGCCCATCAGCTGAACCCTTCGACTTCTCCAGGCCCGGGGAGGGGGCCGGGCTACCTCTGGGACACGGGAGTCACAGGGACTCTGCAGTCCCATCCAGCAGCCGCATCACGGATGTCCCAGAACATGGGGCTTCAGGCATGTTTAGCGATGTGTGTAAATGCTATCCTTTTATTGTCAGAAAATTCAGGGACAGAAAAGAACCTCATCATTTTACACGGGTAAAAACGATGTGGACAAGTGTCTCTGTTGTCACCTTTGTATGCGGGACAGACAGACAGACGAGCTGGCGC
>NW_011494796.1:4633759-4640369 GCF_000754665.1 Bison bison bison | reverse complement strand
TGGGGGGAGGCTGGTGGGACAGGGAGCCACTGCATGAGAATGGACCTCGGGGGCCAACCCACAGCACTGGGACAGACTATTCAGGTCAAAGAACCTAAACATATCATTCTGGCTATAATGTTTTTCTCTGCCTTTCAGAAATCCTAAGACTAAAGTGCAGGGTGCCCTAAATACTATTGTGGGTGCGTGCTCAGTCACTCAGTTGTGTCCAATTCTTTGCAACTCCGTGGACTGTAGCCCACCAAGCTCGTAAGCTCCTCTGCCCCTGGGGATTCTCCAGGCAAGAATACTGGGGTGGATTGCCATTTCCTTCTCCAGGGGAATCTTCCCAACCCAGGGATCGAACCTGCGCCTCTTGCAATGGCAGGAAGATTCTTTACTGCTGTGCCACCTGGGAAGCCTCCCTAACTATTATTAACTGGTCCATACATGTAAGATGCAAGGAAGCCAAGTGATCATTGACTTTGGTCAAGAGAGGATCCAGTAAGATTGGCTTTGGGGCAATAAAATGCACAGCACTTGTAGGCTGTCCGGTTGCTGCAGCAACACCCTGGGGACCGCGCTCACCCGTCTGCTCTCAGTGGCCGGGGCCACCTTTCCTGAGGCTCGAGCTCACCTGTGCCCCGAGCGTGGCTGAAGTCGCCCTTGACCACGCGGCAGGTCTTGCCGTCCCCGCTGCAGACCCCACACCGGTCTTCTTTGGCCGCAGACCCGATGATGCCATCACAGCCGATTTTCTAAACAAGCAGAGTGCTGGGTTATTCTGAGTGTAGCACTCAGAGGCACACCCTGCAGGGCTGACTCTCCATGAGGCCCAGCAGGCTGGCGCGGGAGGGCTCACAACACCTCCAGAGGCCCAAGCAAATATTTTAAAACCCGGAGAGAAAAAGAATACAATCCAGCTTGTATTACATTTGCCCTTACACCACATAGTCATCAAATACCTGCGTTAGTGTCTGTTAGGGAGAAGGGATCTGTGAAGGCCCAGGGGCCTGGAACTCACACTGGGGCCCGGGCCAGGCCCTTCCAGAGCCACCCGAGGTGGGGCCATGGGGAGAAGGGAAGCCAGCTCCCACACCTCCCGGCATGGCCACAGTTTCACATGACCCATGTTCCCCTTGGAGCTGCGTCAGTCCGTGATTCTATCTCGGCTGGAATAGCCAACAGTCTCAGAAGACACGGCAGACACCATAGTGACTTTTCTGCTGGGGTCAGGAAGCCCAGAGCTCACTCAGGCTGGCTGGGCGTGAGCCCCCTAGTCCTCAGTCAGGGGGATTTAGCCCAGGAAGATACCCTGCTGCTCAAATTTTTTCAAATTTTTTTCAGACAGGCCTGTCTGAGGGCAGAGGAGGATCACCCTGACCCTGGCTGGCCCCAGGGAAGCACAGTCAGTTCATAAAAAGTGGAAAAAGGTTGTGAATTCCTGTTTCTCCTTAAAAAAAATTCACGAGACTTTTATGGTCTGCAAAATAACATACCTGAGTTTATGTTACGGTAAACACTGGTGTGTTTAATTATTTGCTAGTTAAATTGCTAAAATGTCTCTCCACCCATCTCCCCTGGAGTAAAGAATTCCAGAACAAGAACTGGGTCTCCACTGCCCTGTACCCTGCATCAGGCTGGGAAGGGTTCTAATCCAGACAAGCCAAGCCCAGGTGACTGCACCCCTTCCCCCTTCTGTGTCCCCGCTCCCAAGGGGGCAGGGCACGGAGGCAAAGGCTTGGCCCCGCAGCTCACCCAATGAACCAGAACCCTCTGTTTCATAAGGGCAGTGATTCTTAAACATCAAGGTGCATCCACCTCACCAGGAGGGCCGTGAAAACACAGATGCAGGACCCATTCCCAGAGTTTCTGATCCAGCAGGGCTGAATGGACCCGAGTATCTCTATTTCTGTGAAGTTCCCAAGTGCTGCTGCAGCTGCTGGCCGGGACCACACTCAGAGAACCCTGGCAGCGTGGCATGCTACACGAAGCACAAATGAGGCTTCATTCTGAACAGTGTGGAGTCTTGCCCTTGGACGCTTTTGTTTCTTTGGGAAAGAATTAGTGAGAACTTATTATCATGTGTCCAAAAATGATATCGTCACTGAATGTATTTCAGCGAAGACTTGAAGATATGCTAAGGGCAAAACAAATTTGGTTCCCAAATGAAATGAAAACTGAAAAAGGGCAATACATTTTTAAAAAAGAAACTCCAATGTGTCCAAAGTTAGTATAAAAACAGCTACAGGGCGAGAAGATCAGGGGCTTTGGCAGCCAGAGACCAGACAAGGTGTGAACAGAGAAAGTGAATGAAGGGGTGAATCAGTGACGAATGGAGACCCCGACTGGTAAGCGGCATTGACTGTCACACCTTGCCAGGGCAGACCACCCCGTGAGACCTGGAAGTAGGCGAGCTGGATCATGTGGCAGGAGCTGCCTAGGTTCACGATCTGGACTGCTGGCTAATTCCTGGGAAGACGCTTAACACAAAATTACAGGCACTATGAACAGAAGGCAGCCAAGATCCAAAATTCTCCTCAACCGGCAGCCTCTGCAATTCCCTGTGGTCAGATCTGTGTGCCACATGTGTGCTGCCCAATTTCGAGTCTCCTGTTCCAGAGTCCAACGTCCCGGTCCCTAGCCTGTTTCCAGTACTGCCACAGGGCCAAGACCCCCAAGCTGGCCCCTGCACCTTGCCTCTTTCACGTCACCCTGACCTGTCCCCACGTGGCTTCCCCGTCTCCAGGTACTCTCAGCTCTAGACTCCTCTCACACTGGTTTCCTATTATGCTTTTAATCACACTGCGGCTTAGCAATAGTGGGTCTCTGATTTGAGCAGGTATCACTGATATCTCAGTCAGGATGTCCAGATAAAAGTTTTCTGGATACTCTACGCTAACAGCCCTCCTGGTCTGGACAGCTTTCCCCAGCCCAGCGAAGGCACGTGGTAAACCTAGGGGCCACACAGTGAGTGTCTGGCAGGGCCAGGAATGGTCCTTCACCTCCTGCCTCCTGGCCTCAGGCTGGCTTGGGAACCCTGATGTCCCCAGCCTGGGACTGAGGCCACTCTAAGACATTCTGGACAAGGTCAGGCCTCTCCCCAGAGCATGCTGGGTTTGTGAGAACTTTGAAATGCTCAGAATAGGGAAGCTAAAAGAACACCAGAAACACTACCTTTGGGAAAAGGAGGTGTTGGGGCAGAATCCATGCTGGAATTTCAAAAGGCTACTTGTTGTCTGGCTGAGATCGTGTGTGTGTGGCTGTGTGTGCATGCGTGTGCACGTGTGTGTGTGTGTGTATGTGCTCAGTTGCTCAGGCTCCTCTGTCCATGGATTTTCCTGGTAAGACACAGCTAGGAGGCGAAGTCTGCATTTCAAATCTGCCAGACTAAGAATTCACCTGGATACAAGATGGACAGGCATGGGAGGAGCTTCCAGGAGTAGGATGAGGGACTCACTGGGAAGAAGGACACCACTTTCCTAAATGAGCAAACCGCTTTCCCTCCCAAGGGTCCCCTGAAAGAAGGATCTTGGTGGGGAAAAGAAAGTGAGAATGAGGAAGGGCAGTAGTGCAAATGAATGCTCGCAAAGCCCCTGCATAGCCAGGGCAGCATCAGGTGTCCTCAGGGGCCCCCTCCCCTGACAGGAGACACTGCCGCTCCGGACAAGCAGAGGCAGGTAGGGGGGCCCACGATGAGAACCACTGTGATTCTCACCATTGCTCCTAAAACATAACATAAAGAATGTATGCATGCTTGCTCAGTAGCAGGCCCCAGCTGACACTGAGTTAGACCTCATGGGATCCAATGTTTAAGAATATGCAACGTTTGGAATTGGTTTCCATTTTTTCAGGGATGAAGTCACCATCAGTTGGGGGCCTGGTGAGACGAGACTGTCCAAGGGACTGCTGGGCACCCTGTGGCTTTGCAACACTTGGGTATGCTTAGACTGCAAGGAGCCAGCCCTCGCCTCTTTTTGAGAGTCCAGGTTATTCACAGGTAAGTCCAGGGGCCCACTGTCAGCATCTGTTTCTCTGAGGAGGTGTTGTACCATCCTTTCCAAAACATGAGCCCCCTGCTTATTTTTTCACTGGGGTGATGACTCTTGAGGGCTAAAATTAGTCTACCAAGATGGTATGCCCTTCCACACAGTCCTCACTTAGCACCTGCTAAAGGAACAACGCCTCCTGGTCTGACCAGCTGTGGTCAATGTCCAGAACAGAGAGATGACCTCCTGGGCCCAGGAACACAAGCTCACCAAACTCCAGCAGGCTGCAGTCACCTGGAGGCCTGGGTAGGTCACCCCTTGCCCAAGGATTTGTGTTCCTGCTGAATTCCCAGGTGAGGCTGCAGGCCCAGGGCCTCGTGGAAGACCACTGGGCTAGGTTTGGAGCTCAGAGAGGGACCTTCTTGGAGACAGCCACTGCTGAGAGACCCCAGCCCTGTGTCCTGAAGAAGTGTCCCTTCCTGTCGGGAAAGGTCCCATGCCTGGAGCTCCCACTGGAGCTGTGCCCCTGAGCCAAAGCCGTTCTGGGCTGAGGACCCCTCAATGGATGTGGGGGCCTCCCTGTGCTCTCGGAAATGGGGCACACTTACAGTGGTGCTCAGGTCAAGTAAAGAACCCACAGGAAGCTCCATCATGACAGAACATCTGGTTATAAATCACAAAATGCCTTTGGCGAGGGCCTCACAGACCACCTGGATGCTGGTTTATGGCTGTTCAGAACTTCCGACTCACAGGTCTCTACCCAGGAAGCAGAGACCCAGATCTGGGAACCTTCAACAGCCTTGTTTGTAGGACTCACAGCATCTTCCATGTTAAACTGTCAAAGGCTGGATACAGGGGGAAGGTTCTCCGTTATTTTCTCTTCTTTCCTTACCCAGCATTCTGCTTTAATCTTTTTTTTTTTTAATTTTATTTTATTTTTAAACTTTACAATATTGTATTAGTTTTGCCAAATATCGAAATGAATCCACCACAGGTATACCGGCGTTCCCCATCCTGAACCCTCCACCCTCCTCCCTCCCCTCCCTCTGGGTCGTCCCAGTGCACCAGCCCCAAGCATCCAGTACCATGCATCGAACCTGGACTGGCGACTCGTTTCATACATGATATTATACATGTTTCAATGCTATTCTCCCAAATCTCCCCACCCTCTCCCTCTCCCACAGAGTCCATAAGACTGATCTATACATCGGTGTCTCTTTTGCTGTCTCGTACACAGGGTTATTGTTACCATCTTTCTAAATTCCATATATATGCGTTAGTATACTGTATTGGTGTTTTTCTTTCTGGCTTACCTCACTCTGTATAATACGTTCCAGTTTCATCCATCTCATTAGAACTGATTCAAATGTATTCTTTTTAATGGCTGAGTAATACTCCATTGTGTATATGTACCACTGCTTTCTTATCCATTCATCTGCTGATGGGCATCTAGGTTGCTTCCATGTCCTGGCTATTATAAACAGTGCTGCGATGAACATTGGGGTACACGTGTCTCTTTCCCTTCTGGTTTCCTCAGTGTGTATGCCCAGCAGTGGGATTGCTGGATCATAAGGCAGTTCTATTTCCAGTTTTTTAAGGAATCTCCACACTGTTCTCCATAGTGGCTGTACTAGTTTGCATTCCCACCAACAGTGTAAGAGAGGTCCCTTTTCTCCTCACCCTCTCCAGCATTTATTGCTTGTAGACTTGTGGATCGCAGCCATTCTGACTGGCGTGAAATGGTACGTCATAGTGGTTTTGATTTGCATTTCTCTGATAATGAGTGATGTTGAGCATCTTTTCATGTGTTTGTTAGCCATCTGTATGTCTTCTTTGGTGAAATGTCTATTTAGTTCTTTGGCCCATTTTTTGATTGGGTCATTTATTTTTCTGGAGTTGAGCTGTAGGAGTTGCTTGTATATTTTTGAGATTAGTTGTTTGTGCATTGCTTCATTTGCTATTATTTTCTCCCATTCTGAAGGCTGCCTTTTCACCTTGCTAATAGTTTCCTTTGTTGTGCAGAAGCTTTTAAGTTTAATTAGGTCCCATTTGTTTATTTTTGCTTTTATTTCCAATATTCTGGGAGGTGGGTCATAGAGGATCCTGCTGTGATGTATGTCAGAGAGTGTTTTGCCTATGTTCTCCTCTAGGAGTTTTATAGTTTCTGGTCTTACGTTGAGATCTTTAATCCATTTTGAGTTTATTTTTGTGTATGGTGTTAGAAAGTGTTCTAGTTTCATTCTTTTACAAGTGGTTGACCAGTTTTCCCAGCACCACTTGTTAAAGAGATTGTCTTTAATCCATTGTATATTCTTGCCTCCTTTGTCAAAGATAAGATGTCCATATGTGTGTGGATTTATCTCTGGGCTTTCTATTTTGTTCCATTGACCAGTATTTCTGTCTTTGTGCCAGTACCATACTGTCTTGATGACTGTGGCTTTGTAGTAGAGCCTGAAGTCAGGTAGGTTGATTCCTCCAGTTCCATTCTTCTTTCTCAAGATAGCTTTGGCTATTTGAGGTTTTTTGTATTTCCATACAAATTGTGAAATTATTTGTTCTAGCTCTGTGAAGAATACCGTTGGTAGCTTGACAGGGATTGCATTGAATCTATAAATTGCTTTGGGTAGTATACTCATTTTCAC
>NW_011494796.1:4633211-4633659 GCF_000754665.1 Bison bison bison | reverse complement strand
AGTGCTGCGATGAACACTGGGGTACATGTGTCCCTTTCCCGTTCTGGTTTCCTCAGTGTGTATGCCCAGCAGTGGGATTGCTGGGTCATAAGGCAGTTCTATTTCCAGTTTTTTAAGGAATCTCCACACTGTTCTCCATAGTGGCTGTACTAGTTTGCATTCCCACCAACAGTGTAAGAGAGGTCCCTTTTCTCCTCACCCTCTCCAGCATTTATTGCTTGTAGACTTGTGGATCGCAGCCATTCTGACTGGCGTGAAATGGTACGTCATAGTGGTTTTGATTTGCATTTCTCTGATAATGAGTGATGTTGAGCATCTTTTCATGTGTTTGTTAGCCATCTGTATGTCTTCTTTGGTGAAATGTCTATTTAGTTCTTTGGCCCATTTTTTGATTGGGTCATTTATTTTTCTGGAGTTGAGCTGTAGGAGTTGCTTGTATATTTTTGAG
>NW_011494796.1:4617000-4633111 GCF_000754665.1 Bison bison bison | reverse complement strand
CAAGATAGCTTTGGCTATTTGAGGTTTTTTGTATTTCCATACAAATTGTGAAATTATTTGTTCTAGCTCTGTGAAGAATACCGTTGGTAGCTTGACAGGGATTGCATTGAATCTATAAATTGCTTTGGGTAGTATACTCATTTTCACTATATTGATTCTTCCGATCCATGAACATGGTATATTTCTCCATCTATTAGTGTCCTCTTTGATTTCTTTCACCAGTGTTTTATAGTTTTCTATATATAGGTCTTTAGTTTCTTTAGGTAGATATATTCCTAAGTATTTTATTCTTTTCGTTGCAATGGTGAATGGAATTGTTTCCTTCTCGTTCAGTTTTCTCATTATTAGTGTATAGGAATGCAAGGGATTTCTGTGTGTTGATTTTATATCCTGCAACTTTACTATAATCATTGATTAGTTCTAGTAATTTTCTGGTGGAGTCTTTAGGGTTTTCTATGTAAAGGATCATGTCATCTGCATGCAAACACTTGCTTCTTTTGTTAAAACTTCACCTCTCAGAACAGAAGTGTCCTCAGACATGACTTCAGATTGTAGACAGCTGGCTTCTGGATTAGGGCAAAGCTACCTGGCAAGTGGGCAGTCAGCTTCTCTTCTGAAAATGCTAATGCGTGAACTGAGGAGAGTTACACATTTGGATACAAGCCTCAGTTTTCCCATTCTAAAAATAAGAGTATTAACCTCAGTCTCTGAGGGTTGCTGCAAAAATTACCTCTGTTCTAGTTGGAGAAACCCAAGTTCACCTCTCAGGCCCAGATGAGAGGTGGGCCCTGTTGAGATGGATGGAGCCTGCTCCTGGGCCACCTTCCTTCTATGAGGCTAGGGAACAAGCTACCCCTCCTCCGATTTGAGCAGAGGAGGGCTCAACAGGTAATTGTCATCTCTCCCTTTTCTGCCACAGACTCCCTCCTCTCCAGAAAAGGCAGAGGGGAAGGAGAAGGCCTGCAGAACCGCATCTTCCCTCTCCGCACACAAGCCGAGTGCAGAGGCCCATGTGCAGGCGGGCTCTCCTGTATTGTCAAGCAGCCCCACCTGCAGCAGGTCGTGGTCTGTCCCCGTGGGATTCTCAGGTCAGGTACACACAGGGATGCGGGCAGGGTCACCCTGTAAGTTAATTCTTTGGGGCACCCAGGGGCTGGGACAGTTTTGCGTGCTGTGCTCTCTGCCTGTTATTATTTTAGATGACAACTGCATTTAAAGGCAGGGCATGCAGGGCATGCATGTCTCTGAACAGCAGTGAATCTGAAAACCAAGGGGCAACAGCCAAACTAATCTGCCAACAGTGGTATTTCCTCCCTCTGCTACAGCGTAGTTCAAGAAACACATTATATACTTGGAAGAGGCTGGATTCTCCGATCCCCCCGCCCCCCACCCAGATGCTGACTGTCACAGATTTAATGACTGTGTTTATGAGGTTTGGTGTTCTAGAGGACAAGATGACAAAACCAAAGGAAACTCCAAACAATTTACTCTTGCATCTTCCCATTTATCCCAGGGATCACTTTTCTACAGGCACTAGGAAAACCTGCTACCCATTTCTGAGCTTTCAAAGCAGTTGCTAGTCAGCATCCGCTGGTCAGAGCTCTGTTCTGCTGATGAGCCAGGGTGCGTGTGACACCAAGGGGAGGACACTGTCCAGGGAGTACTTAACTGAAGGTTCAGGGTGGTTGGGACCTGGCGGGAAAGGCACAAGTTCATTCAGTAAAGACAGTTCCTATGGAACATGCAAAACGCCTAGGAGAGCATTAGTACTCAGGGCTGTGTTCTGGAGGAGGGCAAAGGATGGACCATGAACAGCACAGAAGTGAGGAATATCCACTTCAGTGCTGGAAAACCTGAATGCTTTCCCCGGCATCCTGCCCTTGTCGATGGACGATCACCAGCCACAGATAACCTCCTGGTCACCACATCCATTGACTATGTCTCCATCCTCATCTTTGGCCTGTCACTTTTTAGCATCTGACGCCCCATCTGTGCTGTGCATTGATTCATTCACCCAAAGCATGGTCACGTGCCTGTTATGTGCCAGACCGGGAATAAAGATGCTAAGACAGAGGCCGAGAAGGGGGCAAACTCTTGTGTGCTTCTCTCGGGCCCCATGGATGGCTCTTTCCCCTCCTCTCTTGCCCTGGACTCTGCAGAAGTGGGTAGCTCTTGTGCCCCTTCTGCTCCTGATTTTCCTTGGTAATGTCACCTTCTCCTTAAGCTGCAACCATCACTCACGTGCAGATAGCTCTTAAACCTCATACTTGCCCCCCACCCAGGCTCACAGGGGCTGGTCTGCTGACAATCCTTACTCCCCCTGACTCTCCAGCCAGGACACTGACCTCAGTGTGGCCACCCTGAGACACTGGCTCCTCCTCCAAAGCTGCCGGCTCCAGACTTCTCAGTTCAGGACACTTCCGCCCACTCTCCTGGAACTCACAGATGCGGCTGCCTTCCCAGCCCTGACCCGAGCCCTCCAGGCCACTTCCGGTCCTCTTCCTAATACACTCACTCAGGTGCCGGCTCAGAGCTTGGTGCCCTGCGACCCCTCCAGTGCCTGTTTCTTATCTGTGCTCATGGCCACTACCCAGGTGAGGCCTGATTACTCAGCAAAGGGCCGACTGCACGGGGTTTTGCTCTTCTGCTCCGGGACTGACCCTCACCAGGGAAGATGAGTGGGTAGTGGCCATGGACCCCACTGCCTGCAGAGCATGCCCACATTTCCTCAATCTCGTCTGAACCCCTCGTCTGCCCTCCCCCTCCTCCTGGCACATACCATGGCCCACTGCCTCCCACATGCTCCCACGAGCTCCACCGTCAGAAGAAACCTGGAGCCCCACCACCGCCGGCCAAGCCCTCGCACAGCCTGGACCACGGCACTCCCCCACACCCGCCCCTGTTTCTGGAATGCCGCCCCCCCACCCGCACACCCCTGTCTTCTGCCAGGAGCACTGGCCCTGCCCCATCTCCACCAGGCCAGCTCTATCTCTTCACAGGGCCCTGCCATGCCGCCCACAGCTTACTTTCCATGACCCCATTTCCCTCCTCACGTGGGCCAGACTGAGGGGATGACCAGGTCTGTGAGTGTACATGTTCCTCATCTGCGCCGTGCGTGGGGACAGGGACCCTCTTGGTCCTGCCGAGCACTACATGCCCAGTGCACCACCCAGCACATGGAATGTTCTTTCTGCTCTTTCTAAACCCAGTCTCTCACTGGCTCTTGATCATACCTTCACCTGTGGTCATTAGGGTTTCACGTGAGTCAGTCTCATCTTCCCCCAGACGGACCATAAGCCCAGGAAAGAGGGTGTCTTATGAACCTCTGTTTTGTTGTCCACCCCAAACACAGTGGCCTGTGTGGTACAGAGCACAGAATGCATGTGCAATAAAAGCATACCAATGCTGAACTCTCATCAAGCTGGGGAAACAGGAGGCTTCGGTTTTCAAACCAAGTCCTCTGCCTTCTCTTCTGCACCAACAGCTGGACAGCACAGTGACCATTCCCTCAACCATGCAGTTTCACCTTCTCATTTTTGAACTGGGACTTCCTCACACAGATTTCAGCGGTCCTCATTTGTATTCATGTTCCTGGCTGAGATAAGAAGCACTTCCTTTCTTCAGCTTAATAGCTATCTTCCAACCACTGCCCTTCTCTCTCTGCTGTTAGAGGGACATCTCTGACTTCTTATTTTAAATTTAATTGCTGCTTTCAGCCAGCGATGCTGACCCCTCCTGGCCTCTCCCGGGCTCCCGGGTTGCTCCACCAAGTCCTGCTGGGCTCATCTTCCTCCTTCTGGCCTTCACCCTCATCCTAAACTGCTAAACTGCACCTCATTTCTTCAGAAGGATGCATGGAAAATAAAATTTCTGAGTTCTTCCATGTCCCAAAATTATTTTGCCTGCATGCTTGGTTGATCATTTGGCTGCATACAGAATTCTGTAATTATCTCAATTTTTTTGCCAGGGTCAGTTTTCCTGTTTGTTTTTCTTGGTCTTTTCTCATTCTTGCTGCTGGTTTTCTTCAGGGAGCTGATGATCTCTGGCTGACCACTTGTATTTGAGAATGAGGCACAGATGGCCAAGTGACGGGCCACTTTGGATGCAGGGTGGCAGGCTTCCATTCGGGCTGGGTAGGAGGGAAGCTGGGCTCTGCCCTTAGTCCCAGAGGGTGGGCACTGCGCTCGAACACTGGGGTCCCTTCCCTGCTCCAGCTGTCCTTGAACAGCTTATCACATGACTTTGGGGAAAAGCTTGAAGATAATTCCCTAAGAGCGCGTCAAGCTCCAAGTTCCAGGCCAGGCATGGTCACCAACCGTGACTCACTGTTTTCAGCCAACTCTTCGCTTCCACCCTCCATTCCCAAGTCCTAGACTTCCTCAAGCTTCTTGCTTTCTCTTTGGTTGTGACTCTCCATCTGTTTCAGCTTTGGCCTCTGTTCCTTCAGTAAAACTTCCATCCACTTCTGCCTTCTTGTCAAAGGATGGCCTCTACTTCTCTTCACCACCATGGTGCATGCTATGCTGCCTTAACCATTGGGTTACTAGAGTCCTGGGATGGAAGAGGGGTGACCATGTGGCTTAGTCTACAGGCTTAATCTGAAAGTTGCTATGGGAGGTTAATCAGGTGAAAGGGATGCAGGGTATGACATCAGAGGTATAAGCACTGCTTTGGGTAAAGGTCCAGTACCAATAATCACACACTTCAGGGTGTCAGCTGAAGGGTGAAAAGCAGCAACCAGGTGGGCATATTGAAACACAGGCCTACCTATACATAAACACCCAGTAGAGCTTCCTGCAAGGAGATCCACCCAGTCCATCCTAAAGGAAATCAGTCCTGAATATTCATTGGAAGGACTGATGCTGAAGCTGAAACTCCAATACTTTGGCCACCTGATAAGAACTGACCCATTGGAAAAGACCTGATTCTGGGCAAGATTGAAGGCAGGAGGAGAAGGGGATGACAGAGGATGAGATGTTTGGATGGCATCACTGACTCAATGGGAATGAGTTTGAGCAAGTTCCGGGAGCTGGTGATGGAAGGGGAAGCCTGGCGTGTTGCAGTCCATGGGGTTGCCAAGAGTTGGACACAGCTGAATAACTGAACTGAACTCAACTGAGAGCTTCCTGCATGCTTGTGACCCCTTCTTTACACGAGGAGACTCTGAAGTTAGAGTCTCTTATAAATCTCCTAAATCCCATCAGTAATTCTACTTGCCTAATAGAAAACCACTGTACCCAAAATAAGAGATAAATAAATTCTGGACATTGAAAATGGTCCATTGAAATGAGCTCCAGGTTCCAGAATCACTTAAGTCCTTAAGAGCCAGGGACCCACCCAGTCTTCTTTTTTTCCTTTGTGAAATGCAATCAGAGACTGTCTGTCCTTCAAGATAGCTCTTTGGAGAATACAGATTATCAGACACCATCCCTTCACTGAAGAAGCTTACAGGCCCTGAAGGTGTTTTGCTGTTCGTCAAACAAGGGATCCATACATGAGCTAGGGTCCCAAGGAAATGTGACTGCAATTAGAGTTCATTGGCTGCAAGTGTACATAAGCTGATGAAGCCAAACACATCTGGTCCCAGACGTGTTCAGCTGTTTGACTCACCCCTTACTGGTCAGCAGCTTTGAGGCAAGTTGCACATTAGAGGCATATTAACTTGATTTCTTTGCTTCTGGAGGCCAACAGGAGGAATCATTAATGACGGGACTCCTGATTTATAGGGACTTGCTGAAAAATAGACAATGTTTGTGTTTCTTCTCCCAACTCACTCCCACTTTTATGAGTGCTGTTAAGTTTCACTTTAGCATGTTAAGTAATTTGTGACTCAATGAAATGAAACTCAACTTGGTCCTCATAAAACAGAGTAAAATGGTATTTCCATGTTTCATGTTATGGTTTGAATCAGCCTGCTATTTGGAGCTCAGTGGAATCTTCTCAAAAGGCCATTTTGGAGCCTCTTGTCCCTGCCGTTCCCCACCAACTAGTCACCATGCTTCTCAGAATTTCCCAGAACTCCTTCCGCTACCCTAAAATAGCAAAATTTACAGCTGCAGAGAACAGCAGGAAAAGCTAGCAAGTTAACCACAGCAACATTTCCGTAGTGCTGTCTTACATAAAGTATGGAAGATTTCTACCTTTTATCCACTGGAATTAGGTGATGGCATCGATGAACAGGTCAGACCCTCTGCTCACAAACCCCCTGAGGTTTCTTTTTATTAATAATTCTCTTCTCTTTAAGCAACATTCCTTGCCTGACTCATTTACAAGCACCACAGAAATCCAGAACTTTCCACCTTGGCAATCACTATAACTAAGCATAAATACTATATTTGTATTTAATTTCTTACAGTCTTACTTAAACATGCTTAATAGTATTATAAAATTTCATTAACTCTGACATTACTAATTTGAATTTCTGTGTGTATTGAGTTAACCATGGGCGAAAGTTAACCTTCACAGATTCCCTCTGAAGAACGAGCACTATTAGAAAAATTACAGATGGGATTTAACTTCCTTCAGAAAGCCAGTTTCTCTCATGAGGTGCTTGCTGGTAGGTGCTGGTGCCACCCGCCAGGACAGTGGCCTTCTGCTAGGACTGGTGGGCTGCCTGGAGGCAGTGGGTCACTGGGGGGCATCCACATAGAGGTGATGGTACTTCCAAGAACAGGCACGGGTCTCCCCACTGTCAGGGCGAGGCTCCAAGGATCATGAACCCCATCCACTGTAGTGCACTGTGAAAGGGGCCACTGTCTGAGCCTCTGCACTCCCCAGTGCCCCTGCCTGGAGGGGCTGTGCTGGTCAGCACCAGTCTCAGTGCAGGGTGAGTAAATATAATGATGGAGATGGTGGAAGAGCCATGTGAGATGGACTTGGAGGTGGTAACGGGATAGAAGTGGGAACAGAAAGGCAAGTGTTCACATGGCATCCCGGTCACACTCCAGTGCAGGCCAGGCTCTGGCTCAATGGTACACTGATGACCAGACTTAAAGCTATTCGAATACCTTAGATGGCCTCATGAGTGCCCAGCTGTACTCACGAAAGGGCTGAGAGTTTTGCTGTCATGGCATAGGGGAGCCTCTCTAATTGAAAAGGCTGCAATAAGAACTAAAGTCGTGGAAAGGTCACACTGGCACTCACTGCCGAGAGCTGAAATCATGAATGGCCATTTAACATGGACTCCGCTGGCCAGAAAATGTCAGGATGCCTAGAATTGTTTCCACGTTGGTAAGAACACTGCAGAAAATGCTGCTGAGAGGCTGGAGGTGGCTCAGCTGGTGCTGCTTTAAAGAACACACGTGCTTTTAACTTGGGATATGTTTGCTAAAGGAACATACGTACTTGGGCCGCACTGTGACCCCTGCAAGTGTATGTTATAATTTAGGACGGAAACAAATCTCGTGCTTGTTAGCAGGTTTACCGAGAAGCAGAACCATCAGCAATTTCTCATTTCAATGATAATGATAAGATCGGGTTCACACTGCCCGAGGCTCTGTACATTCTTTGCCACAACATGGCAGCCCCGAGGGCCCATCACCCCTCCTTCCCTGGGAGGGTGCCTGGCCAAAGCTCTTGGGCACCAAGTGTCTATCGCCCCCCACATATTCATATTTGATAACAAAGCCACGCAGTGCCAAAGGAATCTGGACATTATCAAGTTTTTCCCTGAAAAATTCCAGTCTTAGACTAGTTTGGACTTTGCAAGGGGAAAAAAGTCCACTACAGTTAAAATGATTGGCATCCTCTCTCCTTCCTCTTTTTGCCTTCTTAAATGACATCTTTCATCACACTAATGAATCACAGACATCTAACACCAGGATGAGTTTGTGGATCATATTCCAGTGGGTGGAGCCCTAAAGTCAGGCATATTCACCTCCTTAGGTACCACCTGTGAAGGCATCAGCTCACTTGTACTATATCTTTGGTAGCTAAGCAAGCAAAGCTTGCCCCCCAATACACATTCATATACATCCTCCAGTCCACCTAGTAGCCTACCTGCTCTTCCCTTTGTCATGATGTCCAAAGTTACTCTAAGATGTTTGCAATGACCATGTTGCCACTGCTCTTTCAGCACCTCAAATCTTGGTTGGCTCAGTCACTGCTGAGGGAGGGAGGGGTGCCAGGCTACAGGAGGCAACACCACCCGCGGGATGCCTTCTTGAGAAAGTCCACTCACCCAGGCCTCCTGAGGCCTCTGCCACCCCAAGCTCCCCCTGGAGGGAGCCTCCCCTTCAAAACCCTGCCAAGGACACAAGGAAAACACATCACCTGGCACCTGCCATGCACGCAGAGATCCGTCTCGTAGGGCCCACAGGGCGTGCCGTCCAGGACTCTATCGGCCACCAGCAGAGGGGACTCCTTCCCGAGGGGTGAGCAGTAGAGTTCACATGGCTTATCTGAGGAGGGAAAGGGGTGGACATTGACGTGGGAAGGGTCTTGGGCGCCAGGTGGGGTGCAGATGCTTGTAGGCGCAGGCCAGTCCAAGAGACAAGAAGTTGGCATGGGACTGAGGTCACAGGTACAGGGCACATGCTGCACCCACCCCTTGGAACATGTGACCCAGAAAATAGAAAAAGACCCTCCTCTGATTCGGGGGAACGACATGCAGGTGAGAGCACTGTGGGCTTTTCTTCACGTTGTTTTCTTTATCCTTTGCAAAGATACAGTATTTCTTTTTCCTTAAAGTACTAAAAACACCAGGCTGAACAAACATTTTGTAGAGTGCTAACCTCTAAGCAAGTTGAATATGTACCAAGGGTGGGCCTGGGGTGGGGAAGGGGGAGGAGGCGGCCTCCCAGCGAGGGGAGCGGCCCTGGGGTGTCTCCAGAGTAGCAGCTTTTGCTGAAGTTTTAGTGCTCCTCAGCCATTGGATAAAAGCTGCGGGGCTGTGCTATGCAGCAAGAAGGTCCTAGAAGAAATGGTATAGGAATAAGGAACAGAAGGGGACACATGAGTCTCTAGGACAACTTGTAAGAGCCATTTCCCCAGGCATGATGGAAACCCTGATTTCTGCTGCTGCTGCTGAAACCAAATGAGCTCTCAGAACATGCCATGATCTCGCACCTTTACCTGGATTGTTCTCTCTGCCTGGAAATTCCTCCACACACTTAGCTTTCTGGAATATTTCTGGCACCCCAGAATCTACTCCAGAGCCCTCTCTTCTCATGCCACCTCTGAGTTGCAATCTCCATCTGCACTTTGCACACACCTCCATTCAGTTCAGTTCAGTCGCTCAGTCGTGTCCAACTCTTTGCGACCCCATGAATCACAGCACGCCAGGCCTCCCTGTCCATCACCAACTCCCAGAGTTCACTCAGACTCACGTCCATCGAGTCAGTGATGCCATCCAGCCATCCCATCCTCTGTCGTCCCCTTCTCCTCCTGCCCCCAATCCCTCCCAGCATCCTCCATTAGAGCCCTCAAATCCTACTGTCTGGGATTTCTTATAAGGTGAGTCCTTTTGCTATGTAAGTTTGAAGGGGGTGGATTGCAAATTACCTTTAGATTAAAGAACTGATGGAAATTGGAGCCCTTGGAGGACAAAGAGTCAAACTTTCATCTTTGGTCAGTCCCAGGATCTGCCTCACAGAAGGACTTGGTAAATATTTTCATCTTTCGGTATAAACTTCAGAATCAGTTCATTGATAGCCCCAAAATAACCTGCTGGTATTTTGACCAGGATTACTTAATCTATAGATCAAACTGGAAAGAACTGGCATCTTGATATCTTTCCACTGACATGGAATATTTCCCCATTTATATAATTGTTTTATTTCATTCATCAGAGTTTTGTAGCTTTCCTCATACAGATCTTATACATATTTTGTTAGATTTAAACCTGATTGTTTCATTTTTGGGGTACTAATGTAAAAAGCATTGTGTTTGTATTTTAAGAATTTCAGTAGTGTTCCTTTTACTTCTTGGCTGTGAGGCATGGCATGCAGGATCTTAGTTCCTTGACCAGGGATTGGACCCATGCCCCCTGTAGGGGAAGCAGAGTCTTAACCATTAGACTTTCCAGGAAGTCCCTGGCATTGTGTTTTTAATTTCAAACTCCACTTGCTCATTGCTATTATATAAGGAAGTGACTGAGTTTTGTACATGTTGTATCCTGCAACCTTGTTATAATCCAGGAAGTTTTTGTTTTCTGTTGATTCTTTTGGATATTCTATAGATTATTATGCCATCTGCAAACAAAGATAGTTTTCTTTTTCCCCAATCTGTGGACCTTTTACTTCCTTTCTTGTCTTATTGCATTAGCTAGGACGTCCAGTAAGCTAGGACTTACATTGTTATAAGGAAGTGAAGTAACAATGCTTCATTTAATAAATGTGGATGGAGGACCTCTCTCACACAAGGCACTGTTTGAAGTAGGGAAAAGAGGACTTAAAAAAATAATAATACGAATGGATTTTGTTCTTTTGTAGGTAATTGAGAAAGATAAATGTACCATTTTCTCTCTCTCAGTCACCCAATTCTAATGCAGTTTCTATGATTATTTTGCAAAAGAACTTCCAGAGAGAGAAACACCAACATCTTTGCGTTGTTTCTGCCAAGTCTTTTATCTCCACTATGAGCCTTCCCCAGGAGGGCCTTCTGGTGGCCTCAGATAAACAAAGGCAGGGGTAAAACAAAAGGCTTCTGGAGCTGACACGGCCTCAGTTTAGACTTTGGCATCCTAGCTGGAGAGGTCTGGTCAGAGCAGACACGTTGCCTCGCCCAGGCTCACTTTTCTGATTCAGTGGCATTCACTAAACTGCCACTGTGTTCAACAGCTTTGCATTGAGCTCTCCATGTAGTGCTACTGACCAACATGTCCCCTGGGAATCTTGTCTTAGAACACTAGAAAGAAGCTATAGGGGTAGAGTGCACATGTTCAACTTGGCTGTTCCAGTTAGTTGTGGGGGGAAAAATCAACTGTGAAGGGTAGTTTCCCAAGTAAGCAAAGTAACAGTGCTTCATTTAATAAATGTGGATGGAGGACCTCTCACACAAGGTGCTGTTCTAGCACTGCTTGGGAAAGAAAGATGAATCATGCGTGCTTTTCAAGGCCCTGGTAGTTGGTCTTGTGGACAAATAAATAGCAAACTCCTGATGAGGCAGACAGTGAAAATACTCATAGGTCTGATCTGAGCTGTCAGAGGACAGGCATACTGGAAAGAATGCTCCATTCCCCCAGGTGGCAGGCTGAGGTCAGCTGTCCCTCCATTTAGATGGAATAACCCAAGATGATGGTTGCCAGGAGCCAGCACGGGAGATCCCACCCATGACAAGGTCATGCAGAGGAGACCTGACAGGCAAGGTGGATCAGGACTCGAGGGACTCCCTGGACCCGCTTGAGCATCTACCCTGAAACCAAAATCTATCTGTCTACTGTTTACTATATTATGCTTTTCACCAACTCTTCTGACATTAACAGGGGGCTATCCCCGACCACCTTCCTCTGAAGAAAATCAACTTAGGGCTCTAGTTAATAGGTCTCCTGGGCTTGAAAGGAGTATTTTAACGTTAACCCCTCTGTTACCATTTTAGCTTGCTTGGCAGGTTTATCCATACTCTTGCAACTAATGCACACAATTGTTCACAACACCCCAAGCATAACCTTCGAGCAATAAAAGAGCTTTATTAGAATAATACTGTATTGTTGAGCCAATGTTTGCTACCGAGTTTTCTTGTTCTTTACCCAATGTGCGCCTGGGAGTGCATAGCTAGTATAGTTGGTATGCAAGAAAAACAAGCAGTAGCCTTGGCATTAGCAGCATAAGACCCTTGAGTTAATAAGTTCTTTCTTTGTTGTAACCCACTGCACCTTTGCTCCATAAGAATGTAGCTCTGTTTCCTGAGGGGGACTGCAGACTGGAAAGATAAAGGGAAAGCAGGTTTTCTGGTTGACCAACCTTTATCAAGAAAGAGTTACAAAATGTTAATAGGCCACAGGGCCAGAAGATGATGTACATAACATAAGACCCTTGTTTATGAAAAGCTATGCAGAAAATGTCCTGGTTTTGATAAAGGTAAAACTGATGTAATGTTGAGCTGACTCTGCATGACTTTGTAACTTTCACTTCTGGAAATGTGTAACTCAGGGTATAAAAGCTGCTTTTGAAAATAGGGCTGCAGACCCCATTCCACCTAAGCTGGGTCTCCCCATGTCATTCTTTCTTTCTCTCTCTCTCTCTCTTTTTCAGGCTTATTCCCTGGAGCACAGAGGCTCTCTGAGTCCAATTTTTTGCCAGGGCTTCTAAGACCCAATCGAGGAGGCGCTCTGCATCTCCACTCTGGAGAGAAGGCGCTCTGCGTCTTTGCTCCATCGAGAGGGCACCTGTGGCCTCTGTGAACAGAGCAAGTCCTGTGTCAGGGACTTTACTGGCTTTCTGTGTAGACCAAGGAATATCAGCCTCTTTTTCTCTCCTTTACTTTCTCTCTCACTGATGCTGTCCATCCTGAGGATCCTGGATCCTGCTGGGGCTGGACACCGGCAGATGGTCAGTGAAAGAACTATGGGAGACTGAAATGTAAACTGAGATCAAGTTCTGAGAGGCTAATTCGACAAGAATTTTGGGGTGCTCTTTGGGACCCTGAGGTTTCCTGTGAGCATGTCAGGGAGCCACTGGGAGAGGGGCAACACAGAGCCCCAATCTTGAATGGATGGATATACCTTCTCCACATATTAGGCTTCCTCTAGTGTTTCATTGACCCACTCCAGTGTTCTTGCCTGGAGAGTCCCAGGGATGGGGGAGCCTGTTGGGCTGCCATCTATGGGGTTGCACAGAGTCAGACATGACTGAAGCAACTTAGCAGCAGCAGTGTTTCATTGTATGGATGGATCCCTTGGCCAAAGCAGTTTCAAAATGAAGGATTACATTTAAACTGAGGAGCTACCTCAATATCTGCAGTAACTGAGCTTTGAGGTGATTCATTCAACTACAGTAATAATGACAATGGTGATGATGATGATAAAGTCATAAATAACATTATCTGCTATGTGCCATGCAGCATGCTAAGCAGTGTTTATGCATTTCAGGAGGGTGCTGTCATCATTCCATCTTACAGCTGAGCACGTGAGGCTCAGAGAATATGTGTGGCTACCCAGAGCCCCTTGGTGGGCAGGGCCAAACCCTGGTTTATCACTGTTTTCCTTCTGAATTGAGAACTCTGGGACTCAAAGGTACCAAAGATATCATGCTGAAAACAAACCACTTTTATGAACTTCTCTGGCTTCTGAGTACGGTGATTTAGGCAGAAATGAAAATGGGATTTGGGTAGGAAAGTAGAGGCTCTTTGAGGTACGTTAGAAAGACCAGACTTGAAAGGGATGAAGATGGTCTACCCAGGTTCTTTGATGTGAACATCAGGGAAGTAGAGACTCTGAAAATCAGGGGATCCCAACCTCAGATGGAGGGATTCTGACATGAACCCAACAAGAAGGTATACTCAACTCTACTCCCCCACCTGCAGACACTGTCCTTCATGGCTTGGGCAGTCTGGAGAGCCTCAAGCCCCACAATAGAGCCCAGAGGTAACACTTCCTTCTCCTGCTCAGCTGAAACTCACTCCATTTGTCCATCTCTTTTTCTGAGGATTCTACTCAGAAATCAGGGCACCCCTCACCCAAAGGGACACAGGATAAACTTTACAAAACCTGAGCATCTCAGAACCTCTCAAAATTCTCTGACTATTCCCCTCTGAGCTGCCCTGGCTGGGCAATTAATTTCTGATAAATAACATGAGGTGCTGGGTTTCAACTCTGGGCAGTATCAACACTCTTACATCCTCAGTTGTATGTGCTATGCTTAGTTGCTCAGTTGTGTCTGACTCTTTGTGATCCCACAGACTGTAGCTGGCCAGACTCCTCTGTCCATGGGGATTCTCCAGGTAAGAATACTGGAGTGGGTTGCCATGCCCTCCTCCAGGGGATCTTCCCTACCCAGGGACTGAACCCAGGTCTCCCACATTGCAGGCAGATTCTTTACCATCTGAGCCACCAGGGAAGCTCTCAGTTGTATACAGGGAGGTAAAAGTTTCTTAAAAATTATACAACCATGTACCCTAAGGAAAGAAGCTTGGAATATCCCTCTTGCCTGGCTGATGTGTGCCAAGATGAAATCTGGATTGAAGATGTTTGGGATCAGTTCAGTTCAGTCACTCAGTCGTGTCTGACTCTTTGTGACCCCATGGACTATAGCATGCCAGGCCTCCCTGTCCATCACCAACTCCCGGAGCTTACTCAAACTCATGTCCATTGAGTCGATGATGCCATCCAACCATCTCGTCCTCTGTCGTCCCCTTCTCCTGCCCTCAATCTGTTTAGGGTGGGTCCCAGCTTTCCACTGGCTCACCTGTTGTCAGGACTTACACTTGATGGAGAAGCTGCAAACAGGGAAGGTGAGACAGGCTTGGGAGCTTGAGAGCCACACCACCACATCTGCTTGGTGGAGGCTTGGAGGACTTGCCCTGGTGCTCTAGGGCCAGGATGGTGAAGAGGACACTTGTGGTTCTTCGTGCTTTTGTTGTTCTCTCTCTGCCAGTGGTTACAAAGTCTTACTAAGGTGGAGACTAGCTAACTTTGAGGCCATCATAGCTGCTCATCCAAGCCCTGCCTGGCCCTCTGTGAGATACCCACACTGAGGAGGCTGCTTGGCTCCCTATCTCCAAAGCTGCCCACCATGACCCACAGCCAGGCCTCAGCTGATTGGACCAGCAGCAGCCACCTGACTGCAGCTAGACCAGTCAGAGTCTTTCTCCCCACCACAGCCTCATAACCAGGCCTCAAGGGGCCTCAGTTGATTGGACCAAGAATGGCCACCTGACCACAGCTACACTCATCAAAGTCTCACTCCTGGAAAATCAGCTCTGAAAGTCAGATTAGTTCAGTTCAGTCCCCCAGTCACGTCCAACTCTTTGTGACCCCATGGACTGCAGCACGCCAGGCTGCCCTGTCCATCACCAACTCCCAGAGCCTACTCAAACTCATGTCCATGGCATCAGTGATGCCATCCAACCATCTCATCCTCTGTCATCCCCTTCTCCTCCTGCCTTCAATCTTTCCCAGCATCAGAGTCTTTTCCAATGAGTCAGCTCTTTGCATCAGGTGGCCAAAGTACTGGAGCTTCAGCTTCAGCTTCAGCTGAAATTCAGGTACAAAGGTTATTCCAATGAATATTCAAGTAGAGAGATTATATCTGCTCAAGGTTGATGGATCTCTAAGAAGTCTACACTCCCTCATCCACAATTCAGAAATCCAGAAGCTCTGAAAACTGCAGGCATTTTTTTTTTTTTTAAAACATTTACAGTAGACATAAAAGGCTACAAAACTAGCCTTGACTGACATGAGGCTGCTGGTAGTATGCAGTAACCCACTTAAAGACTGTTCCCTGGTAACCTGGAGATGTCCATGAGTCTGACTGAGAGGTGCTTCCCAGGACCCTGCTGGGTTATTAAGTAATACATGGTTGATGTATGGTTGCTTTTCTTCTAACAGCTGAAGTGCTCTGATCTCCCAACCACATCTGACCCCAAAGGATCTGGATACAGGAGGAGGACTTAATAAAAGGTGCTGTGGGCTGCCCATGAGCCTGCTCATGGACAAGCTGTGAGAAAGCCAGTCTGCAGCAGGGACAGGAAGTCATGGCTCACAAACACAAGCTGTGCTGAATACGGACAGAAAGTCCTGACATCTTCAGAGACCCTGGCCCAGAACTTTCTCCTGGCCCTGAACTTTCTCCTGGCCCTGTGGACCTGTGAGACACCTTCCATCTTTGCAACCACTCTTTTTTTTTCATTAAGCAATTCTAGCTGCCAGCTTGGTCAAGCTGGAATGAGAGAGCCCTGACCATCAGACCTTCCATCTCCTGGGAGGCTCAGATCCACAGTGGGTCCTGCCATGTTGCAGAGAGTGAGTTCAAAAAGCACCTCCACATCCAGACAGGGCCTTTGCCACGGTTTCTGACACTTCGGTGGGCACGTGGCCTGCTGGCCTGGGCAGGGAGGACTAACCTCTTGAAGGTTTCTACTTCAACAAGATTCCACGGGGTAGGCAGAAAAGGGGTGGGTTTGGCAACAGGCCACCTCATTGGATTTCTGTCTAAAGGCTTTTCCACTTAGAAAT
>NW_011494796.1:4614713-4616900 GCF_000754665.1 Bison bison bison | reverse complement strand
TAAGAGAAAAAAAAAAAAAAATATATATATATATATAGCTTCCCCTTTCTTGAACTGTGCATCACTCGCCAAAGAATTCCACAGCGATAGCGATGCTATGAATGGGGCAGTCATAATTGGCTTCAGAAGAGCCCAGAGCCCAACCACAGGAATCGTTCCTCTCACGGCTGAGCTAGAATTGTGCCTTTTATAAATGGAGTTGTGAGGGGAACACTTATAATCTGTATTCTCCCCCTACCTTCTGAATTGGCCATTTATTATTTTGCTTCTATCCTTGTGAAACACTCCTTTTAAAAAAAAATGCTGGCTTCTGTTTCTATTTGAGAAGGAAAGGAAACCAAATATGTAAGAAGACGTGACAATCCCACCCCCGAGGGGGCCGTGTCAAGCTACCCCAGCAAAGCCCTGAACTTGAGGTCTTTCCTTCAAAGGCAGAGTGCTCACTGCCTTATCACATAGGGCTGCACTTTTCAGATCAAAGGTAGGGGCACTCTGGCTGTAATTATTCATTGCTTTGGCAGAAACAAAAAGTGAGTGGGTCAACACACATTCTGAACCCAGCCAGCTTCCTCAGATAGCTGTACTTGGAGGCTTCCCTGAAGGGGGCTCTGGGCAGACAACAGCCTCAGCCACTGTGATGATAAGGAACCAAGCGGCTCAGTGATCCAAAAGCGGTTACAAGGAAAACAGAAGTTTAATCTGCACTTGGAGAAATCTATGGAAAAACAGACATTTCAGTGGGATTTCTGCATTGAATAAATGAGGCAGGAAAACTGAAAACGGGAGCGAGAGACCAAGGAAAGAATAACAAGGCCATGCGCATGGCCGAGGGGAAACGAGCGTGGGGCGCGTCTGTCCAGACCTGACCTCTTCTAATTCCCGAGACGAGGGAGAGGACAGGCAAGGGACCCGAACCCATTCATCCATGAGTCTCGGGATGGGGCTGAAGGTGTGCCAACGCGCTGGAAACACGGCAGCCCCTGCTGGCACTGTCTCCCTCCCGAGTAGGGTGCCTGGGATGTCTAGAAGCCTCGAGTGTCTGCCTGCATCAGACGGATGCCGGATGTCGAGGTAGAGCTGTGAGGCTCTCGTGAGCCTCGGCCTCCAGCTGCCTGTCCCCCTTTGGGGAGCGCAGGTCTCCTCTATCCCTAGACCGCAGGGAAAGCAGAGAGTGTGAAGGCTCCATCCCCTTGGAAGTCTGCTGGTTAGGCGACAGGGCACAGCTCCCAAAGGTGGTGGTCTTTGTGAAAAAGGAAAACATCTGAAGGACTCCCCAGTGCTTTAAAATGAGCCCATCGCCAGTTGAGTTGATGTTCTCTGCGATGGTTTAGAACATCCCATGTGAGTTTGAAGGAAACTAATGGGCCAGGTTGTTGGGTTAAAAGCTGTAGGTCTGAGCCCACTATTTCCTGAACTGCCTGGGCCTACCCCCGGCACAGCTATGCACACTTCAGCGTGTAACAGAGTGTAGATTTCAGAGGTTCTTCAGATGACAGTGAAGTAACCTAAGTCCTGACACAGGAACCTCATTTTCCTGCAAAATACATCAGAGACTGTGTAAAAATCAGGCCCAGATGCCTGAGGTCTTACTAAAGCTCCTCACTTGGCACTCACGAATTTTTTTTTCTTATTTGAGTACCAGAAGCCAGCTGGTTATTTGCTGAGTCAGCAGCTCCTCCAGAACTGGGGTCAGCTCCCTCCTAGCTCCTATCAGCGGCCGAAGCTACGGAATGTCACATAACCTGTAACCTCTCACCTTCCACACAGCTTGTCTTGCACATTAAATGACATGATGCCTGCAGGGCTAACTTGAGCCTGGCATGTGGTATGCTCCATAAATGGGACCATGCTGTCATCATTATAATGCACTCTTGTTTCCCAAAGATGAACAGAATCTTAAGAATGAAAAGACCCTCTAATAGGCCCCAGGATATCCTTGTGGACAATAAATAAACATCACAAATTCTACAGACATGATACTCTGCCTAGAATTTTATCAGTCACTGGAAATGCTTGCAATGGCCCAGGGGGCAGAGTCTCTTGATTTGAGAGAAAACCGAAGGAAAGAAAGGATGACCTCTGCTTACTATTATCTTCACCAAGCTATAAACTGTCCTCGAACAAAATGAAAACAAACACAGATACAGTGAACAGGGCAGTGGTTAGCAGCGGGGGAGGGGAGAGGGG
>NW_011494796.1:4577257-4614613 GCF_000754665.1 Bison bison bison | reverse complement strand
GGGTCAACTGTATGGTGGTGGATGGAAACGGAACTTCTCGTGGGGAGCACGCTGCAGTGTACACACAAGCAAAAAATATGGTGTTGCACATGTGACATTTATATAATGTTATAAGCCAATGTTACTTCAATTAAAAGAAAACAAACTTTTTCACAAACACTCTACTCAAGTGCGGGGAGCGAGCTCCGCCCCTGGCAAAGGTCATGAGGAAGGAGGCTTGGCATACGCAAAGGCGGGATCAAGCCTCAGGAGTCCCCCTGGAAATTCTCGAGCATCTACCCCCAAAACCAGAGTCTGCCTATTTTCTGCTTTGTGCTTTCACCTACACCTCTGACTTTACGGGGGGCTGTCCCCCACTACCTCTCTCTAAAAAAAGAGTTAGCGTACAGCTCCAGTTAATAATTCCTGGGTGTGACAGTGTTTCAACCTACAAACTCCTTTGGAAGTCCTCTAGCCTGCCTGAATAGGTGTTTTCCGGCAACATGTGATTGTTCAGAGCCTCCCAATTGTGAGAGGCAGGAGATGTTCTAAACTGTCTAAACACAGATTCCTTTGAGTAGTTAAAAGATCGATTAGAAATTGTATTGGTGAAGGGTTTTTCACTTGTTGGGCCAATGTTTGCTGCTAAGTCTCCATATCCCTTACCTACTGTGTCCTTGGCGGTGTATTGATTGATATAATGGGTGTATAGAAATGTAAGCAGTTGCCTCAATGTTTGTAACCTTGGACCCTTGAGTTAATTCTTTTCTTGATTGAGCCTACCTCACCTTTGCCCTATAGGAATGCAACTTTCTCCAATGCTTTTTGGAGGCTGGCGCCTGTCTTTAGAATAATCACCTTTAGAGAAAAATAAGTTTCTTAAAATGTTAACAGGCCTCCTGGCCAGAAGATGATGTAAATCACCTAAACTTTTGCATATGATAAGTCTGAAAGCCTGGCTTCGATAAGGATCAGGAACTGCTGTCTTTGCATGACTCTACCCCTTCCCCCATTATCCTCTATGCACAACTTAAGATATAAAACTACCTTGGAAAATAAAGTATGCCCTTTTGTTCACCGAAATTTGGTCTCCCCACGTCGTTCTTTCTTTCACCTTCTAGCTGAACTTTTCCTCTGAGGCAGGGAAGCTCGTCAAGCCTACTAATTTTGCCTGGGCTTCTAAGTTCTGACCGGGGAGGCTTTAGTGTCTCCTCTCCTTCGGGACAACGGGAGGACGCCTGTGGCCTTCGTAGGTGATGTAAATTCCCTGCTTTGGAATTTTATTCAGCCTCTTTTCTTCACTGAATTTCTTCGCTGAGCTATCCTTATTTTACCATTCTTTATATCCTTAATAAACGTTTAATTAAGCAGTTGTTTCCTGATCCTCGCCGACGCCATCCCCGCTTCAAATTCCCTGGATCATCCGGGGCTGGTCCCCGGCACTCAAGAGTAAGAGCCAACCCAAGATGAACCAAGTAAAGAAATGCAAGAAGGCTTCGCCACTGGAAAGAGAAACAGATGCACAAACCCGCTGTCCTGCTCCTGCAGAGCTGTGTTCTCAGGGTTGGCCTGGGCCTGGCAGCACAGGGCATGAGATGGCAGGCTGCCAGCACACCCAGGCAGGAGAGATCAGGCCCACTGCCTGCCTTACGGCTGCTTTTGGGAAATCTCACCGAGCTGGGTCATCTAAGTCCAACCCATGGCTCAAGAAGCGGGTCCACAGCTGAGTCAGGCAGGACTGGGTGGATTTTGGGGGTGGGGATGCCTGTGGGTTTTCCCAGGAGGTGTTTACGGCGCTGGGGGAGGGGAGAGGGAAGCTCCCCTGAAAAGATGTGCCCTGTGCCTTTACCGTCAACCACCACTGCGGTGAGCAGGCCCTTCTTCTTGCTGCTCAGCCGGTCGTGCGTCTGGCACTGCTGGTCACGGAAGCTGGGCAGGCCCTTGGGACAGGGCAGGTTCTCGCAGACTGTGTGCTCCACACTGGCGCCCAGGCAGTGCGTGCCTCCTGGTCCTGGGCTAGAAGGAAGAGAAGGGTTCATGTTAACCAGACAGGCCGCAGAAACAGCAGGGGAGCTCATGGGTGGCTTCTCTTTCCAGGAGGGGGAGGGGCACGCAGGGTTTCCAAAGCAACACCCCCTCTCCTCTTACACACCATCTCTCAGCAATCCTGGCCCCACAATGACGACATGTTAAGTAAGCCATGAGAAAAATACATCCAAGAACTATAAATCAAGGTCATCTGGAAATAGGATACGAGATGGATCAGTTCAGCAAGATCCCAGAATTGTCTTTCATCTGAACTTAAAACTTGACCATCTGTAACACTGAAAACCCCAAGGGGAATTTTTGGCGTGTGTGGGTTTTTTTTTTTCCTTCTACAGAATGAAGACCTTTAAATGGCTGCTAGCTATAATTCAGAGGTCACTGTTTCACATTGAGTAAATAAATAGCTCTCATTTACTCTATAATGAAAAGAATCAGAACTATTAATTCACTTGTTCATGGGCTCTGGGTAGAGACCAGCCAGATCCCAGCTCTGCATCCTTTACCAGACAAGCGTGAGACCACACATGCTCAAGATTGCAGTCTTGGGTCCTCGATGCTCTGTGCAGAGGCTGGGGTTTTAACCAACTGTGCAGACCCAGATGTGTCCTGGGGCCACGTCTACGCATGGGAAGGGCACTGGGGAGCAGCAGGACCCTGGCCCGGCTGGCTGAAGCTGGCTCTGCCCAGCTCTTCTGCGAGGCCCTGGTGTCCTCTTAGGACTCTCATGGGGGCCACCTCAATGGTCCCCTTCACTTCCACGATGCCAAGAACATCATGATGGGGTGAGACTGCCTCCCCCATTCCCCGGGCACATTTTTTACTGAAATCCAGCACAAATCACAGCTGCTCTGCTCAATGACTTTTCACAAACTATAAAGTCCTGTTAGCAAGGTGACATTCTGACACCCTAACCATTTTATTTTGAATATTTCTTTTCCCTCTTTGCCAGTTCTTGTCTTCACACTGTAAGACCACCCTGTGATCACTGCCTTATAGAAGAGATATGACAGTAGAAGATGGCAAAAGTCTTTAGGCTTTTGTGTCACAATAATCTATACCAGGAATCCACAAACTTTCTCTGCAAAGGACCAGACAGTCAATTTTTTTGGATTTATGGGCCATGCAAGTACTCAACTCTGCCACTATAGCACAAAAGCGGCCAAAGACAGTGTATAAACAAAAGGATGTGGCTGTGTGCCAATAAAACTTTATTTACAAAACCCAGTGGTGGGCCAGACTTGGCTCATAGGCCATAGCTAGCCAGCCCACGGTCTACATAAACGTGTTTGAGGAAACACCTGCAATAGGAGGAAAGGCGTGTTCATTCCTCCATGCCTACCTCAAACACACCAGGCAACATCTCTCTTGCCCTGAAGTGGAGGCAGCCTTGAGAGATGACATATGCTAGTGGCTCCACAGAGCATTCTGAGTTTTGATCTCAAAGGCCAGACGAGACCTTGTATTTCTTCAGGCTGATTCCCGGTACAGAGAAACGTTTGAACAGGGAACAGTAAAACCTCTCCAAGGCTTATGAGATTTGACAAGAGAGGGATCCCTTCTTCTTCTTTCTGCCCAGAGTACAAAGAAGGCAGCTAGAGCTCAGGGAGAATGACTATATGGCATGTTTAGGTAGATGAAGCCTCAGACTACCTCCCCACAAACCCTAGGCTGAAGTGTAAGTAGGTGAATGTATTTCTGTGCCACAAACCATGGTGTGGAAGGGACTTGCACTGATGAACCATGTGGAACTGCAGGAAGGACATCTTTTCTGCAATGTTCAGGTGAGCTGAACATCCCATGGCTGGGACCAGAAGGCAGAGATGCTCTAGGGTAAGAAGTTGTGGGTTGAACTGTGTCCTTTCTAAAATTCATGTGCTGCAGTCTTAACCCTCAGAGCATCAGAATACGTGAAAATAGGACCACTGCAGACATAATTAGTTAAGATGTGGTCATACTAGAGTAGAGTGAGTTCCTACTTCAGTATGACTGGTATTATTATAAAAAGGGGGCAATCTGGAGACAGACACCCACAAAGAGAATGCCATGTGAAGATGAAGACGGAGATCAGGATGATGTCTCTACACTCTATGGAATGCCAAAGATCGCCAGTAAACCACTAGATTCTCCCTTACTACCCTCAGAAGGAGCCAAGTCTTCCATACCTTGATCTTGGACTTCTAGCCTTCAGAACTGGGAGGATAAATGTCTGTTACTTATGCCACCAGTTAGAGGGTTGTTACAGCAGCCCTAGAGATGAATAAACCAGACATCACAGTAACCAGATGCATCCTCAACTGAACTTAGATGCAAACTCAGGAAAAATGGAGCAAAAAACTCTTGAAGTGATTAGGAATCCAACATGGACTAGAATGGAGTTAAGAAACACAAATTAGGCTAGCTGCTAAAAAATAAAAGAAGCTACATTTTTTATATACCTTCCTTAGGGTGTGGACCAAGATTTGTACACATCATGTAATTAACTTCTGGAATTGCGATTAAGTTTCATTTTAGTTTCCTTCATCAGTTGATTTTTCCAGCTTTATGTCTGACTGACCCTCATATACCAACTACCTTTATGACTCACAGCAGGTAGGTGGAGAGGAGATCAGATGTGACAGAAGAGAGCTCCTGGATCCCGCAGCAAGTGGGCCTGGGAGGGGGCAGCCCATGTGATACCACATGTGCCTCAGAGGGCTTCCTCTGGAATTCTGTTTATCTTGTCTCTTCTCCATGTCTGATCTTTTCTTACAGGGAAGTCTGCTTTCAGCTCCTACCTGGCTCACTGTGCCCCATCTTCCCCACTCTCCCATCCCTAACTCTTTGCTCATCCTTAAGGCTACCTCCATTCTGTAGCCTATTTTCCTTTCCTTCTTGGAACCTCTCCTGACCCTGCTTGGGTCTCTGCTATGCTGCTTATCATTAACCTTGTGAAATGGTGAACTGAGTTCCCTTTCTCCTATTCCTCTGCAGTTTTCAGCAGAGAATCTCACACAGGCTGGTCTGTAATAAACAGTAGTTAGACTGAATTAGATTGAAGGCAGGAGGAGAAGGGGATGACAGAAGATGAGATGGTTGGATGGCATCACTAACTCAATGGACATGAGTTTGAGTAAACTCCGGGAGTTGGTGATGGACAGGGAGGCCTGGCATGTAGTCCATGGGGTCACAAGGAGTCGGACATGACTGAGCGACTGAACTGAACTGAACTGATCTATATAAATTGAACTAATTTATCTTAAAAGGACAAAAATACAAAGCAATGTCAGGGAATACAGTGGAGTAGGAAGCACCAAGAATCTATCTCTTCACCCAGACAACTGTAATTAGCAAAAACTGACTGAAATAACTATTTTGCACAGTGCTGCTTTTGATTTCTGAAGTATAAGCATAGGAGCTGGCCACCACTGTTTCAACCAATACCAGAGGGGTTTTCAATGAGCAATACATTAAAAAAAAATTCTTTATCTCCTTTTGGGAGCCAAATATTTAAGGATGAGGCTATTCAGAAGCAACTGCACATATGGGAATACTTAGAAAGCCACTAGGTATGCTCAGGGAAAGATGAAGCCTCAGAAAAGGCCAGAAAAGACCTTACACTTCTTCAGGTTGATCCCAGCACAGAGAAACTTTTCAAGAGCAAAGAAATGGCAAATCTGAGAAGAAGGAGAAAAAGATGATTTCCAGCGGTACATTATAAGATTCAAATGTCCAGTTTTCAATAAAACAGTCAAAAGTCATACAAAGGAACAGGAAACTATGGTCCATTCAAAGGAACAAAATACATTAGTAGAAACTGTATCTAAAGAAGCTCAGAGGTTGGACTTATTAGACAAAGATTATGAAATAATGGTCTTTAAGATGCTCTAAGTGCTAAAGGTATACAGACTAAGATAGAGAATGATATATGAAAAAGCAAGAATATCAATAAAGAGACAGAAATTACAAAAAGGAAACAAAAATGCTGAAATAAAAACTCTGAAGTTGAGAAGTACAGTAAGTGAAATGAAAAATTTACTAGGTGGGTTCAAAAGCAGATTTGAAAGGGCGGGAGAAAAAAATCAGGAATATATATTTGTTATATGAATTTGTCCTATGAATTGAAATATTGAGTCTAGGGAATGAAAAGAAAAAAAAATGAAGAAAGCAGAGAGGCTCTGTGGGAAATCAGAAAGGGGACAAATAAACACATTAAGGGAGTCTCAGAAGGAGAAAAAGGAGTAGAGAGATTATTTGAAGAAATAATGGCTGAAAGCTTCCCTAATTTGAAGATATGAATCTATAATTCAAATAGAATAAATTCTCTGAGATACACTATAATTAAACTGTTAAAGGACAAAAAGAGAATCTGGAAAGCAGCAAAAGAGAAGCAAGACATCACAGACAAGAGATCCTCAATAAATTACAAGTCGATTTTTTAGTCAGAAACCCTGGAGGCAAGAAGTCAGTGGGTTGATACATTTAAAGTTCTCAAAGAAAAAATCTGGCAACTTAAGAGTTCTGTACCCAGCAAAACTTTAATTCAAAAATGAGGGAGAAAATTAAGATACTTGCAGATAATCAAAAGTTGAGGAAGTTTTTTTTATCATCAGACATGCCCCACAATAAACGCTTCAAGTTCAAATGAGAGGACAAGATGGTAACTCAAAGCTGTATGAACAATTAAAGCTGTATGAACAAATGAAGCTTTCAAGATGGCATGATGCTAAGCTTTGTCAGAACCAGCTTTTATGATAGAGAGATAACAGAAAAACACCTACTTCTGTTCATTGACTACACCAAAGCCTTTGACTGTGTGGATCACAACAGACTGTGGAAAATTCCTAAAGAGATGGGAACACCAGACCATCTTACCTACCTCCTGAGAATCAGTATGCAGGTCAAGAAGCAACAGTCAGAACTGGACATGGAACAACAGACTGGTTCCAAATTGGGAAAGGAGTATATCAACGCTATATTGTCACCCTGCTTATTTAACTTATAGGCAGAGTACATCATGCAGAATGTTGGGCTTGATGAAGCACAAGCTGGAATCAAGATTTTCAGAGGAAATATCAATAACCTCAGATATGCAAATGATACCACCCTTATGGCAGAAAGTGAAGAAGAACTAAAGAGCCTCTTGATGAAGGTGAAAGAGGAGAGTGAAAAAGCTAGCTTAAAATTCAACATTCAAAAAATTAAGATCATGGCATCGGATCCCATCACTTCATGGCAAATAGATGGAGAAACAATGGAAACAGTGACAGATTTTCTTTTCTTAGGCTCCAAAATCACTGCAGATGGTGACTGCAGCCATGAAATTAAAAGACGCTTTCTCCTTGGAAGAAAAGCTATGGCAAACCTAGAAGTGAGAGTGAAAGTCACTCAGTTGTGTCTGACTCTTTGCAACCCCATGGACTATACAGTTCATGGAATTCTCCAGGCCAGGATACTGAAGTGGGTAGCCTTTCCCTTCTCTAGGGGATCTTTCCAACCCAGGGATTGAACCCAGATCTCCTGCAGGTGGATTCTTTACCAGCTGAGCCATAAGGGAAGCCCCAGACAAACCTAGACAGTGTATTTAAAAGCAGAGACATTACTTTGCTGACAAAAGTCCATCTAGTCAAAGCTATGGTTTTTCCAGTAGTCATGTATGGATGTGAGAGTTGGACAATAAAGAAGGCTGAGCTCTGAAGAATTGCTGCTTTTGAACTGTGGTGTTGGAGAAGACTCTTAAGAATCCCTTTGATTACAAGGAAATCCAACCAGTCCATCGTAAAGGAAATCAGTCCTGAATATTCACTAGAAGGATTGATGCTGAAGCTGTAGCTCCAATACATCGGCCACCTGATGAGAAGAGCTGACTCATTAGAAAAGACCCTGATGCTGGGAAAGATTGAGGGCAGGAAGAGAAGAGAACAACAGAGGATGAGATGGCTGGATGGCATCACTGACTCACTGGACATGAGCTTGAGCAAGCTCTGAGAGATGCTGAAAGACAGGGATGCCTGACATGCTGCAGTACATGGGGTTGCAAAGAGTCATACATGACTGAGCAACTGAACAACAGCAACGCACTAGAGGAGGGACAGGCTTTGTCTCTGACTCTGGTATGTGATTTCTCCCAGCAGGCTCCTATTGGCCCATGATGCCCACCTCCCTCTAGGCAGCTTCCAAGCACGCCACACTTTGGGGAAATTCTCAGTCTGGTATCACATGCAGTTTCACCTTTGGGCAGTTCTCTCTGACATCCCTAAGTATGGCTTTCCAGAGAGTTCTACCAGTGCAGCACCTCTGCAAACCTCTCCCTCATCCACTGGGCCCTGGGTGTATGCTCTCCAACAGGTCCAAGGAATTTCAGCCCTGGATGTGTATGTGAGGGGGGCACCCTCATCCACACTTGTTCTGCCCTTGGGTGCCCTGCCTCAGACCTGAAGATAGAGGCTGCTTCCTGTATCTACTCTTCCTGTGTTTTTAGAGTTCTTTGCCTCTTAGCAGCTAATTTCCCCTATATTCCAACCACCTGTTATAGTTAATGCTTTTTTACATTAAGCTTTTCCTGTTCAAAAAAATGACTAAAAGTTTGTTTTTTTCAGTCTTCCCTCTGGTCACTGTTTTGAACAGCATGGGAAAAGGAAGAAGCAATCCACAAGCGGCACGACCTGCTCCCCACATCATCCGAGTTTTGGCAGGTTGATCTGTGGCAGGACTCTGCACTCAGCTGACTCACTCTTTAAGATGGTGCCAATAATACAGGCCATCTGAGTGTTACTGCGACACCAGTGAGGGCTTCCTGGGTACACAGTGGTGCTGAGACCCCGAAAGGAGGGTCATCAGGGGGGCCAACGTATTAGAGCTACAGCTTCAGCATCAGTCCTTCCAATGAATATTCAGGACTGATTTCCTTTAGGATGGACTGGTTGGATTTCCTTGTAATCGAAGGGATTCTTAAGAGTCTTCTCCAACACCACAGTTCAAAAGCAGCAATTCTTCAGTGCTCAGATGCAGGAGAATCTTTGTGCAGGGTGGGCATGTCTGATGAGAAGGTCCACAGTAGCTTATGAACAGAAGTTCTGGGACAGGACTTGAAGGAGGGACCAGCTTTACCAAGGAAGTCACATGGGTAAGTGGATCACATTTGAGTTGCATGGGCCTTCAGGAGATGCTGTAGGGACCTGTAAACACAGGCAGAAGAGATAACCCTCCCAAAGTCTGAGGAGCAGAGGGCCGGGGTTCTCATTTACCCTGAGTCATGCACTGTAGATAAAATTAAAAGCACTGAGGAAGGCTAAAACAATAGAAACCAAGCTGGACATGGCTAAAATGGAGGATGGTGAACACGGTCGGATTTGTGGTAGAACAGTCATCTGTCCTCAGTCTTTCCCCCAGGAGCTGGAAGGGCCAGAAGGCTCCATGAAGACTCATGTATATTGAAGGGGAGGCAGCGGCACATTGAAATCTCATCCTTGAGGACAGAGGTAAGGCCAGAGGCACTTTCGCATCAACTGTGATCACGTGCTAATATGCTGGAGGGCACACCCTCTGCCCGCTCTTGATACTCATTACCTCGTTAAGTTGGCAGAAAGAATCAGATGGGGGGGTCCTGACTGCATCCTTCAGATGAGGAAATCGAAGCTCCAATGTATTCAACAACTTCTCAGCAGGGAAGTAAGAGGTGGAGATAAGAAAGTGTGACTCACAAGTGCTCCTGGTTGCAGCAGGAGCAGGCTGTGGAAGGGGGCCACCCACTGGCCATTGTGGGGCCAGGAAGGCCAGCCTGACTCACTGAGACAGACTTTGGGGTGTGTTGGATTTTCAAGATGATTCTCCAATATCAATCCCCAATTTCTATCTGTACTCTATCAGGACTTTACAAACATAAACAAAGTAGGAATTTAGACATAAACCCAAATGACTGGAACAGGAATGGATATCCAAGTGGCAATTACAGACACACTCAGATGCTCAGCCTGACTGCTTTTGAAGGAGACGCACAGGACAACCTCACTGACACACCGCTACACACGGACCAGATGGAGGCACCGGGGAGGCTGCGGGCGGGCGGAGGCCATCGCTGCTCAGGGCAGGGGGACAGCACAGCCACTCTGCAGACAGGCCCTCAGCCACTCACACGTGCACCATGAGTCAACGGACCTGCACACACACCCAGCACACGCGAGCGGGGCTGTGTTGGGAGCCACGCACTCAGGGGTAGACGCCCTTTCTGCACATCACACCATCAGAAAGACGTTTAAAACAGGGAAAAGCACAAGGCAGGGACGGTCCAGCGGGGGAAACTGGAAAGCGGGCAGAAAGCTGAGTCCTTCTGAGCTCCTGTGAGGGTGGGCCCAGCTCCTGCCAGTTGGGTCCCAAGGGCCTCAGGTAGACCCAAGGCAGAGCAAGGGAGGCCGAAGTGCTGCTCAGAGTCACAGAGGGCAGGTGTGCCCTTTCCTTGAGTGACAGACAGCATTCAAGTGGAAGGAAAAGCAAGCAGCAGCTGAGTGGAGGCAAGGTTTGGTTTTCTCCTCTGCTCGACTGAACGAAGGTAGATGAGAAGATAAAGTCACCACAGTGGCTGACACCCACTCACCACCCAGAGACACGGCAGAGTCAGCTTCGCCTCCTGGTCTTGCACCAAAAGCTCCAAGGAGCAAGCAAGGTAGGGTTTCAAAGTGCCACAGGGCTGCCAAAGCCCCGCACCCAGGGCAGCTGCCATCCTAGTGTTAAGGCCGCCTCTGAAAGGTGCCAAGTAACACATGTAATTTAGGCTCAAGTGAATAAAACTGGGACTTTTAAAAACGGTCGCTGTGAACACCAGGTATGTTAAAAGCACACATACAGGGGTTTCACTGTGGAAGCAGAAAGCCATTACAGGCACATAACTTCACTCCTCTGGGTCTTAGGAGGCAGGCTGTTTTCCATTCTGATGCTCGGGGGTGGATGCTGCATGGTGAACCCTGACGCACCCCTGCTTCTAAGATCCACGCACATCCCTGTCTTTTTTGTGCAGAGCCGGGTCTTCACACAAGATCAGTGGAGCCTCTTCTCTTTACCCTACTCCTCAGCCCTCCCCACACGCAGCCTCTTAATGGGGTACCAGAATTCACATCAGAGATGAGCTCTCTGCCTCACAGTCTTGGCACTAACAGCGACACAAATTAAGGCACGAAAGGACAAGCTTAGGAAGCTGGATGAAAACCACAGATGGTCCCCAAAGCCTTGATGTCAGTTGGCAAGAAATAAAAATTCCAATAGCTGTAAAGACCAAGACTTAGAGAAAAAATGGGGGGACTCTTTTGCCAGTATTTTGGACAGTGAATAAACCAGCTGCGGAAGATGGGAAAGGTGCCAGGAATATAAAGTGAAGGGGGTGGGGAGATGGTGGTGGGAGCGCTCCAAGTCTGAGACGCACATAGCAATGAGATTTGGACATCCTTGGGGGCTCTCAAGGCAGTGAGCGTGGTGATTTAAGGAGTGAGCCGGGGAGAGGACGCTGTTTTGGTCAGAGCTTGGCTCAGGGCCGCCATCAGCTGTGCTTTGTAACAATCACCACCTCAGGCCATTCTGCAAAAACAGGCTGACAGCTGCTGCCTGGACTTGAGCAAACCCTCGCTGCTCCTGCTGCTCCCGGGAAGCACCCAGGCCTGCTGCGAAGCCGCCCCCGAGGCCGGTCCCTTCTCCTCCCGTTCACCTGGGTGGCTCTACGAAGGTGGGAAACCCTGAAGAAAACTACAGGAGACAAAGAGCCTGTCCCTTCTGCTCAGAACAGGAGATGGAGCCACGCGGTTACTATGAAAGACTGAGCTGACTACCAAGGCATAACTATTATAGGAGCAAAAACATATTGTTTCTCTCACTTGGAATAAACAAGGCTGGATTATGTTTGGAGCTTGCTCTCGAGAGGGCTCTGAGCACCTCAGCTGTGACACGGCCTCACTGGGAGGGCAGGCTGGAAGAAGATGGCCCCCGGGTCCAGGGACACCTGGATCCCACTCCTGGCTGTTCATAGCCCATGGGCCTCCGTGACGCGAGCTGGTACAAGGGAAGGGGCCTACCTGGTGATGCTCTTTTCTGGCTAATAATTCACAATAACCCTTGTCTTTTGGGGGGAAGACAAGATTAGGTGTGTGTTTTGCAACTAGAAGATCAGAACAGCCGCTTTTTCTCAGCAAGCACGCACCCAGACAGTAAGGTACTCAGGCATACATTAGGGAGGGCTGGCCTGCTGCGGGCATAGGAGGAGGATGGGGCCCCACAGCTCAAAGGCCAGTGGGGGAGGGCACAGGAAAACAAGTGAGCAAATGCACATGAGTAATTATAAATCGTGATACCTGTAAAGAGAGGGAAGGGTACAGAGGGAGTGTGCAGAGCAGGCACCTGCCTCCAGCATGGTGGTCAGAAGAGGAGGCCAGTCTAAAGAGAAGACACAGAGAGGGCAGAGGGAGCTGGGGGGAGGGAAGGGACACTGACTTGGGGGTGGGGGTCGGGGCTGGTGTCTGAGCACAGAAAGGAGGGCTGGACAGGGAGGCACCTTCTCCTACAAAGACAAACCCACCCAGAATCTACAGATGCAACCTTATCTGGGAAAGGGTCTTGATGGGTATCATCACGATCTCTGAATCATGAGCTTGCCCGGGATTAGTGTGGGCCTAAAGCCAATGGCTAGTGTCCTGAGAAGAGAAAAGGAAGTGAAGAGATGCATAGAGAAGATGCCTCTGTGAAGGCAGAGGTGCAGTGGTGTGCCTGCGGGGCAGAGAAGGCTGGCAGCTGCCAGGAGAGGGGTGGGGTGGGTAAGGGGCCAGTGATGGCTTCTCCTTCAGAGTTTCAAGAAGAAATCAACCCTGCTGACACTCTGATTTCAAACTCCTGGCTTCCAGAACTCAGAGAGGATAAATTTGTGTTGTTTTCAGACACCAAGTGCTGGTAATTTATTATGGCAGCAGCGGAAATAATAGCAGGGCCACGGTGAAGAGCATGGATTTCATTCTGAGTGCAGCGGGGAGTGACCAGGAGGGCTGAAGCAGGAAGAGATTGTAACTGACTTTACAAGAAAGAGGGGATGTCTCTGGCTTGCTGTGGAGAATGAACCTGGGGAGGGAGAGCAGAGGGGAAACAGGGAGGCTGATGCTGATGGTTTGAAAAGACCCTGGAACATTGCTGCTGGCTCCAAACCTGACCTGCTGTTGCCCAGCTGTGTGACCTGGGGCAAGTCACCTAACTGCCATGCGATTCAGTGTTATTTAACACGTACAATGGGGATTAAAAAAAGAATGCCTCTCCCTTATGGCAGCTTTAGGTGATTTACTACATGCGGCAAGTCACCAAACTTCCATATGATTCAGCTTTTAACACGTACGATGGGGATAAAAAAAGAATGCCTCTCCCTTACGGCAGCTTTAGGTGATTTACTATGTGCAAATGCCTAGAAGGGAAGCTGGCACCTGGTGAGAGCCCGCGTGCCCTGTTCTTATCACAATCATATGCGGAGGAGGAAGGGCAGGGACAAGGGGACACATGTGGACTTCGGGGCTTTGAACTCAAGCTATGCAGCAGCTGGTGGTGCTATTTACTGAGGGGCATGTGGGCTGCGAGGGGAACCAGGGTGAAGGGGGAAGGAAGTTTAGGAAGTGTTAGGTTTGAGGTGTCCAGGAGAAAAACCAAGGGACTGTGGTTGGTGGGACTAAGATAAAAACAGGGCACAAAGGGGCCCTCACCAGATGCCAGCTTCCCTGGACACTTGGGGGCAACACAAAATGCCCCTGGAGTGTCCCAGAACAGACAAAGCATCAGGGGTGGGGACAAAGCATGTGGGCACCTTAGCCAACATCATCTTCACAAAATACAAAATCTGGTCCCGTGAAAGTTGTGCCTAACACAATTAATCAGCATTAATAACATCTTGGGCTTCCAGGCGGCACTAGTGGTAAAGAATCTGCCTGCCAATGCAGGAGAGTTAAGAGATGCAGGATCAGTCCCTGGGCTGGGAAGATCTGGAGGAGGGCACGGCAACCCACTCCAGTATTCTTGCCTGGAGAATCCCATGGACAGAGGAGCCTGGCGGGCTACAGTCCATGGGGTGACAAATGGTTGGAATGACTAAAGCGACTTAGCACGCATGCTCGAAATAACATCTTATTCTTGCAACAGAGCCTTCACCTAAACACAGTTGTATTGTTGGGACATAGAGTCCTTTCAGAGGTATTTAAAGAGTCAGATACTCATCTACTATGATGTTTATTTGGTGTCACCTGACCTGAGATGAAGTATGTAATGTGCCAAAGGACAGCAGTCTTGGATCAGGGCACCTGAGCTCCAATCAGAAACATGGGACACCCATGCCAGCCACAGCCTTTGCAAACTGTGCTCTGCAGTTGACGAAGCCTTTCCTTCTCTGAGCCTCAAAACAGCAAGGTAGGAGGCAGGGCACGTGGTCTTGCCTGTTCTTCTCTTAGTGATAACATCAAGAGGGGTCATGAATTAAATATAGACCATGTACTCCATGTGGATCCTCATGGATTGCTCCAAGTTTTAGATAAATAAGCAGGTAACAGTCACATGTTGCTATAAAACGTGGCCCCGGGATTTGAAGTCTAGCTCCTCCTACTGTACCTACTATACTCTACGTCCTCTCATGTGGGAAACTGAGACGCAGAGAGAGAAGGATCTGCCTTGAGGTCTCAGGACCAACCAACCACACCAGGCCCAAATCTCCAAACCCAGATTCCAAACCCAGAGCTCTCTTCTTCTGGGCCAGAGGTGGAACTATTTTAACATCATCACAGAGCAACGGAAAAACAGAAACCACTATTGATTTCTCACCACTTAGCTAAATAGCCCTTCTAATCATCTACCTACCTATGATGGCTAATTTTACATAACAGCTTGACTGGCCTTGGGGCGCCAAGATTAAAAAGCACTCCTGGGAGTGTCTGTGAGTGTATTTCTGGGTGACATGCGCGTTTGGATCGGTGCATTCCTAGAGCAGATGTCCTTCCCAGTGCGGGTGGGCATCTCCCAACCAACTGAGGGCCTGATGAGAACAAAAGCCCTCACTGTTTGAGCTGGCATGTCTACTCTCCTCTTCTCCCGCCCCTGGAGTGATATTTACACATGTGCTCCCTGGTTCTCTGGCCTTCATACTGAATTACACCTGGGCCTCCAGCTTGCAGGTGGCAGATCAAGGGGTTTCTTAGCCTCCAGGACCATGTGAGCTGATAATAAATCATATGTATATGGATATTGGTTCTGCCTCTCTGGAAAATCGTAATATACCACCTATGCTTTTAATTAAGAACTCACTTCTAAAAGTTTAAATACCTACCTACCATGCATCAGACACTCTGCTAGGTGCTGGAAGGAAAAGGTTTAATAAGACATGGTACGTAATGGCAATTCTTATGGTGCTACTAGAGAGCACAGCGTTCTCAGCATTGCCTTAACTGTGAGTGCAAGTTTTCCTTTAATCCAGAGGTTTTCAGCCTTGGCTGGACATTGGAATCACCTGGAGAGATTCATACATCTGACTCCTTGGCCCCACCTCCAGACTTTGTGATTTGATTGGTCTGGGATATACCTTGGGTGTTAGAATTTTTAAATACAAGAAAGGTGTGCTAATCATTCATTACTGTGATTTAATATACTGTGATGTATATACTGTTGATATAAACCATTTCCTTTTAGTCATAATTTATAACTTTCTCATTTTCAAAATTAATGTGATGCAGTTAATAGCACACAAGATATAAAACAGATTATTTAAAGAAACATTAAAAGTTGGAAATTTCAAGAGAAGAAATAGGCCAAACCTGTGATAAAGGAATTGCTACAACTGAGGATAAGATCTAGCCCCGAGTTTTTCAGATCAAGTGTATAGAGGTGAACAAGGGTTATCATAGGTGAACAAAGTGTCATCATAGTCAATAAAAGGAAGCCTATGAGGGGAAAAAAACAACAACCCAAAAGGTTATCTTCTGTCAGGTCTAACAGGACAGGTAAAAGATATTTGGATACACAAGAGCAGAACCCAAAAATGCACAAATGCTCTGTGACTTTTCAACAGCCAGACTGCTTCCAGTTCCGCTCTTAGCCAATTTGAAAGTCAGCCCCGTTTTCCCGAAGGTCTGCCGGCTTCCCTGGATGACCCTCTTCTAAGGCAGCCTCGAAGCAGGCCAGGAGGGGTTGTCATCCAGCTGTCTCGAGAAACGGTTCTGCCACGGCCCACACAAGGGAGACGAGCCAGCTCCCCACAGGACTCACTGCCTCCGTCACAGAGAGAGCTCTGTTGGGCTGAGATGCCGTTTGAAGTACACGAGGCCCGGCACCCAGGACCTTTGGTTCGAGTTCACTCTTCTTCAGCTCAAAGCCTCAGTGGGAGACAGACTGCTCTGCTAAGGCAGCGAGAGCTGCTCTTTGGACACCCTGATCCAGGCACCCGGGAGAAGGCTGGCGGGGGACTTACGGAGGGTTGTCACATTTCCTCTGCCGGAAGCGGGCTCCCGTCCCACACGTGCGGCTGCACATGCTCCAGGCGCCCCAGGGGCTCCAGTCTCCGTCCACGTGCTCTGGGATGGGTGTCTTGCTCACACACTCCCCCGCGCGGCACCACTGAAACACAGCAGGGTGGCAAAGCTGCTCACTCACGGCTAACTGATCCCCTCCACGTGAGAAAACACCATGCCCCCCAAAGCCCCCAATTTTTATAATTTACACAAAAGCAGACTATTTCGGGGTGTGTACGTTTGCTAACTTTGGTAACATTCCTTCCCTATCCAACCTGACAACTCTAAGGCTCTGGGGTTTGGATTTTGCCCTAAACGATGTGATGTGTCCAGTGTAGGTTCTCAAAGCTCCCAGAAGAAAAGGAAGAATGCACATGGCTCACGGAGAGACTTCACCTTCTGCAAACTGTTTAGTGTGAGTCTCTTTCTGGAAGGCAGTATTTCCTGGCTCTGTAGTTTTGAATTTCAGATTTGGTTTTGGTGCTGGGAGATGATACAGCTGGGGCCATGTGAGAGAACCATGGCTCTTTCTGAGGATAAGAGAAAGCCAATCCTTGAAAATAATTTCCCAACGTATACAGCACAACCCGTGGGGCACAAGATGTGATTAAACAGTCGTGATCATAGCCTCTCTTTCAGTTCTTGCAGTAAGACTAAATAGAAAGCCTCAGGCTGTGGTGGCTGGCCCTAACCACCTCTAACACTTCAATTTCTCCTGTTAAAGAAGATCAGTGTGAAGGCTGGTGCACTTCACCTCTAGCACCATTCTCATTAAAATCATCTTTTGACAGTGATTTCTGCATGGCAAGTAACCCTGTTTTTCCATTTACAGTCTTCTGATATAAACATTTTAAGTAAATTCACTCGTGTAACAAAAGGAGTTAATTTAATAAAAACATTGAGTAAATGATTATTGTATAAGAGGAAGAGGAGAGAGGTGAATGTGTCCCTCAGTGCCTGAAGTGGGCTCGAAGGCATTTCTGGGGTGGCCCGGGGCATGCCAGGGGCTCCTGAGTGCACTTTTCAGAAGAGGTGCCAATGTGCAGGGGACATGGGACTAGCTGTCTGCTAGGGGCAGTGGGAAGTGGGGTTACCTTGTCTGCCCCACACTCTGTGCCATCCAGGGGAGGGTCCAGTTTGGTCTTGCAGGACGTATCTCCTTCCACCAGGCACCACAGTCCAGCGCACATCAGATGCTGCTGACAAGGGAAGGAACGTGACTGCCGGGAACTCTGCACTCAGGTCACAGCAGAGTCAGAGGCGGGGCCCCTTGACGGGTTTGGATTTGGGATCCGAAACATGAGGGGAGGAGGAAGGGTCATGAATCTGCATGTCAAAAAAATAGATGCTTCACTTCAACTAGATCATTTAGCTCGACAAAATTCCGTGCATTTACTCCTAGGAGGGTGGGTCTCATGGGGGTTGAGCTCAGCAGTTCCTGAACTAGCTATTGAGGGCCTAGGAAGTGTCTGGCACAGGCTGGAGTCTGGAAGCTCTTAACAAGTAGACACATTCAATGTAGGAAGGTATTAATACAAGGCAGACTCCCACACATAACACAGAGCACACGGGAAAAGAACTGCAGCAACCAAGCCTCAGGGCGGCTGGCTCTGGAGCTGAGGCTGGTGCAGCAGCTGTGTGACCTCAGGAGACAGAGTCCAGCAGGCAGTGTAGGCTCAGGGCCGCCCTGGGCTTAAAGAGGCAAGCTTTAGTCCTCCCCAAGGTCAGCTGCTTTCTAGCTCAGCTGAGCCGTGTGTGCACCTACAGAAATCTCTTACCATCCATGAGTATATAATGAAAATCATTCTGCTGAAACAGGAACAGGCATTGAAAACCACAGACTCCCATTTTTATTAATGCGAAACTCAGACACAAGAAAGTGCTAGAAGGAGGAAATTTATCAAAATAACTGAAGCAGGTGTAGGCCAGTGTCCTCCCCGTCTGCCTTGGTCTCCCCTGCAGGACAATGTCTGCATGACCTGCTGCCTCCCTGATTTCCCGGTTGTTAGGAGCTGTCCTCTGGCCACGGAGCAACCTCGACCACAAGGGATGGAGGACACCCGTCCCCTGGGTGAGAGGCTGTGAGGGTCCCAGGGGTGGCCTGCTGTTCACACATCCGTGCACCTTGCCTGAGTCCTCCCCCACTTCCCTGCCCCCTCAAGGGCATCCTGGGATCACTTCCCAGATAAACTCCTTGCACCCAAACCCTCGCCTTGTGGTCTGAAAATTGAGAACAGATGTACTGAAGGCTCTTGAAAGACACAGTACTTCCACGATGTCAGAGCCAATCAGGGCGACAAGGTCTGCGGGGAGTGGGAGAAGTCCCCTTCCAGGACCTGACCCAGGCACCCCTCGGGCAGGGTGACGGTTAAGGGTCCCCTTGCGGGCTTGCCAGGGTGTGGGGGCTCAGTACGGAGGCCGGCTGTTCCAAGTAATCGTGAACATCTGCTCAGAGGAGAGTGCAACTGTGCTGTCCAAAGTCAGAAAATGTTTAGATGTTGAAAGGACAGAAAAAAAGGCGCAAAGGGAGGGAAGGCAGAGCCGCGGGGCTTGACAATGAGCTCAGAGCAGCCCACGGCCCTTTCTCATTTTTCAACTATGTCGGAGCTGCTCTGTGACCTTAACGACACTGATGATTTGAGCGGAATTTTGCACATTTGGGTTCGGAAAAGCCCCCACATTCCCATCACTGTCTGCCCCTCAATGGAGTGGTAACAGGATAAGCGGCTGGAGCCCAGTACTGGCTGGTCCCATAAAGACTGACAGCATCTCGTTAAAAGTGCGAGCTCATGCACTTTGATCTGAGAGCTCTTCCAGAGGATGGTGTCAGTGTGTGGACACGTGTTCATGAGACAAGGCGGGCCCAGGAGGTGAATTTATCGGGTAGGAGTGTTTGGGATTAGGAGGCCTAACTGCCCCTTTCTTCCAAGGACTAAGTGTCTTTTAATTTCATGGCTGCAGTCACCATCTGCGGTGATTTTGGAGCCCAAAAAAATAAAGTCTGACACTGTTTCCACTGTTTCCCCATCTATTTCCCATGAAGTGATGGGACCAGATGCCATGATCTTCATTTTCTGAATGTTGAACTTTAAGCCGACTTTTTCACTCTCCACTTTGACCTTCATCAAGAGGCTTTTTAGTTCCTCTTCACTTTCTGCCATAAGGGTGGTGTCATCTGCATATCTGAGGTGATTGATATTTCTCCCGGCAATCTTGATTCCAGCTTGTGCTTCTTCCAGCCCAGCATTTCTTATGATGTACTCTGCATATAAGTTAAATAAGCAGGGTGACAATATACAGCCTTGACATACTCCTTTTCCTATTTGGAACCAGTCTGTTGTTCCATGTCCAGTTCTAACTGTGGCTTCCTGACCTGCATACAGGTTTCTCAAGAGGCAGGTCAGGTAGTCTCGTATTCCCATCTCTTTCAGAATTTTCCACAGTTTATTGTGATCCACACAGTCAAAGGCTTTGGCATAGATGACCAACTTAGATAGCATATTGAAAAGCAGAGACATTACTTTGCCAACAAAGGTCTGTCTAGTTAAGGCTATGGTTTTTCCAGTGGTCATGTATGGATGCGAGAGTTGGACTGTGAAGAAAGCTGAACGCCGAAGAATTGATGGTTTTGAACTGTGGTGTTGGAGAAGACTCTTGAGAGTCCCTTGGACTACAAGGAGATCCAACCAGTCCATTCTGAAGGAGATCAGCCCTGGGATTTCTTTGGAAGGAATGATGCTAAAGCTGAAACTCCAATACTTTGGCCACCTCATGCAAAGAGCTGAGTCATTGGAAAAGACTCTGATTCTGGGAGGGATTGGGGGCAGGAGGAGAAGGGGATGACAGAGGATGAGATGGCTGGATGGCATCACTGACTCAATGGACGTGAGTCTGAGTGAACTTTGGGAGTTGGTGATGGACAGGGAGGCCTGGCGTCCTGTGGTTCATGGGGTCGCGAAGAGTTGGACACGACTGAGCAACTGAACTGAACTGAACTGCCCCTTAGGAGAGAGAGGAAGACTGGTGCAAACTGTTTATTATGCAATTTATAGACAATTTAATCTTAACTTTTCTAATCATCAAAACAAAAGGAGAATGAGGTCAGGTAAAGGTTTTTTAAATAGAACACAAAAAGTACAAAATGTAAGGGAAAGAAACTGATGAATTTAAAAACTATATTAAATATTAAAATGAGCTGGGGTGGGGAGATGTTAAAATAAAGAACTTGTCTTTATCAAAAACAACTGTAAGAAAGTGAGAGATGTTTGCAATGGGAGAAAGATTTGTAAGGCACAGAACCAACAAAGATTTGTATGCAGAATATACATAAAACAAAAGCCAAAAACTCCCACCGATCAATCAAGAAAAAGGCCCAACAGAAAAATGAGCAGAAGATTTGAGTACACATTTTACATAAAAGGATCTATACACATATACGATGGACAGAAAACACAAAAGGATGCTCGATTTCATTAGTCATCAGAGAAAATCAAATTAAAACCAACCGGCTAAAAAACAAAAATAAAACAAACCAAAAAACCCAACCAGCTACCTCTTCACATCCACCAAAATGGCTAGAGTGAAAGAGCTGGAGACTACCAGGTATCAGCAAGGATGTGATGCAATGAGAACTCTCATAAACTGATGATGAGATTCTTCTGTAACTTTGGAAAACTCTTTGGCAGTATTTACTAAAGGTAAAGAGAAACATATTCTAACACCCAGCAATTCTACTCCGAGGTATGTATCAAACAGAAATGTGTGTTTAAGTTCACCAAAAACACTGTCAAGAATGTTCACAGCCACCGTATCTGCCTTAGTTCCCAAGATGGAAACAACCCAAACACCTGCCAAGGTAGAACAGATAAACAACGGTCTATTAGAACAATGGGACACTATTAGATCTCATTAATATGAAGTTCAAAATGATTAAGAGAAAACTATAGTTTTGGGAGTCAGGTTAAAAACAGACAAGGAGGATGAGCAGGAAAAAAACGACTTTAGAGCTGCAGCCTCTGCCCTCAGCTTGGCCACCCGCATTGCTCTGTGTGCCCAAGCCAAGCAATCACCCTCTGTGATTCCCTTTCACAGCTGGGCAAATGGGGTGGACCACACCATGACTGTCACTGTGATGCCTTCTAGATGGACAGAAGGCATGCTTTACAAATGACAAAATGCTCTGACATCTGTGATCCTGAGGCTCACGACAGCCCCGGGAGGCAAGTATGACAGAGCTTTCCCTATTTTTTTTCCCACTTTTCCCCTTTTCTCTTTCTCTTTTTAGTAGATGGGTTTATTATTCATAAGTCCTGCAAAAATTAGTAGTAAGCATTAAGGGTTCACTCTGGGAGGCCAAGTCAAGATGCAGACAGAATACAGTTGATTTTCACTGTTGTGTTAGTTTCAGGTGTATAGTAAAGTAATCAGTTATACACACACACACACATATATATATATACTCTTTTTTAGATGCTTTTCCCATATAGATTGGACTTTCCCAATGGCTCAGTGGGGAATAATCAGCCTGCAATGCAGGAGACACAGGAGCCAAGGATTCAATCCCTGTGTCAGGAAGATCCCCTGGAGGAGGAAATGACAACCCACTCCAGTATTCTTGCCTGGAAAATCCCATAGTCTGAGGATCCTGGCGGGCTACAGTCCAAAGAAGTCACAAAAAAGTTGAACACAACTGAGCCCATATAGATCATTACAGAGTATTGAGTAGAGTTCCCTGTGCTATACAGTAGGCCTTTATTAGTTATCTATTTCATATATAGGAGTGTGTATAAGTCTTTCCCAACTTGGCCATCCCCACTTTTGCCCCCTGGTAATCATAAGTTTGTTTTCTACACTTGTGACTCTATTTCTGTTATACAGATAAGTTCACTTGCACCATTTTTTTGATTCCACATATAAAGTGATGTCGCCATGATATTTGTCTTTCTCTGACCTACTTCACTCAGTATGACAACCTCTAGATCCATCCATGTTGCTGCAAATGGCATTATTTTTTTTTTTAAATGACCGAGTAGTATTCCATTGTATGTAAGTTCCACATCTTCTTTATCCATTCCTCTGCTGATGGACATTTAGGTTGCCTCCATGTCCTGGTTACTGTAAATAGTGCTGCAATAAACACTGGGGTGCATGTATCTTTTCAAATTATGGTTTTCCCTAGATATATGCTCAGGAGTGGGACTGCTAGATCATATGGTCATTCTATATTCAGTTTTTTAAGGAACCTCCAGATTGTTCTCCATTATGGTTATACCAGTTTACATTCCCACCAACAATGTAAGAAGGTTCCCTTTTCTCTACACTCTCCAGTATTTATTGTTTGTAGATTTTTTGATGATTTTCTGATCAGTGTGAGATGAAACTTCATTGTAGTTTTGATTTGCAATTCTCTAATAATTAGTGATACACAATATGTTAGTAGCTCACTCGTGTCCAACTCTTTGCGACCCCATGGACTGTACCCTGCCAGGCTCCTCCGTTCATGGAATTCTCCAGGCAAGAATACTGGAGTGGATCAGCATTCTCTTCTTCAGGGGATCTTCCTGACCCAGGAACCAAACCCAGATCTGCACTGCAGGCAGATTCTTTACCATCTGAGTCACCAGGGAAGCCCAATAATTAGTGATGTTGAGCATCTTTTCATGTGCCTTTCAGCCATCTGTATGTCTTTTTTGGCAAAATGTCTATTTAGATCTTCTGCCCTTTTTTTGCTTAGATTGTTTTTTTTTTTTTTTTTATTGAGCTGTGTGAGCTATTTGTATATTTCCCACTTTTTCAATGAAGAGGTAGACATTTGCAGACTTTAAGGGCCCTGAGCTGGGTCAGAAACACAGGACTGGGAATTCACTTATCAAGATTGATATTCTAATTCTTGACTCGTCTGGTGCCTACACAGGTGCATTCACTTGATAAAAACTAATCAAGCTCTAAACTTAGGGATTTGTGTACTTTTCTGTATGCATATTATGATTCAATAAGACTATTACATAAATAAATACTTAGACTGGTGATGGAAGGTTATCTGGACTTATCACAGGGAGAAGTAGGTAAATCAGAGCTTCACAAGGAAATACAAATAAACCATATGTGCTGGAAGTCATATCTCAAAACTGGAAAGAGACTCTAAATGTTGAACAGTCCTTGTACGTTGGGACACACACACACACACACACACACACACACACGCACACACTCTTACTCTCTCTCTCTTCTCATAAGGAGAGTTCCTGCTAGGATGAAAGCAGCCCTGCTTCTTCCTGACGTGAACATCCTATAAATAGCTGGTCCAGGAATAACTCAGAGGTGAACAATAGTAGGTAAGAAGCAGTACAGGATATAACTAAGATACCACAAATAAAAAAGAGAGAAAAAAACAGGAGGGAGAAAGCAGATGAAGAATACTCATCAGACAACATGATCATGGAATGGCTAAAATTAACGTCCAAGCATAGTACTATTAAAGTTTTAAAAACACAGCAGTTGTGTCTTTCTTTTTTTTTTTTTTTGCATTTGCAAAAAGCCAATACATAAGAACTTAGGAAAAAGACAGTCTTGTTAAAGGAGATAAAACATGAGCTATTAGAACTTGATCAAGAAATGTAAGAGAAAATAAAGTCAGATGACCAACGATGACTACATTGAAAGCAACAGGAAGAGACATACCACTGAACACACAGGGAGGTACACAGAGTTAATGATTGAGAAAAAGTGAATATAATGAGATAGAAATGAACAAATAATTTAAAACAAGGAAGAGGAAACAACAGATATGGAAGACACATAAAGGAGAGCTGACAAAAGCATAAGTGGGATGCAGGGAGGAGGGGCTTTCTTTTTTCCACTTTTCCAATGAAGAGGCAGATGATTATTGAGGTCAAGGACCCCAAGCTGGATCAGGAGCATGGGGTCCTTGCTAAAGAGTAGAACTAAAGTAATACAACAGGAAAGGTATTTGAATATAAATTCAAGATCTATCCTTTAAATGAAAGAAAATCTCAGTATAAGATTGAAAGACAAAGCTCTGTTTCAGGAAAAAAGGCTAAGAATGATGAATACAGAGGCAAATCCTAATAAAGTTGATCTCAGAGATAAAGCAAAAATACATTTTATGCAGCCAGAGACTCTTCCCCACCCTCCCAAAGAGAGAGCAGTTCACAGATAATTGAGAAAGATATTAGGCTAAATTCCTCTATAGTAGCATTCACTGTCAGGAGGCAGTAAAGCAATGCTTAGAGAAACACAAAGAAACAAATTCAACCCAAGAAGTGTCTAATAACTAAACCTCTGCTCAAGTATTTAGGTAACAGGAAAACATTTTTGAACATATAAAGAGTTAAGTCCTCTTTTGGAAAAAATACTAGAGGATGAACTTCACTCAACAAAGACATTAATGGAAAATTCATGATAAAAGGATTGGAAGTAAAAATTGATAAAAGCATTGAAGGAAACCAATGGAGGACTGAAGCTGGAGAACAGAATGCAGATACAAACCCAGGTGAGGCAGGAAAAAATGGATAAAAACAGGCTGGAAAAGGAGGTACAGAGGGGTGGGGGCAATAGGAGATTGTCCATATCTCCCAATTTTGTCAACTTTTCTAGCTGGGGAAGGAGCAAAACATAACAGATAAACATAATAACTGAGATATAAGAATTTTAAGGGCTTCCCTAGTGGCTCAGTTGGTAAAAAATCTGCCTGCAAGGCAGGAGACCTGGGTTTAATCCCCAGGTAGGGAAGATCTCCTGGAGAAGGAAATGGCAACTCACTCCGGTACTCTTGCCTGGAGAATTCCATGGACAGAGAAGCTGGGCAGGCTATAGTCCATAGGATTACAAAGAGTTGGACATGACTGTGATTTATAAGACTTATAAGTGAACTTATAAGAATTTTAAAGGTAAAATGTTAGCCACTAATAAAAATAATAAAATTGAGTGGTAGAAGGAATGGAAAGGAGGTGGAAAGGTATTGATTTCATCATGTTCATGGAGTGAGGAAACAGTAGACACTCTAAAGAGAAGTGTGCCTGAGGCACTTTTTGCTTCCAGCAAATGTCAGAATAGATACCCTGTGGGAGGCAGGGCTGTTCCTCCACTATACAAATATGGGCATTGTAGTAAAACATAATTCTTACCACTGAACTCATCAGAAGTAAAAAGAACCATTCAAGGAAGCAAACACAGAATACACACACGACTGTATTTATACATAGAAACATACTCCAATCCGTGGTTATACATAGTTACAAACATATTCCAATCCGTGGTAAGCACATACAAGGGGTGTGCTTCCCTGAGGCCCGGCTCTGATCTTCACACTAGACTTGGGAGAATATGTTCTGGACTGGTGGCAAGGTCACAAGATCTATCTGAGATACCCAGATTACACCAGGGAATCTGGAAGAGTATTAACCAGTCCAAAAGGATTGGTGGCCTCTCCTGGCCTTGGTTGAGATAAATATAAATTCTCCGTGAAGGAAACAACTATCACTCAGGCTCTCAGAATTTCCTGGTTACCTTCAATAAAGGTAAACTCACAGTCAAGGATAGAAACATGAGTGACAGTTGGCAGAAACAATAAGCAAAAGATTTAAATTCTCAAAGTGTTTATATAATAGAATTATCAGATACTGAATATACAATCAGTTCAGTTCAGTCGCTCAGTCGTGTCCGACTCTCTGTGACCCCATGGACTGTAGCATGCCAGGCTTCCCTATCCATCACCAGCTCCTGGAGCTTGCTCAAACTCATGTCCATGGACTCGGTGATGCCATCCAATCATCTCATTCTCTGTCATCCCCTTCTCCTCTTGCCTTCAATCTTTCCCAGCATCAGGGTCTTTTCCAATGAGTCAATTCTTTGTATAGAGAACATACATGAACTCTCTATAAAATATCTTAAAAAATAGAAGATGAGATCACATAAACAAGCTAGCAGCAAGATACTATTGAATATGATCAGGCAAATTTGGGGAAAAAAACTAGAAAGAACTTTTGAAAGTCAAATATACTAAGAAACTTGTAAGATCTACATTAAAAAAAAAAAAAAAAACTTTAAAATTCCCCTGAGGAGGGGTGGATTCCTTTACATCTTGAATGGATGTAAAGGAACAGTATATATAAAATCATATATTTTCCCTAAGTTAATCTATAAAATAATGTAACAATTTAAAATACCAATGTAATTTAGAACTATAAAAGCAGATTCTAAAGACCATATGGAAAAACAAACAAAAAATAACAGCCAGTAAAATTTTGAAACAGCATATGTTTAGTGTATTAAAATATTTTATAAAGTCACAGTCATGTAAATATTAAGAAGCGTTTGATTACATTAGTAGAAGAGACTGGAAAATCCAGAAATATTTTTAAAATAAGATACGCAGAAATGTATATTATAAAGATAGTATTTCAAATTTATGGGGAGAAATAAATTATTCAATAAATGGTATGGAGCACCTGAGTAGCTATCTGGAAGCAAAGTGAGGTTAGACCCCTACCTCACACCTTACACTAAAATAAATGATCACTGGATTAGGATTTCAATATAAAAATTAAATAATAAAAATACTAGAAGTCATGAAAATTAAATTTATTTATAGTTTAGGAGTGGGAAAGACCTTTCTAAACATGGCTTAAAACCCAGAAGCCTTAAAAAGAGATTTATATATTTCACTTTACACACACACACACACACACACACACCTCTGCCTGACATAAAATAAGATAAAGTAAAACACAAACTGAAAAAAAAAGACGACTTGCAACTCATATTTCACCTAAAGCGCCAATTTCCTTAATAATTAAAACTTCCAACAAATTACTTTAAAAATAACAATCCAATATAAAAAAAGATTTCAGAAAACAGTTCACGGAAAAGAAAACACACCCGACTTTTTAATATATGAAGAGATGCTTGAATTTATTATGAGAGAAATGCCTTTCAACTTGTAACAAGCTCATTTCTTGAATATTCAGACTGACAAAGCTCAGACAGCCTGGGAGAAGGTGTGGGGATCCGGTGGTCCTCAGAGAGCTCAGGCCAGGGAAGGGACCAGAGCTAAATTATCTTAACAGACAGCCAGGGCATCATTTGCCATATTCTTCCCCACCCTTGTGAAGTCTTTCCTCCTCTTGTCCATTCCCCCAAGGAAGAACCCATCGGGGTTCTAAGAGAGCTCCCACCTAACTGGTCCTGAGGGTGACAGGCCCAGGGGTCTCACCCCCGACCCTCCGCCTCTCCATCCTGGGCTCCTGGGGAGCAGCAGCTGTGTCTGCCTCCTCGTCTCATTAGCACACAACTGGCAGCACAGGGTACAGACGCAAAGACCGTGAGCTGAGTGAGTGAACGAATGACTGAACAAATAAATCCGCATGTCAAGCAATGCAAGGCTTGAGCAGAGAGAAAGGTGACACGTTCTAAGAGTTTACCCAGCCCAGGCATCAGGCTAAGAGCTCTACCAGGATTCCTCAGTTCTACTCACACAATGCCATGAGACAGACTATTACCACTCACATTTTGTGAAGAGGAAATAGAATGAAGCGACCTGCCTAAGCTGCAGGGCCAGGATCTGTCCTGACCCCAGAACACACTCTCATCCATTGGTCATACTGCCCATGGGTCCCCAGTTTCCTCTCCCCACTTCCCAGGGTCTAGCATCTGTTAGCTCACTGGCCACATTTAAGGTTTGGTGAAAGTCTACTGAGAACATTTTGCTGCAAATTCCTCAAGGTGCTACATGACAAATAAGCCTGGGCAGAGCTTCCTTGGAATACCATGGAAACATGCGGAAGACCTGAATGTTCCAGGAGAAGGACACTCCTGCTCATGCCTTTAAGGCTTTGTCCTTCTCTGCACCTGGTGGTGTCCGTCGTAGGCTATTCTGACCCTCTTCATGCACTGTTTGGAGAGCAGCTCTGGCTCAAAACAATACTGAATGGGAAGGTTATGTAAAAATCCTCAGAAATGTGTTGCTGCTAACACAAGCCAAAAGGGAGATAAAATGAAATACTAAAAGCTGGATGAAAAAAATTACTCATCCAAAATTTCCACACATACTACTTACGGTCTGAAGCCTTCCCCCAGGCTGGTGTGCCAGCCCCACTTCTGGAAGGCTGGTCACCTCCTCTGTGTTCCCAAAGTTGCAGAGGCTGTCACCTGGCTGGGGACACCTAGGGTGGGGGCCAGCGGGTGAGGCCAGGGCCGGGGCACTGGGCACTGAGCTGGCAAGGAGGGCGGGCAAGAAAGAAAGGATAACACACAACTTGCTAAGTCTGGAGAGCACTTTGAGGAGGCAGTCCACTGCTTGCATTCAAACACTTCTGGAAAATGGGGGCCATCTGCTGCCAAAGTTCAACAGTTTTGAGAGAGGCGGCAGATGCTGGGCAGGAAGCTGAGACTGAGGCAGGCAAGACGGCTTTCAACCTGGCGCCCAGCCCAGCGTCCTACCACGGGGCCCTGTCTGTCTGAGAGTGGCAGGGCAAGGCTCCTGTTCTGCCAGCCATCACCTGAACCCTCAACCCCGGCCAGATACGCTGGCATGAAAGGGGCAGGTTTCACTCAGATCAGCAGTTCCCAGATCAGGCTGAGCATAAGAGTCCCCGGGGAAGCTGAATAAAAAGAAACAGCTGAAGGCCATCCCCCAGCAATCCTAACAGAGAAGATCCGGAGTGGGGCACATATACTGCCGCTCTTCCCTGCAGGAGATGCCAATGACCCACCAGCAGAAACAACTGGCATCAGAGAAAAGAATATTGCTGGTTCCAAGGTGGAATCCCGACACCCTGAGCTCTCTGGCCACCACAGGGATCTCCATCCATCAAGACGACCATGAGAATCTCCCTGGGACTCGGGGAAGGACAGAAGGAGGCTTCCCAGTCTGGGCGCTGGAAGCGCACCGAGAGAGAGAGATGCTGGATCCTGGAGAGCAGCTCCTAGAGGTCACAGGCTCCCAGGATGAAAGGAGGGGTGGTGAGGGCAGACACAGAAGAGGACCAGCCAGTGAGACTGTCAGCTAAACAACATCTCCTCTACCACTGACTCTAGGGAATGAGTTGATGGAAAAAATATAGCTAATGCTTATTGAGCAGCTACTATGTGCTAAGGGCTCTAGTTAATTTGTTCCTTAACCCTCATAACAACCCTATGCTGTGTAAGTAGAACTATTTTTCTCATTTTGCAGATTAGAAAACTGAGGCATAGAGAGACCATAAGCATGACTGCAGAACTCATCTTCTTAACCACTGTGTGATATGGACAGCAGCTCCACCCTGTGCTGAATGAGGGCCAAGAGAATAAATGGAAAAGAGCAAAGGAGCAAACATGAGGTAGAAAAGAATGCATGACTCTTAAATGACACCATTCTAGACACTGTTGCCTCCTTGCAACAACTGGCGTACAACTGCCATGCTCAATTTTTTTTTTTTAAATAGCAGAATATGCACATCTCAGTCCATTGTGCACACCATCACACGCTGGCACACCTGTGCTCAAGTCAACCAGTGAGGCCACTGTGCATCACTTCCCTGTGGGGCAGTCAGGCATGGACTTGGAGCAGTGGCAGTGGAATGTGTTGCTGAGATACAGAAAAGGTGGAAGGACGCACCTTTCAACTGAGAATCTCTAGGAACCAGATGAGGGGCGGGGACAGGTAAATTCCTCTTTTATGTTGAAATGGGGTGAGGGCTTTGTGAGGCCATGACCATTGGCAGAACGATGCCCTAACTCCCCACTCTTCCTTTCAGCTGACAATCCTATTCTGGCCTTCTCACCCTTGTTTCACCTGGCAGAATATCTGAGCTTAAATAGCTTTAAGGTCTTGCTAAATAATGACTTTGCAAGTAACTTTGCTGACAGAGACAGGAGGAACTTGTAATCATAAAAAAAGATGGATTGGGCTAATTGCATAAAGTTCATTTCCCCTTTCTAATAAATATTTACCATCCAATGTTTATAACTTTTATGTTTGGACTTTCTTGAAATGCTTTATTGAATTAAAAACATCACATTACCATTGGCTAAAAGAGGAGACAGCTATATTTGCCAATAACTTCTGCAACAAATGCCAGCTATTGATGCCAATTTTTTTTTTCTTTTGGTAGTTCATATTTCCACAGACAGCTTTGAGCCTTACAATACCCGTATTCTGCAGACAGACATGAAGGATGCAATGGTGATGGTGTGGGGATCTCCAGGGCCCTAGAACTGAAAATGGACTGTATTTTAATTTTTCTTCATTCCCCGATGCAAACGTTTAAGAAAGCAGAAATATTTGAAGCCAGGCTGCTCCCAAAGCAACTGTAGCAATGTTTTTCCAAAGTTACCCTACACCTTGGGGAAGGAAGTGGCTCTTAATTCTGATTGGTCTTAAAGTGGCTACGAATTATGAATGCCCAAAGAAGAACATACCATGGAAGTCCAATCAGAAGGATATTCTGTATTGGAAATTCCACCTAAAGAAGAGGAACAGTCAAAGAAAGGCAGTTCATCCCTCAGTGGGTAAATTCTGACTGGTCACTGCCTAGCACTAAGCAATTGGCCTTGTGCTCTGAGGCACAGGGTGGAGCCTGTGAACCCTTCTTGGAATAATACTTGTCAGTGCATGATTATAAAATACATAAAGTTAGCAATCAAACAATTAAGTTCAAATGTAATTCAAAATACAAATTTGTGATATAGTAAGTGAAACATGTGTTTCCTTGTCAACACATTACATAAGAAGATCTGGCCCTAGATCTAGTAACCATTAAAATTTTGAAGCAGTCATGAGAATAAATGATATTTCCAAATAGCTGCTAGAACAGTCATGCAATATAAGAAGTATCTGTGATTCCTGATCACATGACGTCACAGGTACTGCTGAGACTCCTGTGGCTTATCACTGACTCTCATAATCAAAGGAAATACTCATTTTGGTTACAGACTGGAGAAAAAAAGATGTGATCTTTTCCCTATCCCTATTTACAAATCCTCTGAAATCCATCAGCAGACCCTAGCTCAGAACCCCTCCTTGCACACTATAACGAAGGAGCGTTCTTGAGAGCGTGATCCCCTGAGCCCGTGGCCTCTACCTTCCGCCAAGGACAAGATTTTGTTCCTTATAAGAGGCAGCAGCAAAGTAAGAACTGCCCACCAGTAGTCACGGTGGTTAGTATTCTTCTCAAAATATAATCTATCCAGTTTCTTTTCTCCTTATTTTTATGGTCTGCTTTCCAGAAAAAGAAAATGTTCAACTCCTGAAACACTGATGGGTTTCGTCGTTTGATTCCTCTGGCAGCGTCCATGCTGTTACACTTCATTATTATTTTCTTTTCTGTAATAGGCTTAAAGTTCTAGAAAATTTTAAGACAAAAGATTCACACACAGACTACTTGCCTCATTAATGTTTCTGTGCTTTTCCAAGCTACCCCCTGAAGGCTCGTGTAGGAATGCAAGCTACATTCCTTGCCAAGGAAGTCCTCCTCATGGACACGGCCTTGGGGGAGCCAGGACTTCAGGGAGTGTTCCCAACTGGCATGCATGAGTGGAGTTTTCAAGAGATCCCTCCACATTTTTGGAGTTGTAATGTCTTCACAATATTCATTGCCCTAAAACTCCTGGCTATGAGTGTTTTCTTTTTCACAGCATCTAGTAGGTAGTATTTTTTTTTTTTTTCCTATTAAAAGGGTGTAGAATTTTAAGGTGGCAGGCTTTTTTTTCTTTCAGTGCTTTAAAGATGCTGCTCCATGGTCTTTTACCACTTGCGTTGTTTCTAATGAGAAATATGCTCTTTGAAGATCTTCTCTTCATCACCACTTTTAAGCAATTTGATTATGATGAGCTTTGGTCTGGATTTCTTCATGATTCTTGGGATTCACTAAAATTCTTGGATCTGTGGGCTTGTGTTTTCATCAAATATGGAAAAAGTTTCAGCCATTTTTCTTTATTTTGAATTGAAGGATAATTACAATATTATGGTGGTTTCTGCCATATATCAACATGAATCAGCCATAGGTATACATATATTCCCTCCTTGTTAAACCTCCCTCTCAATCCCCTCTTCTAGGTTGTCACAGAACACTGGCTTTGGGTTCCCTGTGTGTTAGTTGCTCAGTTGTGTCTGACTCTTTGCAACCCCATGGACTATAGCCCGCCAGGCTCCTCTGTCCATGGGATTCTCCAGGGAAGAATACTGTAGTGGATCACCATTCCCTTCTCCAGCAGATCTTCCCAACCTGGGGATCGAACCCAGGTCTCCTGCACTGCAGGCAGATTCTTTACCATATGAGTTACAGGGAAGCCCTCGGGTTCCCTGTGTCATACAGCAAATTACCAAGAGCTCTCTCCTTTACCTATGGTAAGGTATGTTTCAATGCTACTCTCTCAAATCATCCCACCTTCTCTTTCCCTCAAGGTGTCCCAAAGTCTTTTCTCTATGTCTGCATCTCCCTTGCGGCCTGTAGATAGGTTCATCAGCACCATCTGTCTAGATTCCATATATATATGCATTAATATGTATTTGTCTTTCTCCAATTTCAGTTTGTATAAGTGAAGGCTCTAGGTTCATCTACCTCCTTAGAACTGACTCAAATGCATTCCTTTTTATACTTAAGTAATATTCCATTGTGTATATGTACCACAACTTCTTTATCCATTCATCTCCTGATGGACATCTAGGTTGCCTCCACATCCTAGCTGTTGTAAATAGTGCCGCAATGAACACTGAGGTACATGCCCAGCAGTGGGATTGTTGGGTCATATGGTAGTTTTATTCCTAGTTTTTAAAGGAAACTCCACTCTGTTCTCCATAGCGGCTGTACCAATTTGCATTCCCACAAACAGTTCAAAACAGTTCCCTTTTCTCCACACCCTCTCCAGAATTTGTTTGTGGACTTTTTGATGGTGGCCATTCCAACCAGTGTGAGATGATACCTCACTGTAGTTTTGATTTGCATTTCTCTAATAATGAGTGATGTTGAGTATCTTTTCACGTGCTTATTAGTCATCTGTATGTTTTCTTTGGAGAAATGTCTGTGTAAGTCTCCTGCTCACTTTTTTATTGGGTTGTTTGTCTTTCTGGTATTGAGCTTCATGAGCTGCTTTGTGTATTTTGGAGATGAGTTTTTTGTCAGTTGTTTCATTTACTATTATTTTTGCCCATTCTGAGGGTTGTCTTTTCACCTTGCTTATGGTTTCCTTCGTTGTGCAAAAGCATTTAAGTTCAATTAGGTCACATTTGTTTATTTTTGTTTTTATTTCCATTATTCCAGGAAGTGGGTCACAGAGGATCTTGTTTTGGCTTATGTCAAAGAGCACTCTGCCTATGTTTTCCTCTAAGAGTTTTATAGGTTTGCTTTTACACTTAGGTCTTAATCCATTTTGAGTTTATGTCTGTGTATGGTGTTAGGAAGTGTTCTAATTTCATTCTTTTACACAAAGCTGACCAGTTTTTGCTGCACCATTTATTGAAGAGACTGTTTTTTCTCCATTATATATTTCTGCCTCCTTTGTCAAAGATGACCGGTCCCCTTTAGGTGCATGGATTTATCTCCAGGCTTTCTATTTTGTTCCACTGATCTACATTCCTATTTCTGTGCCAGTACCATACTATCTTGATGACTGTAGCTTTGTAGTAAAGTCTGAAGTCAGGAAGGTTGATTCATCCAGCTCCATTCTTCTTTCTTAAGATTGTTTTGGCTATTCAGGATCTTTTGTGTTTCCATACAAACTGTAAAATTATTTGTTTTAGTTCTGTGAAAAATGCCATTGGTAGTTTGATAGGGATTGCACTGCATCTATAGACTGCTTTGGGTAAGTACATTCATTTTCACAATACTGATTCTTCCTATCTGAGAAAACGGTATATCTCTCCATCTGTTTGTGTCCAGTTTAATCTCTTTCATCAGTGTCTTATAGTTTTCTGCATGCAGGGCTTTTGTCTCTTTAGGTAAGCTTATTCCTAAATATTTTATTCTTTTTGTTGCAATAGGTAATGGGATCTTTTCCTTAATCTCTCTGATTTTTCATTGTTGTTGGAGAAGGCAATGGCACCCCACTCCAATACTCTTGCCTGGAAAATGCCGTGGATGGAGGAGCCTGGTGGGCTGCAGTCCATGGGGTCGCTGGGAGTTGGACATGAGTGGGCGACTTCACTTTCATTTTCACTTTCATGCATTGGAGAAGGAAATGGCAACCCACTCCAGTGTTCTTGCCTGGAGAATCCCAGGGACAGGGGAGCCTGGTGGGCTGCCATCTATGGGGTCGCACAGAGTCGGACACGACTGAAGTGAGTTAGCAGTGTATAGGAACACAAAGGATTTCTGTGTGTTAATTTTATATCCTGTGACATTGCTTTGTTTATTGATTAGCATAGTGATTTTCTGCTGGCAGCTTTAGGGTTTTCTATTTAAAGAATCATGTCACCTGCAAACACTAAGAGCTTTACTTCTTCTTTTCAAATGTGGATTTCTTTTATTTCTTTTTCTTCTCTGATTCCTTTGGCTAGGACTTCCAAAACTACGTTAAAAAATAGTGGCGAGAGTGGGTATGCTTGTCTTATTCCTAATTTTAGAGGAAATGCTTTCAATTTTTTCACCATTGAGAATAATGTTTGCTGTGGGTTTGTCATATATGGCCTTTCTTATGCTGAGGTATGTTCCCTCTACCTACTTTCTAGAGAGTTTTTATCATAAATGGGTATTGGATTTTGTCAAAAGTTTTCTCTGCATCTATTGAGATGATCACATGGTTTCTATATTTCAATTTGTTAATATGGTGTATCATACTGACTGATTTGTATAAATTGAAGATTCCTTGCATCCCTGGTATAAAGCCCACTTGATTCATGATCTTTCTAATGCGTTGTTGGATTTTATTTGCTAAATTTTGTTTGGGATTTTTGAATCTATGTTCATCAGTGACAGTGGCCTGTAATCTTTTTTTGTGTTGCATTGTTATCAGGTTTTGGTATCAGGGTGATGGTGGCCTCATAGAAAGAGCTGAAAGTTTTCCTTCCTCTGCAATTTTCTGGAAGAATTTGGGCAGGATAGTTTTTAGCTTTTCTCTAAATTTCTGGTAGAATTCATCTGTGAAGTCATCTGTCCCTGGGCTTTTGTTTGTTGGGAGATTTCCACGTTTATGATTGCTCTGTTCATATTTTCTCTCTTCCTGGTTCACTGGAAAGTTAAATTTTGTAAGAATATGTCCATTACTTCTAGGCTGTCCATTTTATTGGCATATGGTTGTTCAAAGTAATCTCTTATGATCCTTTGTATTTCTGTGTTGTCTGTTGTAACTTCTACTTTCTCATTTATAGTTTTATTGATTTGAGTCTTCTTCCTTTTTTTTCTTGATGAGTCTATCTAATGGTTTGTAAAATTTATTTTCTCAAAGAAACAATTCTAAGTTCTATCAATCCCTGCTATTATCTCCATTTCTTTTTCATTTATTTCTACTCTGATATTTATGATTTCTTTCCTTTTACTAATTTTGGGGTTTTTAAAAAATTATTTTTCTAGTTGCTTTTGATATAAGGTTAGGTTTTTTTATTTGATGTCTCTTTTGTTTCTTGAGGTAGGCTTACATTGCTATAAATTTCCTTTTAGCATTGCTTTTACTGTATCCCATATGTTTTGAGTTATCATGTTTTCATTGTCATTTGTTTCTAGGCAAATTTTGATTTTCCTTTTGATTTCTTCAGTGATATGTAGGTTATTCAGAAGTGTTTTTTAGCCTCCATGCATGCTCAGTCACTCAGTTGTGTCTGACTCTGTGACCCCACAGACTGTAGCCCACCAAGCTCCAATGTCCATGGGATTACCCAGGCAAGAGTACTGGAGTGAGCTGCCATTTCATCCTCCAGGGGATCTTCCTGGCAGAGGGACTGAACCTGAATCTTGCATTTCCTGCACTGGCAGGAGAATTCTTTACCACTAGCACCACTTGGGAAGCCCCACACATATGTGTTTGTTTTTATATAGTTTTTTTTTTCCTACAGTTGGTATCTAGTCTTACAATGTTGTGGTCAGAGAAGATGCTTGAAACGATTTCAATTTTTAAAATACACCAAGGCTTGATTTGTTTGTAGTGATGCTTCCTAAGGCCCACTTGACTTTGCACTCCAGGATGTCTAACTCTAGGTGAGTGACCACACCATCATGGTTATCTGAGTCATTAAGGTCTTTTTTGTATACTTTTTCTGTGTCTTCTTGCCACCTCTTCTTAAAACCTTATGCTTCTGTTAGGTCCCTATTTTTTCTGACCTTTATTGTGCTCTTTTTTTGCATGAAATGTTCCCTTGGTATCTCTGATTTTCTTGAAGGGATCTCCTCAGTTCAGTTCAGTTTAGTTCAGTCGCTCAGTTGTGTCCGACTCTTTGCGACCCCATGAATCACAATCTTTTCCATTCTATTGTTTTCCTCTACTTCTTTGCACTGATCACTTAGCAAGGCCTTCTTATTTCTCTTTGATATTCTTTGAAATTCTGCATTCAGATGCATGTGTCTTTCCTTTATTCCTTTGCCTTTTGCTTCTCTTCTTTTCTCAGCTACTTGTAGACCAGATCAGTCGCTCAGTCGTGTCCGACTCTTTGCGACACCATGAATCGCAGCATGCCAGGCCTCCCTGTCCATCACCAACTCCCGGAGTTCACCCAGACTCACGTCCATCGAGTCAGTGATGCCATCCAGCCATCTCATCCTCTGTCGTCCCCTTCTCCTCCTGCCCCCAATCCCTCCCAGCATCAGAGTCTTTTCCAATGAGTCAACTCTTCACACGAGGTGGCCAAAGTACTGGAGTTCCAGCTTTAGCATCATTCCTTCCAAAGAAATCCCAGGACTGATCTCCTTCAGAATGGACTGGTTGGGTC
>NW_011494796.1:4570757-4577157 GCF_000754665.1 Bison bison bison | reverse complement strand
TCTCACATCCATACATGACCACAGGAAAAACCATAGCCTTGACTAGACGAACCTTTGTTGGCAAAGTAATGTCTCTGCTTTTGAATATACTATCTAGGTTGGTCATAACTTTCCTTCCAAGGAGTAAGCATCTTTTAATTTCATGGCTGCAGTCACCATCTGTAGTGATTTTGGAGCCCAGAAGGCCTCCTCAATCAGTCATTTTGCCTTTTTGCATTTCTTTTTCTTGGGGATGGTTTTGATCACCACCTCCTGTACAATGTTACAAACCTCCATGAATAGTTCTTCTGGCTCTCTATCAGATCTAATCTCTTGAATCTATTTGTCACTTATACTGTATAATTGTAAGGCATGAGATTTAAGTCATACCTGGATGGCCTAATGGTTTTCCCTACATTCTTCAACTTACATCTAAATTTTGCAATAAGGAGTTCATGATCTGAGCCACAGTAGGCTCCCGGTCTTGTTTTTGCTGACTGTGTAGAGCTTCTCCATCTTTGGCTGCAAAGAATATAATCAATCTGATTTCGGTATTGACCATCTGGTGATATCCATGTGTAGAGTCATCTCTTGTGTTGTTGGAAGAGGGTTTTGCTATGACCAGTGCGTTCTCTTGGCAAAGCTCTATAAGCCTTTGCCCTGCTTCATTGTGTACTCCAAGGTCAAAGTTGCCTGTTAACTCCAGGTATCTCTTGACTTCTTACTTGTGCATTCTAGTCCCCTATGATGAAAAGGACATCTTTCTTTTGGTGTTAGTTCTAGATGGTCTTGTAGGTCTTCATAAAACTGTTCAACTTCAGCTTCTTCAGCATTAGTGGTTGGGGCATAGACTTGGATTACTATTATACTGAATAGCTTCCCTTAGAAATGAACAGAGATCAGTGTGTTGTTTAGAGACTGCACCCAAGTACACCCAAGCATTTTGGACTCTTGTTGACTATGAGGGCTACTCCATTTCTTCTAAGGAATTCTTGCCCACAGTAGTAGATATAATGGTCATCTGAATTAAATTTGCTCGTTCAAGTCCATTTTAGTTCACTGATTCCTAAAATGTCAATGTTCACTCTTGCCACCTCCTGTTTGACCACTTACAATTTACCTTAATTCATGGACCTAAAATTCCAGGTTTCTATGCAATACTGTTCTTTACAGTACCAGACTTTACTTTCCCCACCAGATACATCCATAACTGGGCGTGCTTTCTGCTTTGGCTCAGCCTCTTCATTCCATCTGGAGCTGTTTCTCTGCTCTTCTCCAATATCTGCCTGAAATGCAGGAGACCTGGGTTCAATTCCTGAGTCAGGAAGATTCTGCAGAGAAGGAACTGGCAACCCACTCCAGTATTTTTGCCTAGAGAATCCCCATGGACAGAGGAGGCTGGCAGGCTACCGTCCATGGAGTCGCAAGAGTCAGACATGACTTAGTGAGTAAACCACCACCACCACCAACACCAACACCAATGTGGGGAGTTCATCTTTAAGTGTCATATCTTTTTGCCTTTTCATACTGTTCATGGGGTTCTCAAGGCAAGAATGCTGATGTGGTTTTTCATTCCCTTCTCCAGTGGACCATGTTTTGTCAGAACTCTCCATCATGACCCGTCTGTCTTGGCATGGCTCATAGTTTCATTGAGTTACATAAGGCTGTGATCCATATGATCAGTTTGGTTAGTTTCCTGTGATTGTAGCTTTCATTCCGTCTGCTCTCTGATGGATGAGGATAAGAGGTTTGTGGAAGCTTCCTGATGGGAGGGACTGGCTGTGGGGAAACTGGGTATTGCTCTGGTGGGTGGGGCCATGCTGGGTAAATCTTTAATCCAACTTTCTGCTGATGGGTGGGGCTGTGTTCCCTCCCTGTAATTTGACCCATTCACGCCAAACTATGGTAGGGGTAATTGAAAAGTCTTGAAAAGACTTCATCTGTGATCCAAAAATGTGATCTATCCTGAAGAATGTTCCATGTGCACTTAAGAAAAAAGTGAAATCTATTGTTTTTGGATGAAATGCCCTGTAGATATCAATTAGGTCTAACATTTAAAGCCTGTTTTTCCTTATTTTCTACCTGAATGATCTGTCCGTTGGTGTGGGTGGGATATTAAAGACTCACACTACTACTGTTTTACTGTTGATTTTCCCTTTAATAGATGTTAGCATTTGCCTTACGTATTGAGGTGCTCCTATGTTGGGTGTATATATAATTGTTATATCTTCTTGGATTGATCCCTTGATCATTATGTAGTGTCCTTCTTTGTCTCTTGTAATGGTCTTTAAAGTCTCTTTAATCTGATATGAATATTGCTACTCCTGCTTTCATTTGATTTCTATTTACATGGAATATCTTTTTCTAGCCCCTCACTTTCAGTCTGTAAGCATTCCTAGGTCTGAGGTGGGTTTTCTCCTGGACAGCGTACATAGGGGTCTTGTTTTTGTATCCATTCAGCCAATCTGTGTCTTCTGGTTGGAGGGTTTAGCCAATTTACATTTAAGGTAATTATTGGTATCCTGTTACCATTTACTTCATTGTTTGGGGACTCTTTTTGTAGGCCTCTTCTTTTTGTGTTTCCAGCCTACAGAAGTCCCTTTAACATCTGTTGTAAAGCTGGTTTGGTGGTGCTAAATTTTCTTAACTTTTACTTATTTATAAAACTCGGTTTCTCCATCAATTTTGAATGAGATGTTTGCTGAGGAGAGTAATCTTGGTTGTAGGTTTTTCCCTTTCATCATTTTAAGTATGTCCTGCCATTTCGTTCTGGCCTGTAGAGTTTCTGTTGAAAGATCAGGCGTTAGCCTTATGGGGACCCACTTGTATGTTATTTGTTACTTTTCTCTTGGTGCTTTTAACATTTGTTCTTTGTGTTTAATTTTTGTTAGTTTGATTAATATCTGTCTTGGCATGTTTCTCCTTGGATTTATGTTGTATGTGGCTGTCTGGGCTTTGTGAGGTTGGGTGGCTATCTCCCTTCTCATTTTAGGGAAGTTGAAAACTTCCAACTATAATCTCCCTAAATATTTTCCCATGGCCTTTCCTTTTGTCTTCTTCTTCTGGGACTCCTATGATTCTAATGTTGTTATGTTTAATGCTGTCTGTTAAACAGTCTCTGAGACTGTCCTCATCACTTTATTCTTTTTCTCTTTACTTTGCTCTGTTTCAGTTATTTCCACCATTCTATCTTCCATCTCACTTATCCATTTTTCTGCCTCAGTTGCTGTACTGTTGGTTCCCTGCAGTATATTTTTAAACTCAATCATTGCACTGTTCATTGTTGATGGTCTATTCTTTATTCAAGGTCCTTGTTAAATATTTCTTGCATCTTCTCAATCTGTGCCTCTAGTCTATTTATCCATGCCTCAATTTTATTTTCAAGATTTTGGACCATCTTTACTATCATTACTCTGAATTCCTTTTCAGGAAGATTGTCTACTTCCTCTTCATTTGTTTAGTCTTAGGAGTTTTTACCATGTTCCTTCATTAGCTGGATGTTTCTCTGTCTTTTCATTGTGTTTAACTTACTGTGCTCGGGGCCTCCTTTCTGCAGTTTGGAAGGTTGTAGTTCCTCTTAATTGTGGAGTGTGCTTCCCCTGGGTGGGGCTGAACCAATGCCTTGTGAAAGTGTCCTGCTTTGGGGGACCTGTGCCTGTGTTCTGGTGGATGGAGCTAGATCTTGTCTCTCTTAAAAGCAGTACTGTGTCCTCTAGTATGTTTGGGATGTCTATGGGTTCAGTATGGCTTTGGGCAGCCTGTCTGCTAACGTGCAGGGTTGTGCTCCTGTTTTGCTGAAGGGTTGGTGTGGGGCACTTGGAACCAGAGCTTGCTGGCTTTTGGGTGGGGCTTGGTCTTAGTGTTGAGATGGAGGCCATTGTGAGGGCGTTTGTCTATTAATGTTCTATGGGGTCTCTAATGCTCTCTTGTGGTCCAAAGTCCTAGCGTGGAGTCTCCTACCTGTGGGCTTCAGGTATGACACCTTACTATAGCATCAAGATTTCACAGGTGGCACAGCATAAAAGACATAATGGTGAAATACCTCTCATAATAGTGAACTTTCCTAGTGGCTCAGACAGTAAAGAGTTTGCCTGCATTGTGGGAGACCTGGGTTCGATCCCTGAGTCAGGAAGATCCCCTGGAGAAGAGCATGACATCCCACTCCAGTATACTTGCTTGGAGAATTTCATGAATAGGATTCCATGAATTCCATGCAGTCTGGTGGGCTGCAGTCCATGGGTTCACAAAGAGTCAGACATGACTGAGTGACTAACACTTTCACCTCTCAACAGCCAAAATTCATCCCAAGAGAGTCATACACTTATATAGAGAAGGAAAGAGGGGGAAAGGAAAAAGAGAAAAAAAGATAAAGAGTCAAAAGAGAAGACAAGAATCAAGCCAATAATAAAACCTCTAAATGGAAATGGATGCTAAAAATTAATAGACTCTTAAAGACACAAAATCAAAAGCAAAAGATCAAAACAAAAATTAAAAACATGGAAAAAGTTAAACTCTCAAAAATAAAAAATCAAACAAAACATCTAAAACAAAAATCAAACACATGGAATTTGTTTTAAAAATAAGGCTTTTTTCAGAGAAAAAGAAGAAAAAGTAGGCTATAAAAAATAATAATTGAAGGAAAAGAATGAATTGAGGATCGTCTCAGAGACCTATGGACAATATTAAACACACTGACATTCAAATTATAGGAGTCCCAGAAGAATAGAAAAAGAAAAGGTATGAGAAAATTTTTGAAGAGATTATACTTGAAAATTTCCCCAATGTGGAAAAGGAAATAGTCAATCAAGTCCAAGAGGTACAGAGTCCCATATAGGATAAACCCAAGGAGAAACATGCCAAGACACATACTAATCAAACTAACAAAGATTAAACACAAAGAAAGAATATTAAAAGCAACAAAAGAGAAGCAACTAGTAACATACAAGGGAAACCCTATACATTTAACAGCTGACCTTTCAGCAGAAACTCTGTAGGCCAGAAAGGAATGGCAGGATATATTTAAAGTACTGAAAGGGAAAAACCTAAAACCAAGATTACCCAGCAAGGATGTCATTCAAAATTGATGGAGAAATCAAAAGCTTTGCAGACAAGCAAAAGTTAAGAGAATTCAATACCATCAAACCAGCTTTACAACAAATATTAAAGGGACTTATATAGTCAAGAAATACAAGAGAAGAAAATGATCTACAAAATCAAACCCCAAACAATTAAGAAAATGGCAATAGGAACATATGTATCAATAATTACTTTAAATGTAAATGGATTAAATGCTCCAACCAAAAGACATAGTTGGCTGAATGAATACAAAACAAGACCCATATATATGCTGTCTACAAGAAACCCACTTCAGACCTAACGAAACATATAGATTGAAAGTGAGAGGATGGAAAAACATATATTACGTAAATAGGAAGCAAAAGAAAGCTGGAGCAGCAACCCTCATATCAGACAAAATAGGCCTGAAAATAAAGAATATTAGAAGAGATAAGGAAGGACACTAAATAAAGATCAATGGATCAATCCAACAGGAAGACATAACAATTGAAAATATCTATGCATCCAACATAGGGGCACCTCAATACATAAGACAAACACTAACAGACATAAAAGGAGAAATTGACAGTAACACAATAATAGTAGGAGACTTTAATACCCCACTCACACCAATTGACAGATCATGAAAATGAAATTAATAAGGAAACACAAGCCTTAAATGATACATTTGATGAGATGGATCTCACTGATATCTTCAGGACATTCCATCCAAATGCAGAATACACCTTCTTCTCAAGTGCACATCGAACGTTCTCCAGGATAGACCACATCTTGGGTCACAAATCAAACCTCAAAAAATGTGAGAAAATTGAAACCGTATCAAGCATCTTTTCCAACCACAATGCTGTGAGACTAGATATCAATTACAAGAAAAAAAACTGTAAAAAACACAAATATATGGAGACTAAACAATACATTTCTAAATAACCAACAGGTTCCTGAAAAAACCAAAGGGGAAATAAAAAAAATTATAGAAACAAATGACAATGAAAACATAACTTAAAACCTAAAAAAAACAAACAAACAAACAAAAAAAACCTATGGGATGAAGCAAAAGCAGTTCTAAGAGAGAAGTTTACAGCAATACAATCCTACCTCAAGAAACAAGAAAATATCGAATAGACAACTTAACACCTAATTTAACTGGAAAAAGAAGAACAAAAAAAATCCCCCAAAATTAGGAGAAGGAAAGAAATCATAAGGATCAGAGCAGAAATCAGTGAAAAAGAAATGAAAGAAACAATAGTAAAGATTAATAAAACTAAAAGCTGGTTCTTTGAGAAGATAAACAAAATTGACAAACCTTTAGCCAGATTCATCATGAAAAAAAGAGAAAAGATTCAAA
>NW_011494796.1:4570143-4570657 GCF_000754665.1 Bison bison bison | reverse complement strand
TTAGAAATGAAAAAGGAGAGGTTACAACAGACAATGCAGAAATACAAAGGATTATAAGAGACTATTATGAACAACTATATGGCAATAAAATGGATACCCTAGAAGAAAAGGACAGATTCTTAGAAAAGTTCATTCTTCCAAGACTGAACCAGGAAGAAGTAGAAATTATGAACAACCCAATTACAAGCACTGAAATTGAAGCTGTGATAAAAAAAAGTCTCCCAAAAACAAAAGTCCAGGACCAGATGGCTTCACAGGAGAATTCTATCAAACATTCAGAGAAGAGCTAATGCCTATCCTTCTAAAACTCTTTAAAAAAATTGTAGAGGAAGGAACACTTCCAAACTCATTCTATGAATCCATCATCACCCCGATGCCAAAACCAGACAAAGACAACACAAAAAAAGAAAACTACAGGCCAATATCACTGATGAACATAGATGCAAAAATCCTCAACAAAATTTTAGCAAACAGAATTCAACAACACATTAAAAAGCTCATACACCATGATCTG
>NW_011494796.1:4559615-4570043 GCF_000754665.1 Bison bison bison | reverse complement strand
AACACAAGGATTCTTCAATATATGCAAATCAATCAATGTGATACACCACATTAACAAATTGAAAGATAAAAACCATATGATAATCTCAATAGATGCAGGAAAAGCCTTTGACAAAATTCAGCACCCATTTATGATTAAAACTCTTCAAAAAATGGGCATAGAAGGAATCTACCTCAATATAGTAAAAGCCATATATGATAAGCCTACAGCAAACATTATTCTCAATGGTGAAAAACTAAAAGCATTCCCCCAAAGATCATGAAAAAGACAAGGGTGTCCACTTTCACCACTATTATTCATCACAGTTTTGGAAGTCCTAGCTACAGCAATCAGAGAAGAAAAATAAATAAAAGGAATCCAGATCAGAAAGTAGATGTAAAGCTCTCACTGTTTGTAGATGATGTGATACTGTACATAGAAAACTTTAAAGTTACTATCAGAAAATTACTAGAGCTAATCAGTGAATTTAGCAAAGTCACATGATATAAAATCAATACACAGAAATCACTTACATTTATATATCCTAATGATGAAAAACCAGAAAGAGAAATTAAGGAATCAATCCCATTCACCATTGCAACAAAAAGAATAAAATATCTAGGAATAAACTTACCTAAGGAGACCAAAGAACTGTACACAGAAAATTATAAGACACTGATGAAAGAAATCAAAGATGACAGAAACAGATAGAGAGATATCCCATGTTCCTGGGTAGGAAGAATCAATATTGTGAAAATGACTATACTACCAAATGCAAACTACAGATTCAATGTGATCCCTATTAAATTACCAGTGGCATTTTTCACAGAACTAGAACAAAAAATTTCACAATTCATACCGAAACACAAAAGACTCCTAATTGCCAAAGCAGTCTTGAGAAAGAAGAATTCAGCTGGAGGAGTCAAGCTTCCTGACTTCAGATTATACTATAAAGCTACAGTCATCAAGACAGTACGGTACTGGCACAAAAACATAGATATAGACCAATGGAACAAAATAGAAAGCCCAGAAATAAACCCAGGAATCTATGGGTACCTTATTCTTGACAAAGGAGATAAGAATATATAATGGGGCAAAGACAGCCTCTTCAATAAATGTTGCTGGGAAAACTGGACAGCTACATGTAGAAGAATGAAATTAGAACACTTCCTAACACCATACACAAAGATAAACTCAAAATGGATTAAAGACCTAAATGTAAGATCAGAAACTATAAAACTCTTAGGGGAAAACATAGGCAGAACACTCGATGACATAAATCAAAGCAATATGCTCTATGACCCACCTCCTAGAGTAATGGAAATAAAAACAAAAGTAAACAAGTGGGACCTGATTAAACTTAAAAGCTTTTGCACAGCAAAGGAAACTATAAGCAAGGTGAAAAGACAACCCTCAGAATGGGCAAAAATAATAGCAAATGAAACAACAAAGGATTAATTTCCAAAATATACAAGCAGCTCGTACAACTCAATACCAGAAAAACAACCCAATCAAAAAGTGGGCAAAAGACCTAAACAGACATTTCTCCAAAGAAGACATACAGATGGCTAAAAAACACATGAAAAGATGCTCAACATCGCTCATTATTAGAGAAATGCAAATCAAAACTACAATGAGTTGTCACCTCACACCAGTCAAAATCACCATCATCAGAAAGTCTACAAACAATAAATGCTGGAGAGGGTGTGGAGAAAACAGAACGCTCCTGCACTGTTGGTGGGAATGTAAATTGATACAGCCACTATGGAAGACGGTATGGAGATTCCTTAAATAACCAGGAATAAAACCACCATATAATCCAGCAATCCCACTCCTAAGCATATACTCGGAGGAAAGAAAAATTGAAAAAGACACATGTATCCCATTGTTCACTGAAACACTATTTACAATAGCTAGAACATGGAAGCTACCTAGATGTCCAATGACAGATGAATGGATAAAGAAGTTGTGGTATATATACACAATGGAATATTACTCAGCCGTAAAAAGGAATGCATTTGAGTCAGTCCTGATGAGGTGGATGAACCTAAAGCCTATTGTACAGAGTGAAGTGAGTCAGAAAGAGAAAGATAAATATCATATTCTAACGCACACATACGGAATCTAGAAAAATGGTACTGAAGAATTTATTTACAGGGCAGCAATGGAGAAACAGACATAGAGACCAGACTTATGGACACAGGGGGAAGGGGGAGGGGAGAGGGTGAGGTGTATGGAGAAAGTAACATGGAAACTTACATTACCATATGTAAAATAGATAGCCAACGGGAATTTGTTGCATGTCTCAGGAAACTCAAACAGGGGCTCTGTACCAACCTAGAGGGGTGGGATGGGGAGGGAGGGAGGTTCAAAAGGGAGGGGATATATGCACACCTATGGCTGATTCATGTTGAGGTTTGACAGAAAACAACAAAATTCTGTAAAGCAATTATCCTTCAATTAAAAAATAAATAAATTTTTTAAAAATTGAAGGAGTGATAAAGAACCACATCAGGAGAGTTTGAGAAGATAAAATATAAAGGGGGAAAAACGGGGGGGTCTATATAGACAGTGGTAGTGGAGAAGGCAATGGCACCCCACTACAGTACTCTTGCCTGGAAAATCCCATGGACAGAGGAGCCTGAAAGGCAGCAGTTCTTGGGGTCACTGAGGGTTGGACACGACTGAGCGACTTCACTTTCACTTTTCACTTTCATGCATTGGAGAAGGAAATGGCAACCCACTCCAGTGTTCTTGCCTGGAGAATCCCAGGGATGGGGGAGCCCGGTGGGCTGTCGTCTCTGGGGTTGCACAGAGTCGGACACGACTGAAGTGACTTAGCAGCAGTGAGAGGAATGTCCAAGTAATTTCTCAGTTTTCCTGGTCCAGTTGATTTGCCTACTCAAAAGTCCTCTAGGAAGATCTGTGGACGGGTTTTGGGCAATGTGGGGTCTGCTCAGACTCGGGTCTTGTCCATGTCTGTTCACTGCCCAGACACGAGCAGGTGAAAGTGGCTGCTTGTTTGGGCTCAGCTGCTCAGTCGTGCTGGGGAGAGGAGTGTGCTGGTAGTGCTCACTGTGTTGGGGCTGCGCAGGGTGTCTCCCCAGTCTGAGGGGGGGCATACGCTTTCCCAAGGAAGTTGGTCCCAATCTGTCGGGCCCTTGGCAGAGCCAAGCCACTCAGGCTCCCAGCAAGACATTGGGGTCAACTCGCAGCTGCTCACAGCTTGGTGGTCGTTGTAATCTCTGGGACCGAGGTCATAGAGGTCCCTTGCCTTCGGCCCCTGGCACTGCGCCTGCCTGTTTGCCTCTGGGACCACAGACCACAGCCGGCTCGCCCTTCTCTGGCATCTGCCTGGGCAGGGTCCCTCGTTCTGCGACGGCTCAGAATCTAAGTGCAGCGCTGAAGCCTTCCCGTGGGAACAATCCTTTGTTTCTGTGATGGACGCAGAGTTTCCCTGGTCTGCCTCTGCTGTGCTGTGCCACCCCCTAGAGCACCTCCCTGGCAGTCAGCCTGGGCCCTCTCCCTGAGGCCTGACCCCCGAAGCCTGGGCCTCCACACTTAGCCCCCAGTTACTGTGGGCAGAAGTGAGCGCTTGAGCCAGTTCCCAGGTGGGAAGTGCCGTTCGGTGCGACCCCTGTGGTGAATTTTCTCCGTTTTGCCTTTGGAGCACCTGTCTTGATGCACTGTCCTTCCCTCAGCAGTTCCAAAGCTCCCCCCGACCCTGCCTGTGAGGGGGTTTCCTAGTATGTGGGAACCTCCCCTCCTTCAGGACTTCCTTCCCCCAGGGCGCAGGACCCCACCCCCAAATCCTTTGTCTCCCTTTTAGTCTCTATCTTGTGCCCTACCTCACCCCATGAGATTGGTTTGCCTTTCTGGAAGTCTGGAGTGCTCTGCCAGCGTTCAGAGGATATTCTGTGGGAGTTCTTCTACATGCAGGTGATTTTTTGATATATTTGTGGGGGAGAAGGAGTTTGCCCTGCCTTACTCCTCCGCCATCTTGAAGGTCCTCCTTCTATTATTTCTTCAAATTTGATTTTAATCCTGTCTCACCTCCTTCAGAACATCAGTTGCATATTTCTTAGGCCACCAGGAGTCCCACAGTTCTTTTTGTTTTCAGGCTTTTTTCTCTTTGTGTTTCACTTTGGGTAGTTTCAAATGTTTTGTCTTTAGCAGTCATCTCTTTGACAATTTTCATTTGCTAGAAATCTTAAGCAGGGTATCTTTCAACTTAAATATTATAGTTTTCATTTCTAGAAGTCCCAGTAGGATCTTTTCCATATCTTCCATATCTCTACTTAACACGTTCAATCTTTCTTTGTGCTACATTCATGAACCTGGAATATGGTTATAATTATTGTTTTAATATGTTTCTCTACTAATTCTATCACCTGTGTCATTTCTAGGTCAGTTTTGATGGATTTTTCTACTCGTTGTGGATGTATTTTCCTTCTCCTTTGAAGGCCTGGTGATTTTTTATTTGATGCTAGACACTGTGAATTTTATTTTACTGAGTGTTGGTTTTGTATTTCTATAAATGCTTCTGAGCTTTGTTCTGGGACTTGGCTGAGTTACTTGGAAACAGCTTGATCCTTTCAGATTTTGCTTTAAAGGTTTATTGGGTGGGAGCAGGTCAGCATTTAGCGTGAGGTTAGTTTTACCATGCTGCTGATACAGCAGCCTTCTGTGTCCTCAGCCTGATGCCCCTGTGTGCCTCGGAGCTTGTTCCCACTAACGCTTTCAGATGGCTCTTTTCTTGGCCTTGGGTAGTTTCTCACACACATGTGTTTCTCAGCACTAAGCTGAAGATTCGTGCAGATCCTGGCAGACCTCCGAGGTTCTCTCTTTGTAACGCTGTTTCGTCTATGATACTCTGCCTGTGAATCCTAGCTGCCCCAGCCTCCTAGGACTCCTGGCTCTGTTTCTTCAACTCACGAAGCCTGCTGCTTCTTCACAGCCCAACCGCCATGGTGCCACAGCCTGGAGACTGCCCAGGCAGTAAGCCAGGACGATGTCATTTGTTTCGTATCTCCCAAGGATCATTGTCCTTCCTTGCTTGATGGCCATTGTCTTGAAAATCATTGTTTCATATATGTTGTCTGATTTCTTAGTTGCTTCAGGTAAGAAGATAAATTTGGTCCCTGATACTCCATCTTCACCAAAGGCAGATGTCAGGATGACAAATTTAAAGGAAATTCTGGGACCATGATCATTTCATTACATGATATTTATTTCAATCCTCAAGGGCATTTAAGAATAATAATGGTTATAAAGATCGATTTGGCTTTGGATCATAAGACCTTGCTGGTTGGTGCTGAATGTCTCTAGAGTTTTACATAATGCTTAAACTTGCATGGCCCTGAGGAATTCAATATAGAGAAGTGCTGATCCTGGAGATGTACACAGATAGATTAGTTCTGTGCTCCACCCTCTACACACCCAAGATAGGAACCAGGGTTATCCAGAAAGGTAACAGCAACATATGTATCAGCTCAAACGACTGGGTGCTTACTTTGTGATAGACCCAGTTCTCAGCATCTTACACGTATTAACTCACCAGGAGTCTCAGATTTTAACAATGGTTTTCATTAACGCACAGAGAGAGATGGCCACTAAGAAGCAGGCTGCAGTCCCTCACTATCAGATTTATACTGTCCTGGGAGGAAGCCACAGGAAAGGTCTGTATAAACCCCTGCAAGACATTTGGCAGAGTCTATCATGTATGTTGGGGAACTAGATGGATAAATGAGGACTCGGGCTTAGAGAGCCAAATCATTATATGAGGAGGCCTGTAAGGGTTTCTTCCTCACCTGTGAGCTTGTCTACAGTTTCATCAGTGGTTGGGTTAACATTAGAACTTAAATTTACCGTTAGGGTCATGAATGGACCTCAGAACAACATATACTTGTTGAACACTTACTGTGTTCCAGGTACTGACCAAGGCAGTTGGAAAATAATAGTGTGAAAAAGTAAGATTCTTGTCCGGGAAGGATTTAAAAGCTTGAAGAGGGAGATTATCAGAACAATAGAAAACAATAGTCATGGGGACATCCCTGGTGGTCCAGTGGTTAAGAATCCACCGTGCAATGCAGGGGACACAGGTTGAATCCCTTGTCGAGGAACGAAGATCCCACAAACCACAGAGCAACTATGCCTGTGCACCAGACTTCCGGAACCCGCACACCACAACTACAGAACATTCCACACATGGCATAGCTAAGGCCGGATTCAGCTAAATAAATAAATATTTAAAAAAACAATAGTCATGTAAACAAGCAAATTATATAGCATGTGAAAAGATAAGTTTATGAGAGCAGGGTTTTCCCTTAGGGGATCAGGAGATCTGGGTACTGCAAAGGTGACAGGGAGAGTTACTAGACGGCAAATTTATATAGGGTGGTAGGCTTCCCTGAGAAGGTTACATCTGAGCAAACAAACGAACTCAAAATGAGGGGCTCAGTCACGTGGACAACTGGGAGAAGAGCATCCCGGTAGAGGAAACAGCAGGAAGCACAGTTCGTCCCCGCTAGGAGCAGGCCTTTTGGGTTTGAGGGAGAGCAGGAAGGCAAGCAGAACTGGAACAGAGTAGGTGAAAGGGAAATAATAAAGGGATGAGGATCAGGAGGAAGGGGAGGGACTCACTCCAGCACAGAGTCAGTTTTGCAGGAAGAAAGGAACAATTCAACATGTGTGCCTGTCACACTGAACATCAACTGAAACAGACCTACAAGTGCACAAATGAGCAAAACGCTGGTCAAGTGAGCCGGAGAATCCCACAGGGTGGTGCCCCAGCTGGGGGCAGCAATCCCCAAGGCCTGGGTCCCAGCAGGCAACTGTCTGTCTCCTCCGCCAGCACATCTCTGGCATTAGTATGACCTCTCCTCCAGCGTGAGAAGTTACTGTTTCCTAACTGGTAGAGTCACGCCAGCCTTGTAAGCAGGATGATCAGCACCAGCTGAGGCTGACGCTTAGCTGGCTGAGCTTGCGGACGCACCTCCACGCCCCTGAGGAGTTGATCCTGCTGAGACAGGCTAGGGCCTGGCACCTGGGAGCCTCTGCTGCAGTGCCTGCACCTGGACAAATGTCTCCTCGAGCAACAAAATACAAAAAGTATAAGGGACTAAAAATAACCACGTATATGTGCAGTTGGAGCATATTGGTCAGCAAGATAGAGAACTGTTAAAGAAAAACCCCCCAAAAAACCCAACTGCCACTTCTGAAGAGCCAGGAGCAAACACAGGGTGACGAGAACAAAATCAGGGCACTGCACATCCCCCTGCACCCAGCACCACCTAAGGGGTAGGCAAATCAGCTGAACAACCCCTCCAGCCCAACCCCTGAGCACACTGCTCGCTCCAGATAAGGAACCCTCAGGAAGCGAGCAAGTGTGGGGACCTATTACTTGCTCCCCCTGCTGCAGCAGGGGCCCGATTGAAGCCTTGCCTGAATTTCTTGTCTGGCCTCTGATCAATTTCTATTGATTAAAGAGGCCAAAAACTCTGGTCAGTAACACTGCTAGGATTTGGGGAGAAAAATGCCAACTTTGTTTTGGTATTGGTGAAATTCTCAGAAAAAAGGGCAAGCAGGGAAGCATATTTCGTGGTTCTTAGTGAGCTGCAGGAATAAATGCTCAGGTGCGTTGTAACTTACAAAGCAAAAAGATCTCCCTTTATGTAGTTATATTTTGAGCTTCAAGAGAGAAGCTAAACTGATCATGACTTGCTGACCTCTAACTGTCCTCTTTAAGCAAAAAGATGCCAACGAAGAAAATAAAATACCAAGTCCCTTCCTCTCCTTTGGAATCTGTCTTTGAATAAATAGAGCCTGCCTTTTCTCCTGCAGTAATAGTCATATCTGAGCTTGGTCTCTAGCCCATCCCTTTCTGGCTGAGTGACCTTGGTCCATTACCCAGCCTCTCTCAGCCTCTGTTTTCTTATCTCTTAAGTGGGGGTCAAAGCTCCTGCCCTCGTGGGGTGCAGTCAGGGTGTTATGAGACAATGCAAGAAAGAGTCTAGCCTAGGGGATCATGAGCCTCCAGGAACTGTACACCCTTCCTCCCATCACTACTGACCCAACTGGTATGCAATAGTCTGGCTTCTAGCAGCCAATATCTTGGGGCAGGCTGTGTCCAGCTCCCACCTGTTAATCCTGCCCACCTGTGGGGCCAGTTCAGCCTGGTCTTTGGGGCAGGGAATACTCCACAGTGGGCAGAGTGGCCACGGCATGTCCACTGACTCAGCTGGGTGCTTCCCTCTTCTCCCCCTTGGGTGCCCAGGCACTCCTGCCCTTCTTGAATGCTCAGAGTCCTCCTCTAGGATACCATGCACACAGCTCTCCTGCTGCCACTGCACCATCAAAGGGCCCTCTGAAACCTGCCCTCCCCAGGAGTTCTGTGCCATCACGAACTTTAAGGGATTGAAGGTTGGGACAGGCAAACAGGATGCCTCTTGGCCAGCATATGGTACCTGAACAGTCAGGCCTTAACATCAAGGCAGATGGTGAGTGCCAGACACGGTGGCAGACCACTGGGGTTGATCAGGTCCTGGGACTGGTCCCATCTTCCCAGGGAGGTATCCTTCAACTCAGCCGTGGCTGGATGTGAAGTGGGAGGCAGCTTCCTGTTACCAGGGCATGGAAGGGACCCTTGCTGACACCTCCACAGGGGAATGGAGAGAAAGATTCTAGACAACCCTGTGGATAAACGCCCTTTGGGGAAACAGCCGGCAGGAGGTGCTGGCCTGGTTGTGAGGCACAGCCCTCTGCCACACCCTGAACAACTGCAGGCAGTGTCCCCGCTGCGGATTCCACCCAGACTTCCTGAACCAATTCACACACAGCCAGGAAACGCTCAAGAGGCAGCAGCCCGCCTCCCGGGGTCCAGGCTGACCTGCTGTGCCAGCCGGGATCCCGCCCGAGGTCTCATTCTGAAGGCGCAGTCCCGGGCTGTCTTGGAGTTGCTCCCATCCTGAGTTCTTGCTCTGGGTACCTGCCCAGCCCTGCAGGCTGCCTCCCTCAGATTAGATACTGCCCTGAGCTCCAGGCCCACTGCTGCTGCGTGGCTCCTGAGTCCCACTCATCCCAGGCTGGTCCTCCAGCCCCACGACAACTCTGGCTCTGCCCCCCTTCCTGAGCCAGCTGCCAACTTCCGGCTGGACCGCAGGCTGCTCTGGCCTCCCACCCTGGGACCCCGGCACAGAGACTGCCTGCCCCAGGGCCCGGCACATCCTTCTTGGCGCACTTCCACCCACAGAAGGGGCCATGCTATCTGCAGCATGGTCAGAAAGTGTGTGCTCCGGGGGTGAACAGACTTGAGTCAAATCCTTCCTCTACTTACTTCCTGGCCAAGCCATTCTGAATCATCAGTTCACCCCTGAGGCTTGGTATTACCATCTATACCCTGGGGAGAGTAACCTGGGGAGTCTGTGGTAATCGTAAACTGGGATCAGGCACGATGGAAGCTTCAGGGCAAAACACGTGGGCACTGCTCAAAAAATGGTAACATTTTAATGGGGCTATTAACACCATTATCATATAATCAAGTTATCATTCACTAAATGTTCTCCATATGACACTCTCCAACATCCAGTAGTTTTTAGCTCTCTTCTGTATCTGAGGATTTGGTATCAGGCAACATTGCATTACCTCCAAGAGGAACAGACTCATTAACTTTCTTCCTAGTGTCTTAATATTACCGTGTCTTAATATTACAAAGAAAGACCTCTATATTGGAAAACAAAACAAAATATTAGGCTCTTGGTGTCAACTGTAACTCTGAACCACCCTCTTGCAAAGCTGCCTATGTGAGAGAGTATGTGTGCGTGCATGTGTGACTCACACTGGGTGCTCCATGCACACATGTATGCATATACACGTATATACATATGTGTGTGTATGTGGAGTGTAAATACCTGTATCCACCAACAGAAGCCAGATGATCCTTCCCGAGCCAGCCCTCCCCTCCCGAGGCAGCTTACCTCCATGTTTCTGCAGAAGGTGGCATTGGTGCCAAAGAGGATCTGGCACTGCTCGTTGGCACTGTAGTGCATGCCTGGCAGCTTGTGGGGCAGGCGCACTGCGTGCCGGCTCCTGGGGTCTGTGACCAGCAAACAGGTGCTGACTTTCGACCTGAAACAGCCAAGAAGATAGTCGGTTTGCGAACGTACCTCCCAGGTTTTTGTTCTACTCTGCCAGTAACTAAGCAGCAGTGCTCTCCAAGTTATTTATGGGGAGATGACCAAGCACCCTGTGATCACGTATGGATGTGAGAGTTGGATTGTGAGGAAGGCTGAGCACTGAAGAATTGATGCTTTTGAACTGTGGTGTTGGAGAAGACTCTTGAGAGTCCCTTGGACTGCAAGGAGATCCAACCAATCCATTCTGAAGGAGATCAGCCCTGGGATTTCTTGGAAGGATGATGCTAAAGCTGAACTCAGTACTTGCCACTCATGC
>NW_011494796.1:4553558-4559515 GCF_000754665.1 Bison bison bison | reverse complement strand
CTTTTGAACTGTGGTGTTGGAGAAGACTCTTGAGAGTCCCTTGGACTGCAAGGAGATCCAACCAATCCATTCTGAAGGAGATCAGCCCTGGGATTTCTTTGGAAGGAATGATGCTAAAGCTGAAACTCCAGTACTTTGGCCACCTCATGCGAAGAGTTGACTCATTGGAAAAGACTCTGATGCTGGGAGGGATTGGGGGCAGGAGGAGAAGGGGACGACAGAGGATGAGATGGCTGGATGGCATCACTGACTCGATGGACATGAGTGTGAGTGAACTCCAGGGGTTGGTGATGGACAGGGAGGCCTGGTGTGCTGCGATTCATGGGGTCGCAAAGAGTTGGACACGACTGAGCAACTGAGCTGAACTGAACTGACCAAGCACCAGACATGGGGACTACACCTTTTGCTCTTTTCCAGATAGCTGAATGCAGATCTTTACTCTGGAGGCCACGAGAGCTGGGCAACAAGAAGTGGCCCGGGCATATCACTCACATAGCAATGTATTTTCCTTGGGGAGTCTGAGTGCTTTCTTGGATGAAAATGGTTTTGAAATAGATTGCTATGATATGTTCTCAGAATGAATCAAGAAAAAATTGGAGTTAGGGTTATTTTGCTTTTAAATAAATAAGCAAACAATCAAGCAAGCAAGCTTATTTCCAATTCTGCAGACTTTCTTAGGGGTGGGGGCTGTCAGGTTCTGGACACTGGCTAGTCCAGGCGCCCTACCTGGCCATGAAAGCTGGCTGGAGGCACACTGTGCAAAAGACTTAAGGATTTCAACCAGGACAGAAATGTCCAGAGATGTTGAGGACAGCTCTGAAAAACAATTGGGGGGTGGTATGGCTGTGGCTCTGTTAGGAGTTAAATACTTGAATGCTTTTATTTTTCAATTCCTAAAACAAGGCAGATGGTAGGAAAAAGAAAACCCAGCCTCTTGCCAAGATTCTTGAAGAAAAGAGTTGCATGCACGCAATACACACAGGCTGACTATATTAAAACTAACAAGGCCATTTTTAAGCCCTTAGTTTCCCAGCTACAGGAAACATCATAAAAGAAGACCCAGGATGAGGACAGAAGCCAGAGCGATCCCTTTGATCCTCCTTCCTGAGTTCACTGAGCACTCTACTGTGTTACAGGACTATAAAAGCTCTGTGTATAGCAGAGACTCACTGACCCCTTCTGTCTCTGTGGGGGGTACAGATGATGCAGTTAAGCAGTGAAGCAATCGGGGTCTGCCTGTCAAGCCTATAAGTTCAGTCCTGAGGTCCTGACACTAAGGGATGCACATAGTACTTGAGTACAGACTCTATTTGACAAAGGTCTGACATCAGATAGCTAATTCTTCCACTGAAATCTGTAACGGAGTAAGGCAGACACATTCTGGAAAGAAAGTGGCTATGAGATAAACCCATCCTAGCCTCACATGTGAGGACGGTAAGCAAGCCCTCCTCCCAGGAAATGGACTTCCACCCAGGGAAGCAGCCTAAGCTTTGGGGAAGCACCCAGTTCTACAGCAGCCATGGGTGCCACTAGGGTGGTGCCCACTCATGGTCAAAATAATGAAGAGAAGTGAAATGAAACCTTGCCAAGATATGGTCACTGCATTGACATTTCCGTTGATAAAATTTGTGATCACCAGCAGGGTGGCCAATGTCATACCAGATGCACACCTGGAAGGAAGTCTCTCCAGCTGAACTGTAAGAGATTCACTTCTTACTTCACTTACTTCACTTCAGCTCCTATTGGCTGATACCCCAACTATTGTGCTTTAGGAAGTATTGTAGCACTTTCCACTGTACTGATGGTACCGAACGATTTGAGGACTTACTTGAGGAAGTTCTCGAGGTCATCTCGACTGCAGGAGGACCAGGAGAGGTCGCTGGGGCTCCGGCCTTTCACCCACTCTCCCGACATGATGTGGGACCTGCCGGCGCAGGAGGAGTGGTCATCGTCGTGGTTCATCCCCAAGCTGCCCGAGGGAGAGGGGGAGAGGGCGCTCATTACAGGCTTCTCATCTCCTGGCCTGGATGCCAGCACCCTGTGCCCACCTAGATCACAGCTTAATCACACACAGTAGCACAGGAGATGCCTGCTTCCCTGCCATTCTCAGAGCAGACCGCGAGTCACGAGCTTAAAGAAAAGAGTGAGGGTGATGACTCACTCACTCAGTGAGCGGAAACTAATCAACCATGTAACCAACAGCATTCACCTAACAAATGAATAATAAATGAGTGAGCCAATTATATTAAATGCAATATTACAGTTCTTCTGATGGTTAGACTTGCTTTTCCACACTAACATATCCCAGCGTAATGCTTCAGTATCTCACTGCCTGCAGAGAAGTCGCTAAGCTAAGGGCTGGTGCTAGCCAAGACTCTTGCTTATGAAAACTCATGAACACTCACGGCTTCTGATTCATATCACTATACCTGGGTCCACCAAGATCATGCCTATCTCCTTCCCATCCAGTTGTACCTGGAAGACAACAGGATGCTGATGTAGATGAGGGAGGCTAACTGTAAGTGGAACAATGATCTCAGTTCACAAACAGGCTGCCGGTAAGGGGAAGCCGAGAAACAGAACACCCGTGACCAGATGGCCCACCGTCTGCTGACCTGTGACCTCCAGGGCAGAGATTCACCGTGCATAAGCGTTGCTCACTCTTTGTCAACAGCCCCGTGGGAAACACACACATGTGCATTCCTTCAAACATATTTAAGAGAGGTTTCTCAAGTGCCACAAACGACTTAGAAAGAGAAGATACAGCGGGGCACAATAAGTCATCAAATCAGCCTGGGAGATGAGATGGACCCGGAGACGACTGTGCCGAGAGGTTCTAAACGTGCCTCCGCGGCCTTATTTCTCCCAGCTCTCCTCACGCACCTCCGACTATCTTTCCCCAGTTCCTCTGCGTTCTCACTCCGCACACTCCAGGACCACTCGGTGCTCCTGTACAGAAAGGCTACCTTGGTCAACCCCCCATGAAACTGGGAAGCTGACTCAGCTCCCATCCCTGGAACAACAGGGCCTGGCACCCGAGCTCCTGCTCCAGGTGAGCAGGGCCCCCTCTGGTCACCCAGCGGGCCCGTTCCTATAGCTGAGGGTGTGCATACCAAAGGTGAACTGAATTTATACTCAAGCCTATTTATAATAGTAATACTTGTTATTTCAATCAATACATGTGGTTACATGTTATGTTAACCAGTGTAATACGAGCATAAAAGTAAAGTTTTCATGAAAAGCAATTTAGCTCGAAGCTAAACTAGGCTGCTGCCAAGTTGGGTGTGGGCAAGACAACGGTAGAAGTTGAGGAAAAAAATCATAAAAATCTACCCTTAGACTGTTTCACAAGGGTCTTTCAAGGTCTGCTGAATCTACAAAAAGAAAAAAAAGACACTGAACTCAAGCTCATCACACTATAGTTGTGGTTTCTGTGAGGAAGGTGATGGGAAGCCCAGTCAGCTTCTCTCAGAGAAAAGGCTTTCGCCCCCACCACAAAATTGGTGACAAAATGAATGTTTTCATTACTTAAGTCAAAACAAAAGGGCCAAATGTTTAAGAACCTAAGTACCATTTCTTTGCATTTCCCCTCTTGACCCAGTTTTTCAGTTAATGGCTCAGCTGACCAACCACTACCCTGCTATCCTGTCAGACAGGAAGGTTTCTGCGGTGTCGCCTACATGTTGGCTCCCCCTTCACCTCGGTCCAGGCCTCTCCTGCCAAACCTCTCCCTGAAAAATGCCCACTCCTGGGATTTCCCATGGGCTCTTCCACCCCACCAGGTGCCCTCAGCACAGCTTTCCATCCCAGCCTGTCCACTCACGACTGACACAGAGCAAGTACTCAATAAATATTTATCAAGTGGATTAACTATTTGATGCAGGAGAAAACATCAAAAAATTGGAGGATCCACATCCACAGTAGCTGTGCTGGTCTAGGGCAGTGGCCTGCTCAACAGAACAATGAAAATCATCTCTGGGTAGACGCAATCCTGTTTTCCTGCCTAGATGCCAGGAATCCATCCAATTAGGGTTAAGTAGAGAGCCTAGAAATTATCAGATACATCTGACCAATAAGAATAATTTTTCAATGGTATTACTCAGGTTTTTACTTTTTTTTTCCTGCTTGTTATCTGTGGCTCAGCTGATAAAGAATCTACCTGCAATGCAGGAGACCTGGGTTCAATCCCCGGGTTGGGAAGATGCCCTGGAGAAGGGAAAGACTACCCATGCCAGTATTCTGGCCTGGAGAATTCCATGGACTGTATAGTCCATGGGGTCGCAAAGAGTCGGACACGACTGAGCAACTTTCACTTCATTTTTCATACCTTTATCTACACAGACACACACATATATCCATCTCTTTGTTTCAGGAAAGATAGGAACTGACTGCAAAAGATATTGCTGCTGCTGCTGCTAAGTCGCTTCAGTTGTGTCCGACTGTGTGCGACCCGACAGATGGCAGCCCACCAGGCTTCCCCATCCCTGGGATTCTCCAGGCAAGAACACTGGAGTGGGCTGCCATTTCATTCTCCAGTGCATGAAAGTGAAAAGTGGAAATGAAGTCACTCAGTCACGTCCGACTCTAGCGACCCCATGGACTGCAGCCTACCAGGCTCCTCCGTCCATGGGATTTTCCAGGCAAGAGTATTGAAGTGGGGTGCCATTGCCTTCTCTGGCAAAAGATATTAAGTCACCTTAAATTTGATTTAGGGTTTGATATGATATCTATAAATAAAATGAATGATAGGACTTTCAAATGGGTAGATCTGAACATGTCGATGGCTTCCAGGGAGCGCTGATGTAGAGGTTACATAAATACAAGGTCTCATGAAAAAAGTGGCTCCCAACTTCATCATTAAGGACAAAGCGTGAGCACAGAACGTGGAGCAGGTCAAACTGTGTCATTGCCCCCTGGGAGAATCCAATCCCAGGGGGACTCAACCTGGGATCCTAACCCCCCTCCCACATCCCAACTGGGACGTCCTGAGCGGCCCCCAGACACTCCTTGCTGTTTGGGAAACCACAGTCAGAGGACAGCCAAGCCCTGGCAGGATGGCTTCGCCACGTATGGAGGAATGTTTCACTTGTGACTTACTTCCAACTTTTTTCCCCGTGGTCAAGCTGCTTGTAAAATCAAAGAGGTTCTTTCGCCCATATGCCAGACTCAGCTGGCCAGAGAGCCTGGTCTCTCTGGAGACAAAACTCTGTCCACCAAAGTGCTCAGAAAAGCTGACTGTGCCCTTGACACCCGTATGCCCACAGGGCGTTGTGTTCATGGTTCATGCTGCCAGCCCCCAGAGGGACTTCCCTAAAGAATGTTCTAGTCAGCAGGATCAGCGAGGAGTGCCGTTCTCGGGTTTCTGGAGCTTGTCTCAAATACAGATGGTGGTGGATCTGGTTTAAAATGTTCAAATGCTAACTAAGAGCCTCACAAACTGAGGAACTTGCATTTAGGTAGGAGTTTTGATATTTGAGGTCTACATAAACTACAGTTTAGGCTATTTTTAGTTTAAATTAAAGATCACTTGACTGAAGAAATTTCATGTTATTTTAGGTTGATGTCTGTGGTAACATTATATTTAACAGAACATGTAGCATTAAGCACAAAGTTAAAGCAACTTTAACCCTAAGTGACTGAGATTAAGGACACAGACGGGTCTCATGTCACATGTGGTACACATTTATCAAACACAATGACGTCATGGCCTTGAGTAGACTTTATCTTAAGACAAAAGAACATGGTGTTTCCAAATCTGCTTCAGGAAATCCAATATATGCTGCTAAGTCACTTCAGTTGTGTCCGACTCTGTGCGACCCCATAGACGGCAGCCCACCAGGCTCCCCCGTCCCTGGGATTCTCCAGGTAAGAACACTGTAGTGGGTTGGCATTTCCTTCTCCAATGCATGAAAGTGAAAAGTGAAAGTGAAGTTGCTCAGTCATGTCCAACCCTCAGC
>NW_011494796.1:4544686-4553458 GCF_000754665.1 Bison bison bison | reverse complement strand
ACTCTGTGCAACCCGACAGATGGCAGCCCACCAGGTTTCCCCATCCCTGGGATTCTCCAGGCAAGAATACTGGAGTGGGCTGCCATTTCATTCTCCAGTGCATGAAAGTGAAAAGTGAAAATGAAGTCACTCAGTCGCGTCCGACTCTAGCGACCCCATGGACTGCAGCCTTCCAGGCTCCTCCGTCCATGGGATTTTCCAGGCAAGAGTACTGCAGTGGGGTGCCATTGCCTTCTCCATCCAATATATACCATGCGGGAATTCTGAAAGGCAATGCACCCCTCTTGCTAGCTTCACTGAAATCCTGGAAGGCGCAGCAGATACTAGGTGTTCTGGGGCTGGTACCCATGCCATTGTGGAAACTTCTGTTTTACCTGGTTTAGAGCCTGTCCCTTGGATGCTTGGGTGTTTTGAAGTCAGGTTTGTGACCTGGGCTGCCTCCCTTTATAGTACTCTTGGCTGGGTTTGTGAAATAAATGCTCAGGTGGAATAAAAGACCCCAGAAAGTCTCCCATGAGGGCAGTCTCTCCAGGGAAGGGGTTGAGGTTGGCTTGAGTCCTGCTTCAACTGCCCCCGGGGAACACTGCCTGGCAGTCCCTTTTCAATAAATGTTTACTGACTTTGAAATAACAGGAAAGGCCCACAGCAGTTTCCAGGAGATCATTACTGTTGATTAATAAAATAATAATAAACACCTCCAACATTACTCTAGAAGGGAAATTCTTTACTACCACTACCTGTTTGCCAAGAACCAGACTACCCTCAACCTATAGCTACTCAGAAACTTTACCTTCAAGGATTAAGTCACCAGGGGTACCAGGCTGCACTCATTTAAACAGGTTGAACAATAGGGTTGATTGTCATGATCATCAATAACCCCATTTATAGGGAACACAGCATCCATATTCTCTCACCTCAGAGAAGTTGTTTTTATTTTTATATAGGAAACTGAACTCATCAACTTGCAGGGACTCAGGAACACTGCAACTACCAGAGTAGACCTATGGCCTCCACCCTAGGTCCCCGGGATACAAATAACCCCAAAACACCATGGAGTTCTGAATCACTAATGGATAAAGAATAACCAAAATAGTGTTGACATTAAGTGCATTTTGCTAAAATGGGTAACAGCATAGTAGGTGAAAATGGATAAGGAACATCATAGTATATAGAACATATCCCTCTTAGCTAACCAGAGGACTGAAATCAAAAAAGCATTCATGTTCTTGGGTTTACATGGATGAGATTTTGATGTCAGGTCAAAATTTGATCAGATTTTTGATGTCAGAGTCACACCTGGCTTTCCCTCAAAGTAGTCTTGCCTAGGACTTGCATGTGTGAGTGTATAAACATATACATACACTGAAACACACAAGATCGATTTCAAGTGGGCTTTAAACTTCTATTTCAAGTAACTGGGATGAAAGACAGGAAAAGAGAAAGAAAAAGAAAACAAAGCACAGGCGATTCTATCCCCTCCTTGGGTTAATGAGCGTGCATACAAGTGATGCACGCATGTGACCATGCACCCTTGGGAGGACAGAAGAGGAGAGCTGGCCACCTGCCCTTCTCTCAGGGTCTGGAGGCCTCTCTCTGTGAGCACAGCATCACTCTGAGGGTGACTCTGATGCTTCACGAAACAAATTTTTCACCCAACAAGGGCACAAGCTGTGGAGTCTTGATACATGAAGTTCAAATTTTGTTTAATGCTCAGAGAAACAGCTGTCACTTCCAACAGTGCTGGGGAGACTGGGGTGATGAACTTAAGAGAGGCTGGGTCTGGTGTCTGACGTGGCGCTTCCAAAGTGATTATCAAAGATAATTCTGATGAACTATTTTCACCTTTCATCCTTATTTCAGAGCCTAACTCTGCACAATATGCAGCAACACAGGGCTATTATTACCCGAGCACTTTCAATTCACATCACTGCTATGTCTCTACAGCCTCCGGATAGAAAAGGGAAAGGAGTAACCATGTCATTTCCCTCCTTCTTGATGAGCACCTTTCGGAGCTACACAACTGGAGTCATCTACTTGAGGTCACACGCCAGGTTAATCTCAAAACCACCACTCTGGGCCCCGGGAACAACAGCAGACACCACGCCTCTCACGGCTGAGGCTTCCCCTGTTCAACCTCCTTTTGTCCCCATGTGCCTGCCCCCTGATTCTACTTCAACATCTACACACATGCTCTGATTTTCTAATAGTTTTGATGAAAGTACATAAATAGTCAAAGAGGATGGTATGAAACCCCTCCTTCTCACATAGAAGTGGAGTGCTGTATTTGAAAGGGCCTGGCTTGGTGTCAGACTGACCTGGGTGAAAATTTCAGCTCTGCCTCGAGAGAGCAGTGTTACCCCTCCGAGCCTCTGCTTCCTGGTTTATGACTGAATAGGGCTCATGGTAGTTAATGTCATTCATTCATTATTCAACAAATATGGCTTAAATGCTATGACCAGACACTGTGCCAGGGGCTGACATGGGCTAGGCCCCTGCTTCCATGGGGTTTACATTCTGAAGAAATGGAGATGAGGGTTATATGGGCCAGCAGACACCAAAGAGCCTGGCGAGTAGTGGGCTCTGTAAGACAGGAGGGTCTTGCTGCTTCTAAGCACATGCCGAGTGACGGAAAGCTGGCTGCACCCAAGCTGCAAACTCAGGTGCCCTCAGAGAGCTCTGAGTTAAGGGGGGAGGTGAGAGAGGCCACAGACAAGGGAAGGGAGGCTCATGGCCAACAGAACAGTATCTTCCTGATCCTATGCTTTTAAATTCCATTTCTCTTCTGCAAAAAGCTAACTGAACAGAACTGCCTGCTCTGGCCAGCGCAGCCCAGGAACTCAGAGAATGGGACCCCTGGACAGAGGTGTCACAGAAGTCAGAGCAGCCCAACTGTTCTTGGCAGGTGGTCATCCCGTCCAGATGGCCAGGGGGGACAATCACGGTCCACAGCACGCGCTGCCTTCAGAGGAAGAGGCCGCTGGCGATGGCCTGTGGCATAGCCCCCGTTCCTCATCTCCCAGCAGCGGGCCACACTTCTGCTCAGCTACTGGTGCATCCAGCAGCTGGCACTGGTGAAGACCTGAGGGACACAGGCCCCAGGGCTGTGGCTGGGTCCTCTCAGCAAGAAGCTGTCTTGGCCCAGACAGCTCCTACTGGCTCACCAGCCCCTAGACAAACGTGGTCGGGACACAGTGAGACGGTCGCATCCTCCTCTGCTCCACTGGTTCCCAGAGCAGGCTGGGCCCATGGCAGGGCTCAATTAATAGCTGTGCAATGGCATAGGCACACGAGTGCCGAGGTCGACACAGCAGCCTACCAGCACACAGAGCACAGGCTACCCTTGACGCCCCTTCTCCCGCAGCCTCATTGGCATGAGGGGAGGGCCCCCAGCATGAACACACAAACAAACCAGCAGCACCTCCTCAGGGGGATCCTGGCCTCTACCCGGACACCTCCACTGCTCAGAGCGTTCCAGCAGCCCATCCGGAGCCAGTGAATGCAAACGTCTGTGATGTCACTTTATGATCATAGACTTGAAGTCAAATGACATTTGCAAATTTTACAAAAAAAAATCCACACAGCCAAGTTGGTTTCTGACCTGGGGAAATAGTCTATAGACGTGTGGAAGGGGTGTCTGAAGCTATTTCCAGGTAGAAATTCCAAAGAAGTTTAGAATGATGGCTACATTGACAAAATAAGGATACAGCCTCCTAAGGTGAGGGACTGTTTCAGAGGGGACATTACTGATTCAGATGAAAAAGCTGTAGAGTATAAAGAAAAAAAAGCCTCTACCAAGGCATAAGAAATAAGTCAGTTTTCCTTCTCTCCTTTCTTTAGTCTTTTTGGAGAACTTTACTCTTCCATATGATTTTGGCTTATCATGTTTCATAAGAAGTCCTTTCAGTTTGGGATTCATCCAGCCTGGCATCTTGCATGATATAATCTGCATAGAAATTGAATAAGCAGGGTGACGATATACAGCCTTGTTGTACTCCTTTCCCAATTTTGAAGTAGTCAGTGGTTCCATGCCCGGTTCTAACTGCTGTTTCTTGCCCCGAATACAGGTTTCTCAGGAGACGGGTAAAGTGGTCTGGTACTTCCATCTCTGTAAGAATTTTCCACAGTCTGTTGTGATCCACACAGTCAACGACTTCACTGGAGTCAATGAAGTAGAGAACGTTTCTCTGGAACTCCATCGCTTTCTCCATGACGCAACAAACGTTGGCGATTTGATCTCTGGTTCTTCTTTGAAATCCAGCTTGTACATCTGGAATTTCTCAGTTCATGTACTGCTAAAGCCTAGCTTGAAGGCTTTTTGAGCACAGTTTCAAGCATATGTTGCTGTTCATTTGCTCAGTTGTGTTCGACTCTTACAACCCCATGGAATGCAGCACACCAGGCTTCCCTGTCCTCCACTATTTCCTGGAGTTTGCTCAAATTCATGTCCATTGAGTCAGTGATGCCATCCAACCATCTCATCTTCTGTTGCCCCCTTATCTACCTGCCCTCAATTTTCCCCAACATCAGGGTCTTTTCCAGTGAGTCACCTCTTCGCATCAGGTGGCCAAAATATTGGAGCTTCAGTTTCAGCAACTGTCCTGCCAATCAATCAGGGTTGATTTTCTTTAAGATTGACTAGTTTGATCTCCTTGCTGTTCAAGGGACTCTCGGGAGTCTTCTCTAACACCACAGTTGGAAAGAATCACTCTTTAGCACTCAGCCTCCTTTATGGTCCAACTCTTAAATCCATACATGACTGCTAGAAAAGCCATAGCTTTGACTATATGGACCTTTGTTGGCAAAGTGATGTCTCCACTTTTTAATACACTGTCTAGGTTTGTCAAAGCTTTTCTTCCAAGGAGCAAGTGTCCTTTAATTTCATGGCTGCAGTTACCATCCTAGGTGATTTTGGAGCCCAAGAAAATAAAGTTCTGTCACTGCTTTCATTTTTTCCCCATCTATTTGCCATGAAGTGATGGGATTGGATGCCATGATCTTAGTTTTTCAATGTTGAATTTTAAGCCAGCTACTTCACTCTCCTCTTTCACCTTCATCAAGAGGTGCTTTAGTTCCTCGTTGCTTTTTGCCATTAGGGTAGTGAGATTATTGATAATTCTCCCATCAATCTTGATTCCAGCTTGTGCTTCATCCAGCCTGGCATTTTGCATGATGTACTCTGTATAGAAGTTAAATAAGCAAGGTGAAAATATACAGCCTTGATGTACTCCTTTTCCAATTTTGAACCAGTCCCTTGTTCCATGTCCAGTTCTAACTGTTGCTTCTTACAGGTTTCTCAGGAGGCAGGTAAGATGGTCTGGTATCCACATCTCTCTGAGAATTTTCCACAGTCTGTTGTGATTCACAGAGTCAAAGGCTTTAGAATAGTCAATGAAGCAGACGTAGATGTTTTTCTGGAACGTCCTTGCTTTTGCTGTGATCCAACAGGTGTTGGCAATTTATTTCTGGTTCCTCTGCCTTTTGTAAATCCAGCTTGAACACCTGTGATTTCTCAGTTCACGTACTGCTAAAGCCTAGCTTGGAGAATTTTGAGCATTATCTTGCTAGAATGTGAAATGAGAGTAATTGTGCAGCAGTTTGAGCATTCTTTGCCATTGCCCTTCTTTGGGATTGAAACAAAAGCTAACCTTTTCTAGTTCTGTGGCCACTGCTGAGTTTTCCAAATTTGCTGGCATTTTAAGTACAACACTTTAACAGCATCATCTTCTAGGATTTGAAATAGCTCAGCTGGAATTCCATCACCTCCACTAGCTTTGTTTGTAGTAAAGCTTCCTAAGGCCCATTTGACTTCGCATTCCAGAATGTCTGGCTCTAGGTGAGTGACCACACCATCGTGGTTATCTGGGTCATTAAAACCTTTTTTGTATAGTTATTCTGTGCATTCTTGCCACCTCTTCTTAATATCTTCTGCCTCTGTTAGGTCCATACCATTTCTTATCCTTTACTGTATGAATAAATTTGCATGAAATGTTCCCTTGGTGTCTCTAATTTTCTTGAAGAGATCTCTAGTCTTTCCCATTCTATTATTTTCCTCTATTTCTTTGCAATGTTCACTTAAGAAGGCTTTCTTATTTCTCTTGGGTATTCTTTGGAACTCTGCATTCAGATGGGTATATCGTTCCTTTTCTCCTTTGCCTTTCACTTCTCTTCTTTGCCCAGCTATTTGTGAGGCCTCCTCAGATAATCATTTTGCTTTGTTGCATCTTTTTCTTGGGGATAGTTTTAGTTACCGCCTCCTATGCAGTGTTGCAAACCTACACCAATAGTTCTTCTGGCACTGTGTCTATCAGATCGAATTCCTGGAATCTATTTGCTAGCAAGTGAAATGAGTGCAACTGTACAGCAGTTTGGCCATTCTTTGGCATCGCCCTCCATTGGGATTGGAATGAAAACTTACCTTTTCCAGTCCCGTGGCCACTGCTGAGTTTTCCAAATTTGCTGACATATTAAGTGTACAAACTGGAATCAAGATTTCTGGGAGATTTACCAACAAACTCAGATATGCAGGTGATACTACACTGCCACTACAATGGCAGAAAGTGAAGGGGAACTAAAGAGCCTCTTGATGAAGGTGAAAGAGGAGAGTGAAAAAGCTGGTTTGAAACTCAACATTCAAAAAGCTAAGATCATGGCATCTAGTCCCATTACTTCATGGCAAATAGAAGGGGAAACAGTAGAAGCAGCGATACATTTTATTGGGTGGAGGCTCCAAAATCACTACAGATGGTGACTGCAGCCATGAAATTAAAAGATGCTTGTTCCTTGGAAGGAAAGCTGTGACAAACCTAGGCAGTGTATTAAAAAGCAGAGACATCACTTTGCTAATAAAGGTATGCAAAGTTAAAGCTATGGCTTTTCCAGTAGATGTGAGAGTTGGACCATAAAGAAAGCTGAGTGCTGAAAAATAGATGCTTTTAAACTGTGGTAGAAGACTTTTGAGAATCCCTTGGACAGCAAGGAGATCAAACCAGTCAATCTTAAAGGAAATCAACCCTAAATATTCATTGGAAGGACTGTTGCTGAACCTGAAGCTCCCATACTTTGGCCCCCTGATGCGAAGAGCCGATTCACTAAAAAAGACCCGGATGCTGAGAAAGATTGAAGGCAAAAGGCAAAGGGAGTGGCAGAGGATAAGATGGTTAGATAGTGTCACCAACTCAATGGACATGCATTTGAGCAAACTCCGGGAGACAGTGGAGGACAGAGGAGTCTTTGTCTCCTCTGAGGACAGAATCGCAAAGAGTCAGACATGGCTTAGTGACTGAACAACAACAACAACCTTTTAGTTCAGAATCGTACTGATTACTTTGGAGAGAACTGGTACCACTGTAGTTTTGAATCTTGCCATTCAGGGACATGCGGGCACCTTTTCATTTTTTCAGGCTTTCTTGAATGTCCTTTGGCAAAGTTTTATAGTTTGTATCATCATGGTCTTCCTTTCCTTTTTGTTATCAGCATCATTCCTGGGTATTCCACATCTGCGGTTGAAGTTGTAAGCAAGGTCCATTTTTTATTCTTCCACAACTGATGGCTGCTTGTGTATAAATAAGAAAACCACAGATAACTGTATGTCGCATGACTTGCAATCCGATGAATACTCACTGCTTCAAACATTTTGCCAGATGATTCCCTTACAAAATGTACTTAGCCACTACATTTTGTAGTTAGCCACTACTGCTTTGCTTCTTCCCTTTCAAGCTTTATACCTCATTTCTTACCTTATGAAGTTTGATGGACTTCCAAACAATGCAAAATGTTAGTTAGAACATGGGGACCTTTATCCTAGTCCAAAAACTCATGGAAATACTACTAATATTCGCACACTGGATACATCTGTTCTAGACTGCTTGCAGGTAGGTAAACTTGGTCAGCTTAAGGACACTTTCTTCTAAATAATCATTTTAAGAGGCCTTCCTGCTACCATCTCAAAGTAAACACTAAAGACAGTCTAATACAGTGGAAAGAGTGATGCTCCAAAAAGACAGAGGCCATGGTTGATATTAAAGACCTGCTCCAGTTATTTGGAGGAGCTGAGGCAAAATCCCTAACTCAATAGGACTGTTCTCCTAGCTGGGAAGTGAGGGGCTTGAACCAGGGATTCAAGGGGTTTTCCAGTTCAAAATGGAATCATTTTGTGATTCTTGATCTAGAAGACTAAGTACGATGTAAGACAGAGCTGCTACTCTTTGTTCCAGTAAGAGCTGGGTGGGCCCTGACCTATACTGGCACTCTCAGGGTACCTGGGACACAGCACTGAGGGGCACACACAGCCCTGCCTGCAGGAAGCCCACAATCTGGCAGGGATCACAGACAAGTCAGAAGTAGTGTAATGATGTGACAGTCCCTGTGTGACTATCCAGTATGGCAGCCACTGGCCACGTGTGGCCTAGGAACACTTGGAATGTGCTAGTATGGCTGGAGAACCGAAACTCTGATTTTATTAAATTTTAATTGAGATAAATTTAAAGGCCCACTTGTGGCTAACTGCTACCACACTGAACTGTACAGGCAGAGATAAGAATCTAATTCAATGACCCTGAGTACCACCACTGTGCCAGGAACTGCCAATGTCATCACTTGGGTGCAAGAGTATATGCAGGCCCACAGAGTACTTACAGGCTTACAGACATTTAGAGAGATAAGACAACCTGATGACACAACTGGAGAAGACTCAGTGCCAGGTGCAGACACCAGAAGCTGAAAGTCATGGGGATTTAGAGAAGGGAGCCATGCTGACTCACACTGACTCTTTGT
>NW_011494796.1:4537539-4544586 GCF_000754665.1 Bison bison bison | reverse complement strand
TTGTATGACCTCATGCCTATTTCTCCTCTAAAATGGTTGTGCTGATGGTGCCATCTGTGCTAAGCCCTCAAATCGCAGGACTGTGATGTGATGGATTAGAAGAGAAGAACCTAGAGATCTACAAAGGCTTTACAGAACACCCAGGATAATGAAGGGATATCAGTCTAAATTGCTTTAGACCACGATGTCTGAAAAGAGGGATTCTCTCAATGACCTCCCACAGAGGCCTCTTACATGCAATTAAATCTGGGACATTCTCAGTTGCAAATGAATTTTCTCAAGAATGGCATAAGATCACAAGCCTTCACTTGCTAACTAAAAAAGTGAATAGTGGATTGTAACAGGGCAAAACAAAGGAGGTTATTTCTAATGCTAAGCAGTTCTGCGAGGATCTCCTTAGCTTCTTAAAGAAAGATAATTTATTGAAGAAACCATTTTCATTTCAGAAGACTTCACAAAAACACTACACTCTTCTCAAATTAACCACTGACATGAATGTCATCCTGGTCCCACATCCCTGGTGTGGCCTGCTCTGGGCCTGGAGTGCAGAAAGGCCCCAGGAAAGGGCCCACGTGACCTGAAGTTGAGAACGCTCTGAAGCCCGTGAAGATGCTACAGCAGCAGCAGTCAGGCTCAGCTTCCCTCCCAAATTGCATGATGGTTCACTGGCACCCCTTCAGTTCCATTCAGTTCATTCAGTCGTGTCCAACTCTGCGACCCCATGGACCACAGCATGCCAGGCCTCCTATCCATCACCAACTCCCAGAGTTTACTCAAACTCATGTCCATTGAGTCGGTGATGCCATCCAACCATCTCATCCTCTGTCGTCCCCTTCTCCTCCTGTCCCCAATACCTCCAAGCATCAGGGTCTTTTCCAATGAGTCAGCTCTTCGCATCAGGTGGCCAGAGTATTGGAGTTTCAGCTTCAACATCAGTCCTTCCAATAAACACCCAGGACTGATTTCCTTTAGGATGGACTGGTTGGATGCCTTGCAGTCCAGGGGACTTCAAGAGTCTTCTGCAACCCTACAGTTCAAAAGCATCAATTCTTCGGCCCTCAGCTTTCTACTCTCACATCCATACATGACTACTGGAAAAACCATAGCTATGACTAGATGGACCTCTGTTGGCAAAGTAATGTCTCTGCTTTTTAATATGCTGTCTAGGTTGGTCATAACTTTTCTTCCCGGGAGTAAGCGTCTTTTAATTTAGCTGCAGTCACCCGTAGTCTCCTTCAAGTCTGCAGTGGGCCTTCCCTTAGGCCTGGCTGTGCTAACTGGAGGCCAACGTGGAGCACGGGGTGGGTTCCGAGGACTCAGGCTAATGCAGCATAAGTGGGTCTGAGCCCATGGCTCCACTCGCCCCTCCTGGTCTGCCAACGGTATCCCACAGGGCTGGGGGGACCAACTCTGAATTTTGGTTCCAGGGCGGCTCTCTGGCTTGTCAAGCAAGAACACAGCAAGGGAGCTGAAGAGTACAAAGTGTTTCCCTGCATGTAGTGTGCTCCCAAGGTCCTGCCAAGGAAAGTCTGCCTGAACAGAGGGCTGGCACTTATGTTTTGAAGGAAACTGGGAGATGGGGTGAGAGTCAGAAAAATATGCCTTCTGCTGCTTAGCCTACAGTGTAATTTCTCAGAAGGCCCTGTGGGCACCAGGCTGAACAGGGCAGGAAACAGAAAGATGGCTGAAAGATTCCAAAGAAGTCAGTCCTGGTTATCCCCCAGCTCCGGATGTCAAGATAGAACCTCCTGTGCACCGCAGGTGGGAGAACGGTGTGTAAACAGGGAGGGATTTCTTGGTTTCAGGGCCACCTACAGTCCCCATGAGTCCTCTGTACTGCCCTCTGTGGAGTGCTTCAGAAGGTCAAGGTCAAAGCCCCTGGGCCTCTGGGGCCCACACAGCAGAGCGCTGCAGTGAGGCGAAGGGCCCCTGCCATGTCCTGGGGCCCTGGGTTAGCTGTCTGTAGTAGAGACAAATCACAGCATCAACAATGCATTTGGCTCAGGAACTGCTAACAAATGTACAGTACAGTGGTCGTTCAAGAGTTTTGCAAAGGAGACAAGAGCTTTGAAGATGAGGAATGCACTGGCCAGCCACTGGAAGGTGACAGCGACCAACTGAGAGGATCATCGAAGTTGATCCTCTTAAAACTACACAAGAAGTTGCTGAAGAACTCAGTGTCAACCATCTTAGGGGCATTCAGCATTTGAAGCAAATTGGAAAGGTGAAAGAGCTTGACAAGTGGGTGCCTCATGAGCTGACTGCAAATCAAAAAACTTGTCATTTTGAAGTGTCATCTTCTCTTATTCTACTCAACAACAAACCATTTCTTGACTAGATTGTGACATATGACGCAAAGTGGATTTTATACAACCACCAGCAATGACCAGCTCAGTGGTTGGACTGAGAAGAAACTCCGAAGTTTAAGCTCCAAAGTTAAACTTGCACCAAAAAAAGGTCATGATCACTATCTAGTGGTCAGCTACCCATCTAACCCACTCAGCTTTCTGAATCCTGGTGAAACTATTACATCTGAGAAGTATACTCAGCAAATCGATGAGATGAGCCAAAAACTGCAAGGCCTACAGCTGGCATTGGTTAACAAGGGCCTAATTCTTCTTCATGACAATGTCCAACTGCATGTCACACAACCAATGCTCCAAAAGTTGAATGAATTGGGCTACAAAGGTTTGCCTCATCTGCCATATTCACTTGACCTCTTGCTAAGAGACTACCATTTCTTCAAGCATCTCAAAAACTTTTTGCAGGGAAAATGCTTTCACAACCAGCAGCAGGCAGAAAATGCTTTCCAAGAGTTCATCAAATCCCGATGCACATATTTTTATGCTATGGGAATAAACTAATTTATCTCTCATCGGCAAAAATGTGTTGATTTTAATGGTTCCTATTTTGATTAATAAAGTTATGTTGGAGCCTAGTTATAATGATTTTGTGTTCATGGTCCAAAACCGCAATTACTTTTTCACCAACCTAATAGCATCATTCCTACCCTCCCAACCCCCATCTACACCTGAGGGTCGGAGGGCGAGGGTGGGAGAGGGAGACAGACGTACCCAGGTCCCTGAGATGCTGGCGGGTGCAGTGAGGTCAGGGAATAACACCCAGAGTGTGGGGGCAGGGTTGGGAACCCTGAAGTGCTCTATGATATTCGTCCTGCCTCTCCTTTTTGGTACTTGAAAAATTCGCACATTAAAAACAAATCGCCAGGAACTTGATGCTCAGGATATTAATTCCTTTAAGAACCATAGGAGTTTAACCACTTCGTGGGATCTTGAAGCCCCCTCTGTCTGTGTCTATGTGGAATCTGGAGCCCAGAGAGAGGTGACCACCCAATACTTCACAGCCAGTTACAGCAAGTCTTCCCAGAACCAAGGGTCTCCCTTGTTCTGGTCTGAAATCAGATTTCTGGTCTACCTCACCGGTTCTGCCTTTGTCCAACCCAGCCACCCTGTGAATGCGGACTGGGCCAGAGTCTAGGGGCTTAAACCGGGAATCATTCAAAGATCATCTACAGACTTCAGGATGAAATTTGGTTTGGTTGTGGAAAACCTCATAGTTAGCCTTCAAAATAACCATCTTTTAAAAGTACTAACTTAAAAGAAATGCTCTAAATTCATTGGTTTCATAGGCCTTCCTCCACCATCCTCCCATCTCCCTCTCTCGCTGCAAAGAAACCAAAGGACAGTGAGTGAGTGTTTCCTTTTTAACAGTTGATATCCCTTAACCAGACAACATTCTTTTCAGTCCCACCTAGACTTAGCAACTTTGACTGCTTAGAAGTGTATTAATAAGCTTTCCACTAACAAACAATAACTGCCTGATCTCTCAGGGAGGGATTTTCTTAGCCAACAGGAGGAGCCCTGGTGTGGAGTAGCTAAAACAAGTGTCTGGCAGAAATTCAAAGAGACAAAGGAGTATAAACTGAAACCTGAGTCCCCCCTCCCCTAGAGTAGCTCCCTAGGCCCCCTTTCGCTCCCCTACCCCAGACCTGGAGGCAATCTCTGTCCCCAGTTCCTCCAGGGGCTGGTGTTTTAATGGGTGTTGGAAAGCAGCCCCCAGCACCTCCTACCCCTTCAAAGGTGGTGCCGAGAGAGGATTAGCTGACTGCAGGGGGACCTGCCGCTCAGAGAACCTGCAGCTTCTCAAAGTTCAAAGGCCCCTCAGGAACATCAAAGGGCACAGGATGCCCCAGACAGAAGACCAGTTAAGGACAGGCTGCTTCCTGCCCCTAATGACCCTCACTCCCTTCCTTCCCCGAAACCACACATCAGCAGGGGCTTTATGGCCTCATCACTTGATCGGCCTTTTCCTCTCTGACCAGGAACTGGGGTAGGGTGAGGTCGGGGGTGGGGTGTGCACTCCACCCCAGCTCCCAGCTGTGAAATGCACGCCATGGGGTCAGCAGGCCTGAGGGGGTGTTACCCCCAGTGACCCCGCCTCCAGACCCTCTATCCCAGGGCCTTTGCCTGCCCACCACCTCGGTGTGGACACCCCTTCCCAACCTCCCTGCGGGCCAAAAGCCTCCCCTTCCCGTAAGGCACAGATTGCCGGTCTCAGCAGCCTTGGCCCTTCCCAGCTAAGAGGGACCCCTCCTAAGGCCTTTCTTTCAAGGCCTCCTTGTGGGTAGAATTTGCCATTTTTTACACCTCAGCAGCCCAGAGCCTCCCCACAGACAGGCCCAGCACTAGCCACACAGAAGGTGCTGATGAGTATTCCTAAACTGACAGAACAGACTGCACCAAAGCCAGTCAGCTGGGGGGTATCTAGGAATTCCTCTTGCAAGTCTCCACCCCACGGCTCTACGGTCTCTGCGCCTGTCGTGCAGGGGGCAGGGTGAGCTGGGAGCCTCACGGCAGAGCCCGGGGAGTCCTTCTCTGAGCAGTGGTCTCACAAACAAGCAGCCACCCCCTCCATCAAAACAAAACGGGCTCTGTCATCCCTCCCTTGACCTAAGGCACGTTATGTCCTGCCTAAATGAAACACTAGAGAGACAGGACAGAATTTCAAAGGCAAATTCCAGAATCTTAAAACCAGGAGGGATGTCACTCAGTTCCTGTAAATCACTGGTTCTCATCCTGTAAATCTCCTGGAGAAGAAACCCCGAGGCCTGGCTTCACCACCAGAGGTTCTGATTCCATTGCTATGAGGCATGACCCCAAACATCTGGATTTTTGGAAGCTCCCAGGTGATTCTAGAGTCCATTAAAGTCTGAGAACTGCTGCTAGTGTTGACCAGTGGTTCTCAGACTTCAGCACCAGCTAGAGACCCCCAGTGCACAGCAAAAATCTAGATGGCTGGGCTCTGCCCCAGAGTTTCTGATTTGGTCAGTCTAAGGGGTGGGGGTCAAGGGTGGGATGACAATTCGTCTTTCGATTAAGTTCCCTAGAGATGCTGAAGCTGCCGGTCCAAGGACCACACCTGAGAGCCACTGCTGATGATCTAGTAACCGTCGTACCCAGACTATGGGTGAGAGCTATAGAGCTATAGAGCCCACCGCACACCAGGTAAATCAGGATTTCTAGAGGAGAGGCCAGACACTTGTATTGTACAGGGGCTCCCAGGGGTGTGTAATGTAGCCCCTGGGCTAAGACAGTACCCCTAGAAACAGGCCATCCTCAGCGGAGCCAGCGGCCAGCCCTTCCAAGCCGCAACGGGCCTTCGTGCACACACAATCTGGCCCGCCTTCTGAGCGCTGACCGAGCCCCTCCCTTCACGATGTGCCACAGGTCAAGTATTTGAGCTCACATTCTTGTCCCCCTCTGCTTTTCTTTCCTTCTGCCCACAAATTTCAGGGAGAAGTCCAAGTTCAGAACAAATGGCAGGAGTTCTCATCGTGTTTTTAGCCAAGCAAAAGATTAGGACAATTACATCCTGGTTAGTCAAAGTCAAAAGCCTGACACTGTTCTTCATTTCTGCCCAGATTCCCAATTTAGGGGCGAGACCAGGGAGCACACTAGTGTCTGTAGCTTCTGGACACAGACAAAGTACATGACCCAAGTGTTTCATCTGCAAATTCTAAGGAGCAAATTTCAGGCGCAGTAATCACCCTGGTGCTATATTATTAAATGGTGGTTTATGTGGCTCTCTGAAGTATCCTGGGAACTGAATACATGGACTCACAGGTCTCTAACCCAAGGGTTTGCTCCAAGTTTCTACAACGTTGAGACTTTGGGAGTTTTGTCACTACGATTTCTTTTGCCTTTTATTTTTTTTTAGGCCTTACTTAAGCAATACTTTTTATCTTAAAAAAAAATCTTCACTTCCCCTGGTATAAATTATAGCTTCTTGCAGTAATCACTACTGCTTAACTGGCATTCAATTTACAGGATAAAAATATATTCTTTTGGCCATCTAAATGACTGTGTACACAACTTGTCCTCAAACCCACTCTGAATTTTGGCTCAGAGCAACCATCATGTTAAGAGGATGGAATGTGGTTTCAAGTAATGCCAGAAGTATTGCATAAGCGATAATTGATATTTTTACTAGCGGCAACTTTGTAGTTGATAATGGGTTATTAAAACAGGAAAAGAGGCCCTCCCCACAGGATCTCATCTGAAATGTACTAGGAAGAGGTGTTCCAGATAAAATGCTTCTCAGTGTCAATAAAGGGTGGTTCCAGCAGCCCCTCCATCTTCCAGAATGTGCGGCCCCCGGCAGAAAGGAGCAGGGAAGACGGCCTCCAGCTCCAGGGTCTCCTCGGCCTCAACCAGGGAGCTGTTGCCCCGCCATGGGTCCCCTCCCACTCTCCATCCCCTCCCCCGCACCGCCCCCGTGCCCAGCCCCCCACCCCTCTGACCACGGGCAACTCGGCTCTGGTGGGTGGGACTCTGCTGCATTTTGGAGTGAAAGAGGAGCCAGAAATAGCAAGGGTACCAAGTGCCCTGTCATCCTATTCCTTTTACAAAATAATCCTGATACTGGCCTTTATTTAAATGTCTGCTTTCAACTTGTGTTTACAGAAGGGATTAGTGTCCCATCTGGCCACCGGGACAGCAGTCTAGCTGGTCTGAGCCGTGCACTGTC
>NW_011494796.1:4518049-4537383 GCF_000754665.1 Bison bison bison | reverse complement strand
GGAAAAGGAACCAACACTCTAACTCTTCACGCAGCACCCTGAGGTCAAGGCAGGACGGGGACTCGAGGCCTCGGGGTCACCTCCCCTGTGGGTCACTTTTGCCCTTGATGCTCAGCCGGTGAGACCACCAGCTCCCTCTGAGTGCTTTCCGCCTTACATCAGCATGATTCTACCTCCTTCCTCTACCCCACCCCAGAGGAGGGCAAGACTTCACATGCTTGCTTCTCTTCCTCACCCTCCAGCCCAAACACGGACTCATTCTTGTCAAAGTCACAGGTATATAAATATTTTTCTCAGCCAACGAGTTTCTTTTTAGAGTGCTAGAATGAAGACAGCAGGAGTGGGGAGGGGGGAGAGAGCGAGCGCTGAAGGCAGAAGAAACGGGGACAGGCTGGCCTGCTCTGCTAAGTGTTCCTGCAACAAGGCTGTACTGTCCTTTAACGATGACAGGACCAACCCTGGACAACAGCCTGCCCTGTAACTCGTCTTCCAGGCCCTACTGCCCGGGCCTGAGGTCAAACAAGGGCAAACAGACCCACGTAGGCGTGGACTTCCTCTGCTTCCAAGCTGTCATTTCTTTCTGTGTCACCCTAAATGTCTGTGACTGTCACATGCACGAGGGCTTCCTCGGAGCCGTATCTGCTGGTTTCCTAGGAGCTGATCAGGTCCCTGGGGCCAACAGACCACGCTTTCTGGCTTCCCATTTCCCCCACTCCATTGGCCATGTTCCCTAGGGCACCATCGCCCATCAGCTCAGGTGGGAGGAAGACAAATGTGAAAACTCAAAGACTACAATGGGGGGAGGTTTCCCAAGGCCCACTCATCCCGACCTGTTTCTGAAACAGGGGAGGGAGAGCTCTTGAGAAGCACGAACACACCCAAGTTATGTCACCATCTCCCCCAAACCCCCTGCCTTTTCTCTCTCATTACAGGGAAGACTCATGGAGACAGCAGCAGACCAGAACCCACTCAGGCTCTTTTCAAAATGAGGTGAGTGTGCTAAGGATGGGGAAGCTCTGCCTTTTCTGTGCTTCCAGAGTCATCAGACAGGAACTGGTCCACGAAGGGGAGGGAGAGCTGATGCTGGCCGGGCATAAACAATAGTGGTCATTATCAATGGTGAAATGAGATGATGGATGCAAAGTGCTTTGAACAGCGCCCAGACAGAGGGCGGGCTCTGCTCCTGCAGCTGTACCGATGATGACCAGGATAACTGCTCAGGGGAGTGAAGACAGGTCCTCAAACTTGGCTGTGTGTTCAAATCACCAAAGGAAGTTTAGAAAATTTTGGATGCCTGGATCCCACCAGCAAAAATCCTGATTCAATTGTTATGAGGTGTGGCCTGGACACCTGCATTTCTGGAAGACCTTCAAGGCATTCTCTCTCTTAAACTTTTAATTTTGAAATAACTATAGATGTATATGAGCTGGAAAGAAAATACAGAGGTGGGGTTCTGTGCCTCCATACACACATCCCCCAATGGTATCATAACTACAGTGCAGAATCAAAATCAGGGAGTGAACATGGATGCAACCTGTAGTGGTTCTTCAGATCTCATACATGCACTCTCAGTGTGTAGTTCTGGGAAATTTCTTCACACACGCTGCTACCTATAAACCATAATCACAGCACAATCAGGAAGTCATGGCATCACCAATAGACTACACTTCCATGGCCAACCCCCTACCCCACCCCTTAAACCCTGGCCACCACTGATCTGTCCCCTATCTCTACGTCCTTCCTGGTGGCTCAGATGGTAAGGAGTCTGCCTGCAAGGCAGGAAAGCCAGGTTCAATCTCTCAGTTGGGAAGATCCCTTGGAAAAGGAAATGGCAACCCACTCCAGTTTTCTTGCCTGGAGAATTCCATGGACAGAAGTACAGTCCAGGGCATTACAAAGAGTCAGACACGACTAACACTTTCATCTCTACGTTGCACCATGAATGTTATATAAATGGAATCAGGCAGTATGCATCGTTTTAGGACTGGCTTTTTTTTCCCACTCAGTATCATTCCCGTGGCTGCGTTCATCATCTGTTTATTTATTTATTTTTTTACTGCAGAATAGTATTCCATGGTATGGATGTATCCACTTGTCTAACTATTAACCCACTGAAAGATATCTGGGTAGTTTCAAGCTTTTGGCTGTTACAACCAAAAGCTGCTATAAACATTCATGTACAAGTTTCTATGTAAAAATAAGTTTTTATTTCTCTTGGATAAATGCCCAGGACTACAACCACTGGGTCTGAGTTTAAAAAAAAACTGCCAGATCATTTTCCAGAGCAGCCATACCACTTTACTTTCCCACCAGCAATACATGAGCGACCTGGTTCTTCTGCATCCGGGCCAGTGTTTGGCTGCATGGCCGGCCGTCTGGTGAGTGAACCCTGGGTACCTGAAAACAGTGTTGCCCGGGCTCCTGTTCACTAACTGTGGCGACGTCTGTGGGGCGGAAGGCACTCCCATCGCTGCCTGGTGTCACCCGGCCACCCTCTGCTGGGAGGGGCATGGGAATGGGAAGCCGCTGGGCTGGGGCTCCTTGAGCCACTGGGATGAGGACGAGGAGGCCCAGGCCCGGGCCGCTGTCTGCTGTGCGCTGGCTGAGGGACACGAGCTGGGCTTCACCATGCAGCGGCCAGCAGCTCAGCCAGCCCAACACATCCTGTGTGTGGAAGGGGGTGTAGCGGGCTCCCCACAAGGTCTCCTGGGCCTCTGCCTTTCCCAGCCCATCGCTCAAGGAGCAAGCAGGCTGTTCTTGGGTTTTATGTTCGTATCTGTTGATGGTTCCAGGTCACAGACCTCTAAGTCCCAAGTCCAGATACATGGGAGGTAAAAAGAAAGCCTTGGAACTCACCATGCTGTCATTTCTCAGGTCCTCAGGACCCCAGCCAATCTGCCTTCTTCTTCCCAGCTTTCATAGCCCTTTTATTATTGTCTGTTGAATAATTCTCAAGGTACATTTGGTTGCATTTAAAGGAGAGGAGCAGGGAAAAGCTGAGTTTACATCAGCTCAGGCCAGGACCAAAGCCAGCACTGGCTCCTTGAATCCTCCAAACCATGCTACGGAAGAGGGAAAGTCAGTGCGCCCACTATACAGATGGGGAAGTTGGGGGCATAGGAAGATTAACTGACTCAACCTGTGGCAAAGCTGCCACAGGATTTTCTCCCTGAAAACTTGAATTACAGCTGCAGGCCTGGGCTACACACCTGGGCAGAACCTCGGAGGCCTGAGTCCTAGGGCACAGCATGGGCCCTGCCTTTCCCCTGCGCCGCTTGACAGCCACTGGCTGCACAGATGCCAAGGTACATGGTCTCAGTCAGAGCTCCTCCCTCCTTGGACTGTCACCACCTTCTCTCTGTGACCTCTAGACCAGGCCTGCCTGACCTCTGTCACAGTGGCTTCCCATGGGAGGCTCTGTACCCTGCCCGCTGTGTCCCTGGCTCACCGTCCTCAGCCCCCCACACATCCCCCGTCCTCTGACTACTCTGCAACCTCCTCCCTCAAGGCCCATTCCCACCCTCCTGCCTCCTCTCTGAGGACCCTCAACGTGGCCCTTTTATGGGGCTGACAGTCCTGCACATACGCCACAATAAATAGCCTGCTATGTACAATTCTACTTCCAAACGCGGCATAACTTTGTATTATGATAAGCCTGGTTCCATCACCTACAAGCTCCAGGGCTGTGGTGAGTCGTGTAACCTCTCTGTGTTTCAGCTTCCTCACCTGTAGAATGGAGAGAATGACAGTACTTACCCCACAGGGTGGTGAGGAGGACTGAAAGAACTAATGAATATAAGACACTGAAAACTAGCCTGTATAATAAACCTGTGAGAGGGGCTACTGTTCAACATGGGTGTGTCTCTGCTGCCAGTTCTGCCTTGGGGTCTGGGCACCGCCCAGATCCTGGCCTAGTGTGTCCTTTATGTTGTGCGGGGGTCAGGATCAACAAGGGGAGGGTTTGATATGAGCTCAGAGATTAGCTCAACTCTCCTCATCCTCCAAGAATCTCTCCTTCAATCCCCAGGCTGCAAAGAACCAGCTCTGTGCAAATACCCCAGTGGCAGGAAATCAACACTGCTAGAGAACTCGAATTTGATGAGCTTTCTTTCTTCGTTGGGTTGAAGCCGCTCTCTGTGTGTCTTGAGCATGCTGGTTTTACCCTGATCTCAGGGGCTGTGCAGAGACCCCTGGTGCCCAGCAGCCTCTAAGGTGCCCCCAAGTGCTTGTGTTCGCCAGCCCTACTCTTCAACACAGAGACACTCAGTTCCTCCAGCTGTTCCCTTCATCATCCCCTTCCCTTTCACATGGGCATAATCCTGCCTCCTGTGGTCTTTTTTAAAACAGACTTCCCAATACTGAATGCAAGACTCCTGATGCCACTTAACCTCTGAAGGGCAGAGCAGAGCCATCACTGCCTTCTTCATTTCTGGAGATGTGAGGCTCCTGTTAACGGGGCCTAAGAATGCATGTGTTTTAATGAGTATGCAGCTAACCATGAAAGTGAAAGTGAAATTGCTCAGTCGTGTCCGACTCTTTGTGACCCCATGGACTGTAGCCTACGAGGTTCCTCCATCCATGGAATTTTCCAGGCAAGAGTACTGGAGTGGGTTGCCATTTCCTTCTCCAGGGGATCTTCCCGACCCAGGGATCGAACCTGGGTCTCCCACATTGCAAGTAGATGGTTTTACCATCTGAGCCACCAGGGAAGCTCACCAGCTAATGGTAACCCCTTACATATAGGAAATCAGTTTCATCTCTTGTGCCAATCTTACTCTATGGGCTGCTGCAGAGTTAGGGAGGATTATGAGTTGGAACTCAGTGGAAAATGGTCCTGGGATCAATTAGTAATGTCTGTCAATGGAGTACAATGCAGAAGCAGAGACACACGTGTTTGCTGGCAGGGGCTGAAATCTTTTTACACACGCTGCCATTAAGCCATGTTTCCACCATCCTGTGCATTACATCTGCTTCATCTGGGGCTTAACTCATATTAAATACCATCTGGAAAGCTGCAAGGCATATGGTTAGTGCACAGATTTCAACACTGACAAAGGGCTTACAGCCTGACTCTGCCACTCACCAGTGGACTGTCCGTGGACCTCTCTATAAAATGCAAATAATAACACCATAAGATCGGAGGTGAAAATGAAATGCAATCATGAATTGCAGCATTTGGCCCACTTTTTTAGGTGGTCAAGAACTTCATATTTTCTGAATGTTTGCACACCATTCTCCCTCCTGTCTTTGTGCCATCTCAATGTCTGATGGGCATGCGTCCTCTCTCCACATGCATGCAGCTCATGGTAGAAATGTTAAATCAGTGAGCCCCCCTGCAGCCAGAAGCCTCTCCACAGGTAGATATTTCTCTTCTAATAATGATGCTTTGAGTCAAGTTCAAGTTATAAGTTCATTTAACTGCAGCAGTATCCAGCCCATGGTTCCACATATTTCCCATCAAGAGTGCTAAGAGTTTTGCAGAAACCTGGGTGAAATTTACATTTTACATTCTCTGCTTCTGCAGGATCTGTTGGGGATGACTTGTCTGGAGGTTCTCGGCTGACTTCCAGGATTGCCTCTTTTAAACCTGAGCGCTCACAAATGACGTTTGATGAGTCATTCTGGAATCTTTCCTCCAAACAATATTAATATCCCAAGTCTAAAATGTATGCCATTTGTCTCGTTCCCTTCTTCCATGACAGCATTTACCTATTTTAGTCTTTAGCACCCCTGCTTTCCCTCATTGCCGGTGCTCTCATTTGCAAGCAAGTCTCCTCAGCCTGAGCCAAGAAAGCCTGAATCACGCGAAGCACCTTCACCTCCTCCATTATTGGCCGGTGATCTCTCTCATCTCCTCCATTATCTGGTCTTCAGCTCCTACTTGGAGAAGGCAATGGCACCCCACTCCAGCACTCTTGCCTGGAAAATCCCACGGACAGAGGAGCCTGGTAGGCTGCAGTCCATGGGGTTGCTAAGAGCCCGACACGACTGAGTGACTTCACTTTCACTTTTCACTTTGATGCATTGGAGAAGGAGATGGCAACCCACTCCAGTGTTCTTGCCTGGAGAATCCCAGGGACGGGGAAGCCTGGTGGGCTGCCATCTATGAGGTCCCACAGAGTCGGACACGACTGAAGCGACTTGGCAGCAGTAGCAGCAGCAGCAGGTCCTACTGGTACAACATGTAGTGTACAAGCTCATGAACACTGGGTGGGACTCTCTGGGCAGTTCTGTCATGATGAGCATGCCCAGTGATAAAGGCAACTGAGTTACCAAAGCCAGTGTCCCTCAGGGTGTGGCTCTTCAAAAGACACCATGCCCTTGGCCTTCAAAAGGGGTATCTTTACAGCCCTCTGCAAATATGCCAGTTTGGAAGTAGGATCGCTTTGGGGAACTTTTTAACTTTCTTTCCACTTTGGTAACCAGCCCCCATTGTTTTCTCTCCTGGGACATTTTTCACAAGGAAACAATTTTTGTAATCACCTGGCAGGAGTTGTTATATGCACAACAAAGACCAGAGAATAAGAAGTTCTGAAGACCAGCGCCAGACGTTGCTAAGCTTAAACCCCCAGGGCAGATGGGCTTCTAGGCCCATGTGATTCAACTCATGTTGCAGCTAGAAGTGAGCAAGGGCCTGGATTTCAGGGCTTACTCTAAACTCTCATATTCCAGGCATTTACACATAGCATTTGGGGGCTGCACTTGTCTTCTAGACTTTGGATAATATGAGCAAATGTGGAAAGAGAAAATAACATCTTTGATATTAGATACAAAAAACAATTAAGAGGCTGACTTGTCCACTGCGTGATTCTACCAACAGGGCAACGCCAGGATGGACTCTGCACATGCAGGTCACTGGCAGCGAGGTTGGGAAGAAGCCATGCTTAGGAAAAGCACTGACTCTCCCACAACGGCTACTGCCTCCAAACTGAGAACAGAAACTGAAAGGGGGACTGGAGGGGGAAAGACAGGAACGCCAGCATCTCAAGGCCTCAGGTCAAGGACTTCTGCTGCCCTTTGGGGATGTCAAAGACCACCGTGTCGGAGGCTTTTCGGGAGCATCTGACATTTTTGCTCAGTGTTTCAGTCCTGTTGCTTTTTTCCATCGTCTTCACGGAAATATCTCATCTCACCCAAACCAAATTCCGCTTGATCAGCATGTTCCTAAACAGGTCCATTGACATCCACGAGCTTGACATTCTGGTGTTTAGCCCAAAATTTATCAGATTTTATGATACATCACATTAAATCTTTACACTACAGTGGGGTCGGAGAAGGCAATGGCACCCCACTCCAGTACTCTTGCCTGGAAAATCCCATGGACGGAGGAGCCTGGTAGGCTGCAGTCCATGGGGTCGCGAAGAGTCGGACCTGACTGAACGTCTTCACTTTCACTTTTCACTTTCACGCATTGGAGAAGGAAATGGCAACCCACTCCAGTGTTCTTCCCTGGAGAATCTCAGGGATGGGGGAGCCTGGTGGGCTGCTGTCTATGGGGTCGCAAGAGTCGGACATGACTGAAGCGACTTAGCAGCAGCAGAGTGGGGTCACTTTTAACAAGTACGATGTACCAACCATGACAAGGAAAGCTGGTCTCTAAGCTACAGAGGAAGCTGAATGGAAACCCAGCATCAACTCTGGAAGCCTGGTAAAGACCTGTTGGAGGCTGCTGGCATCACAAGAATGGTAAATGAAGCACAGGTAAAATGGGACCATGGAAAAGATTCCAAAGTCAAGGCAATAAAGCTGTTCTAAAAACTCCCCCGTAGACCAAAATTTTAAAAATGAAAAAAAAAAAAAAGTGTTTTTTTCCCTTCAGCTCCATATAAAGAGCTGTATGTTTGTATACACACACACACACACACACACACACTCACACACACACACACACACACAAAGGTACAATATATAGCTAGGAGCGAGCACTGCTCTGAGATGGGGTCTCAAAGTATCACATGCAAAGAAATCACCCAGCTGGGCTTGGACCCTGCATTCCTAACAGGTTCCCAGGTGACAGGATGCTACTGCTCCTGGGACCACTCTCTGAAGACCAAGGCGGGGTGCAGCTGGAGCGAGTGTGTTTCTCCCTCTGTGCCTGGTGCAGCTCCATCCCCGGGGCTGCCTTGCTCTTCCTCACCAGATTCCGAACGGGGCATTGGAAAGGGGTGCTCCAGGTGGCAGCTGCAAAGTCAGTAAGAACAGACCAGGCTGGGGTGGGGTGAGGCTGGGGGGCAGGGAAAGAGATGGGTCCTGGGAGCCTGCTCTGTGGAGTCAGCCAAGCTCCACGTGGGCCAGGCAGCTGGCCGCCAGCACCTCTGTCTGCACGGTAGCTCTCTCCCTTGGCCGAAGCAGTTTCCGCCCCTCCCTGGCGGAAGCAGACCACAGGTCACAGAAATTCATCCCGGGGCTCCCCCCAGCACAGACGACTGACACAGTCAACCTCAGGCTGGTTAGGCGTTCTTTACCCAGGAAGCACGTGTTCCTGCCTGGAAGGCGCCTCTGACCGAAAACCAAACCGCCTGAGCAGTTATCAGCGGGCGAGCCAGCGTCCTCAGTGTGTCTGAAGCTGCCCTGTGGCAGGCGTCCTGCTGGGCCCGGCAGGCCCCTGGTGTGAGAGACAATTTAACAAGTCTGACTTGGAAAGCCACCACTGTTTCTCTGACCCCTTCTCATTAACAACCTACCTGGTTATGGGCTGCGGAAGCCGGGGCCCTTGTAGAGGTGCAGGTTCACCCCCAATAACACCTCAGTCCCCCAAGTCACAGGGCCCAGCTTCTCGAGGGGCTGTCTGCCCACCTCAGCCACAGCCTCTCAGGGGACTCCGACGACCCAAAGATTTTTCCCGGCTCAGTTCAGAACTGACCAAGGAGCCTTCTTCTCGTTCTCTTTTTGCTCCTGATGATAGTGAGTCACCAGGCTCACTTCACAGCGGCCCCTTCAAACACCACAGAAACGCGGCTGTGACTAAGACCAGGCCTTTGTCAGGCATCCAGTGACCCTGGGGAGTGTTACAATCTTCCACATTCTATATCCTTCCACTTATTCATATTTTCTCTGAGAGGCCATCCCCAGATCCTCACACAGGCCCCTGACAACCAGTGCTCTGTTCTGAAATCAGGAACAAGATCCATGATTTCCAGCTCCCTGGCCCCTTCAAGCTCCTCTGCTGGTCCTGTCTGCCGCTGCCATCATCTGGCAAAACCACCTCCAGGCTAGCTGGGAGCGTGCCCTCGGTGCCTAAAGCTGGACAAGGAGATCAGGGCCTTTTCCCAGAACCACCGTTGACTGGGCTGGTGGCAAAGTTCCCTGGGATGGAGAGAACGTGCAGCTGCCCTCAGGCCTTTGGAATTTTCCATCAGCAGCGGGCCGTGGATGAACAAGGATTTCAGGCATGAAACCAAATACCTTGGGAGAATGCGGGCATGTGTGAGCCACAACAAAACACCACAAGCTGTGTGGCTTATCGACAACAGAAACTTCTTTCTCACAGTAGTAGACGCTGGAAGCCCAAGGTCAGGGGCCAGCACAGTGGGGTCCTGGGGGCCCTTTCCTGGGTCGCAGAGGCTGCTTTCTTGTTTTCTTACACGGCAGAAAGAGAGCTAGCCAGCTCTCTGGCTTCTTCTTTGAAGGGCACCAATCCTATTCGTGTGGGCTCTACCCTCTTGAGCTAATTACTGCTCAGGGGCCCCACCTCCACGTACCATCACCATAGGGGTGAGATCTCAACATAGGAGTTTGGGGGACACAAACACTCCGTCTGTAACAGAGTACTCCTCCGTCCGTGGAGAAGTTTGCATGCTAGAACGCCCCACCACCTCCCACAGTGCTTACACGACCCTGGTTAGGTAAGCAACAGGGGTCTTTCCCAGCAAATGTGTGTAAGCCCAGAACCAGAAGAGCCACTTGGGGAGCACGTGGCCTCAGCATGCGATCGATTCAGCTGTATGAAAGGCACCACACTGGGCCTGAGGCTCTGGTCTGAGTCTCTGCTTGGTCACTTGGAGCCCTGGAAAGGGAAGCTGTCTGCAAAATGAGGCTGAGATGATTTTGGACATCCCTTCCAGCTCCGAGAACCATGAGAAAAGCCACTTACGGGGAGCTGCCAGAAGCTCTGCTGTTTCTAACGAGAAAATTGGATCTCATCTAATTCCTGGGATAGTCTGTAATGTAAGGAAGTTCTGAGGGGATTTCAAAATTTGGTTCTTCAGCCAAACCCAATTCACACCTCACATCCCCCTTCCTGCCCCGCCATCTTCTCAAACACTGTCTCAGATGACATGATTTCAGGTAAGGAAATCCACCAACAATTAAACACAAAGAAATCCTGGGGTGGAGACAAACACTCCCACATCTTGTGTAACCTTCCCTATCAGAGTAACGGAACTCTGGGAGCAGCAGACGCCCAGATCCAGCTGGATTTCCCATCATGGCGATAACATCCAGCCAATAGCTACTCGGCCTAGCCACTCAGGATGCAGGTGGGAACACATGTGTCTGCTCGCTGAAGAGCTTTTGATGGCTTTCCCTTTGTCTTCCCTCCCAGGCCTGGCCTGGGCAGATCTGGCAAAGCTGCAATCAAGGTCCTCTTAAGAACAGTGGCTCTGGGCGTTCCAGTCAAGTGGAAGAAGGGTTCTCTCCTCACATTCAATCCAAGGCAAGGGTAAGACTCCAGTGGAAACAATGATAACTTCCCTGCAACTCTTCCTAATGCCGGGCAATAAGAAATCACTCCCTAAGGCAGAGAAGTCATTTAAACGGGGCCCCAGAGACAAAGTTCCTTGCTGCGCTGGACCCTGTACCTCCCATTCAAAACCATCCATCTGGGAAGGGCCCAAAGGAAATTCTGCTTTTTTTTTCAGTTTGGGGTGGGGAAAGGAGGGGAAGGAAAGCCAGAGCTGTTAGGAAGGAGTCACTCAGGGCAACATGGAGCAGGGCTGAGAACTGCTGTGCTTGGTGCAGACCCCACGGTGGCTGCCCCACAACTCTCCAGAAGCCACAAGTCATTCTAGCTCATCCAAGACACCAGGGGAAGGCTGGCTTGTAAATTAATGTCAAAGAGCTTAGAATTTTCAGTGGCACATTTTTAAAAATAGTAAGAAAAGTAAATGAGGTTTGATATGACTCTGGAATTTGGATAAGACAGCCGAGTCAAGGATGCTCGTACAGCAACTTTAATCCAGGGGCCAAGCGCTGAGGAAATGGTACTTAGAAATCTCTCCAAGCACCTCCGTGTGAATCCTGAGAGCCCTGAACACCACTGGCACCACCAGTTAAGGTTCCTTCTAGGACAGGAGGCTGCAGGAAGCTATAGCAGCCAAGTAGGGATGGAGGGTGAGACCCAGGGATTCAGGGAGAAATCCCTCTGAAAACCTCAAGTGGGACTTGCCCTGGGAATAGAACCAGCCATTCCTGCAGAACTCCTGGGAGCCACCTTTTCTGTTCTGCAAGAAAGGCTGACCGACACATGAACACAGCCGTCCCGAATTCCAACTAGAACAAAAGCACACTTGTCCTCCTCCTGGGATTTCTAAACAGTTATCACATTTGCAAAAATCCTCTCTCCACTACACCTTCCATGTGAGGTCCGTGCTTTGCCCGCTGAGTTGAGCACCCAGGCCGAGGACTCGGCAGGCTGCCTGGCCATCCTTGGGGGCTACCTGCCTGCTCATATCCCCCCACTGCCATGTGCATGGCCCGGACCCCCTGCTCTGCACCGGCAGTTTGCTCCCCTCTTCACGCATCTGGATGATGGCTTTCCTTCCTGCCTGTTCTGGGACAGAGACAATTCCTTTCAGTTTGAATTGTGTCGACTCCAGTTTTGAGAACAGTTCTCCTGGAACAGGTGTCCCCTCCCCTTTCCTCAGCTCCCTCGGCAGCCAACCACCCTCTGCCCATAAACCACCATCCTTGGGAACTGAACACAGTCTGCTTCCATGCTGCACCTCAGCAAGTGTGTCCCCAGGCCCACGACAACAGCACACCCTTCCTCATCTGCTGCCCTGAACTCATTTGTGCAGAGTCACATTCTAGCTGGAAACATCCAGAGTGCCTGGCTCTAGCTTTTCACCCGTGTCCTTACTGGAGGCCAGCAAGCTTCACCGGGACCTGCCTGGGCCATAGGTCCATTTCTTACCTCAGGCAGGTGGCCCCCCACCTGGCCTCTGTCTCCGCTGGACTGAGCAGGGGAGCAGAGTCCCCCCTCTGGGTGACATCAGCCAGGGCAGGGCTTCCGCCAGCTGCAGGGGGTGAGGGGTGCTTGTGTGGATCTGGGGACCCAGTTGTGCACTCATGCACTGATGGGCCGGGGTCCCTCTAGGACTGACTGTGTGTCTGCAGGCACACAAGTGTCATCAAACACAGCTCCTGATCACCAGGGTCTCCAGGTGGGAGCGTCAGGCCCCTGTGGGCTGCCTGTCCCCCTCCTTCTGCTCTTTCCTTCCATTTCCAGGTCTCCCTGGAGGTGTCAGCTGCAATAAGACAGGACCTCCCCTGACTGCGGTGGCTTCTTTCAGGAGGGCTGGGCCTTTCCTCACCTGACTCGCCAGCGATAAACACGACTACTGGGCTTCCCTGGTGGCTCAAGTGGTGAAGAAACTGCCTGCAATGCAGGAGCCACAGGCGATGCAGGTTCGATCCCTGGATCAGGAAGATCCCCTGGAGGAGGAAATGGCAACCCACCCCAGTATTCTTGCCTGGAGAATCCCAGGGACAGAGGAGCATGGTGGGCTACAGTCCACAGGGTCACAAAGAGTCAGACATGACTGAAGTCACTTAGCACGCACGCACCTGGTGCAAGGCTAGGAAAGTAGCAAAAAAGCATGGAATTCAGGGTGACCTCGTGAGGGGTGAGCTGGAGCCAGGAGCACATCCAGCACCATGGCTCAATGCTGAGGGTGACCTGGGGGGACAGGGCCAGGGAGCGAGAGATGGAGCAGGCAGGTGGATGAGGCCAGAAGGAACGATACAGGGTCTCAGACGTCCGGCCGGCAGCAGCCCCGCCCTGGTGCACCTGGTGTCTCCTGGAGAGCTTTCCAGGCGTCCATCCCCAAGAGCGGGTGGTTTAACTGATCAGGCCTGTTAACACTTGGCCATGGGCACTTCCAAGAGCCTCGGGGGCTCCTCTCCTGCAGCACAGCCCGTACGTCACCTCTGCTGGGTTCCCAAGTTCCCATGAAGGCAGAGATTTTCAGAGGCCACAGGCAGAGCCAGCTGACCAGAGCAGAGGTAGATTCCAGAATGGAAAGGCCCAAGAAAGGGCATCTGGAAGTCAGGAAAGATCCCAGAAACAGCAGGTGGGGAGAGGCCCGGCCCGCAACAGCTTGCACGTGGGCCATGACTCTCGGGCCCGTCTGGAGCACCTTCTTCAGATTTCTGCGAGTTGGAGGGGTCACGTGGTTTGGTCTGATTCTCTAGGCAGGCGTTGATGTGGCTCAGGCTTATCTAACAGAGCCTCCTAAATCCGACAGAAGCAGAGATTTATTTTCTGCAAGGGAAACTCTGTTTTTCTGAGTGGGTAGCCAGGTAAGCCGTGAGTAGAGTCCTTCTCTTCTCTCCCCACCCCACCTGGAAGCCCTGTTTAGACACTTCCCAGGTGCTGTCTTACCCAATTGTCTGCACACTGCATGCATGGTTCCTGGGTTTCCCCAGCCCCTAAATGACCAGCTGAGACTTGAGTCTGTGCCCTCCCAGCCTCCAACCGCACTAGGAAGCATTCTGCTCAATCAAATGTCTCCCCTGGGCCTTATCATGCCACATCAGACCGACCCCCCAAACAAAAGGCACTCTAACCAATTTTCATGGAAATATTTTCTTTCTAACACTAAAAGTTCCAAATCATAGTAAACAACAGCCTTTAAAAATAATGTTATACTAACATCACTACCAATGCTCCCCTTGATTATCAAGGTATCACTTGATTTTTAAAAAAATTTTTCTCATTGGCAGTCAGCATGCATATGAGCTTCTGAAGAGAGTTCTTCCCATGAGCAATCAGGGCTGCATTTGGCCTCAAAGAAACGAATGCTTGGAGCTCTCTCTCTTTCTCTCTAAAGTCAAATAGTGATGAACAACTTGGACACTGAGGTTCACAGCAAGGCATCCTGGTTCCTTAAGGGAAAGACCTGGGCAGAGCTGTCCCAGCTGGGCGGTCTGCTCCATGTCACTGATTCTGTCACAACCAACAGCTGGAAACATGGCCCTCTAAAGTGTCTATCACAGACACCCTCTCGTGCTCAAGACCATCGCTTTCTCATGGTCACCGCAGGCTCAAGGCGGCACAAAACCAGCTTCATTTTCAGCTGGGTTTCTCAAGCTACCACAAGACAGGGAGACAACTGCCTTCCAAAGCTCGCACAAGGCAAACCAAAAGATGGGGGTAGCTGCCTATCATGGGCAAGAAGGCATCTAAGGTCATGTTGTTAGTTGTTCAGTCATCTCCGACTCTCTGCGACCCCATGGGCTGCAGCATGCCAGGCTTCCCTGTTCCTCACCATCTCCCACAGCTTGCTCAGACTCATGTCCATTGAGTCGGTAATGCCATCCAACCATCTCCTCCTCTGTTGCCCACTTCTCCTCCTGCCCTCAATATTTCCCAGCATCAGGGTCTTTTCCAGTGAGTTCGCTCTTTGCATCAGGTCATTAAAAAGCCCCAAAGCTGCCATCAGAAGAGCGGCGGACAGACCCAGCTCATCCTCCAGGAAGGAACACAGGACAGCCCCTTCCCAGGGTGCCCCCACGACTGCCATCAGGAGATGCAGATCCTTTACCTTCTGTCTGAAGCCATGGCCGGAGTCTTTTCTGCCCTACCTCTTCACCAGGGCAGATCACCAGAAAACTGCCAGTCTCCCCGACAGCACTTGAGTTTCCTAGGGAAACCCCTCTCGAGGACACACTGGCTTCCTTCAGGCAGCTGTACCATGCCATTTTTGCCTTTTCTGCATTGGCTGCTGGCAAACTGAAGGTACCTTGGTTCTTTGACTATATAGCAAGCTCTCTTCTTTATAACATACATTTCTATAATTTGAATTCTTATTTTAATGGCCCTGTTGCATGAGTATATTATCATATGTGTGTGCGTGCTAAGTCGCTTCAGTCCTGTCTAACTCTCTGTGACCCATGGACTGTAACCTGCCAGGCTCCTCTGTCCATGGAATTTTCTAGGCAAAAATACTGGAGTGGGTTGCCATGCCCTCCTCCAGGGGATCTTCCAGACCCAGGGATCGAACCCGAGTCTCCTACCTTCCAGGTGAATTCTTCAACACTGAGCCACCTGGGACGTCCATATTATCATACAAGTGATCCCATATCATTTTAGGTAGAGACTAGAAATTGTCTCTAAAGTACCACTAGTTTCCTAATCTATAAAGTAAAAGCTAGTAAAACTGCTTCATAGGATGGATTCAATAACACAGTGAATACACAGCATGTAACAGTACCTGGTACACAGTAGGTGCTCTATGAGATCTGACGTGATTTAAACATCATTACTTCATTGTTAATTTATGTCCAAAGCAGCATTATTGATGTTACCAAGTCAAAAGTCTTTCATTTAATCTATAGTTTAGAACTTACTTTACTGCAAATTGGATTGGAGCCAGAATCAAAGCACCAAATGAATTATTTTTGAACTACAATAATTGAAATAAAACCATGCATACAAGAGAGGGAGAAAAAGGCCAGCACTACAATGAGTTAAATATTAAAACTGAGCCTTACATTTAGCTTTGTGGTTTTTGAAAGCCAAGGCAAAAATGAAATCATATTAACTTGTGTGACACTCATCAGCTGATAAATGGCCTGTGTGGCTCCTATCGAAAGTGACTTTTCCCCTAACACTGGCATCTGAGGGTAAGTGTTCACACCGCTCCTCACAGGAGTTACACTGGGTACGAGCAGAAGGGCCACGTCCATGCGTGCCTGCGTGCAAAGGCACACACATTCATCCTTCAGAAGAGATGCTTCACTTTTCAGTATTAAATGATTAGGGCCTGGTGGGTGAGCTCTCTGGAGATTTCCCACGGGTACACAGAGGGGTGTTCTTTGTTGATTTCTAAAACTCTCACCAAGAAATTTTGTTAGAGAGCACAGACCAGTGGATCAGATCACTGAGAATACCATCCATCCTATGTCAGTTTACACACATTTAAGAAACACGGAGTTAAATTATTCCTCTCCATCCCAAAGAATGGACCAGTTTCCAGGTTCGTATCTGTAAAACATCCTGTCCAGTGGCTTTCCTGAAAGTGCAGGCTGGCCTCCACCTTCCCACTCCACACAGCCGCCCCGACTCCTCTGAGCTGGATGACCAGAGGAGTCCGTGGACAGGGAGGCTGACTTCATCCACGGAGGATCTGCTTCTCAATGCTTGCGAATAATCAGAGACAACAGACTCCTCTGGGAAAACCACGATCGCCCAAGCAGGGGCAGGACCAGATGCTAGCAGGATTTACTGGCTTTGATGAACAATAAGGTGTTTGTTTTTGCAGGTAATTAGAGTTCAGTAGCAAGCTATAAAGAGTTCTCCGAGAATTCTAAACAGACTGTAGCTAAAGGCTATTGGATTATGACTGGATCTAATCAGTCATCTGCAGACCTCCTGAGTTAAAATGCCAGTATTTGATAAAGCACAAGCACACAGACCACCAGGGAGAAACGGTGCTCTGTGCTCTTAACGTCCAAGGAGAAAAGGCGGCCCACGTGTGCGCACGTGTGGGGGTGGCTCTTGCCATGGCATGCAGGAGTTCACACAAATACATCTCTTCAAAGGTTCACACACGCTGTGTGTTGGGAAATGCTTCAATAACTCCACACTCTCACTACTGTTAGGGAGTGGGTTCCCAGGTACTATGAAGGACTGGGTGGGCATTTGACAGAGAGAAGTGGTTTGCAAAACCATACGCATTTGCACTTTTCTTTCAGCACCCACTACTGAATGTGGGGCTTTTTTTTTTTTTTCTTAACAAATCTGAGATATGAATACAAATTTGATTACAATTAGTTTAAAAAGTTAGTTTCTAGTAGTGTAGACAAAAGAGGATGAGCAAAGCGCTGTCACCGATATTTTTAAAATACTGTCAATTGAGGTTTGACAGAAAACAACAAAATTATATAAAGCAATTATCCTTCAATAAAAAATAAATTAAAAATTACTGTCAAGATGAAATAAATGTGTGCTTAGAGAAAACTGCTCATCTTGCTTGTCTTGGCCAAGAACTTGTTATTTTCTCCTTAATACCAGAAAATACGCCTAAGATTATTTTCATTTACTCACATCATGATAACCAAGAGGGACAGAAAAGTGAACAACAAACCCACCCACAGGAGTGAAAAAAATTAAAATGAGACCAGATAAATGAAACAAAGTAAAAAAAAAAAAAAAAGCCCCAGATATGGCTAAGACTAGGGGACAACAACTGCTTTTGTACTCCTTACCCATAGCCTCTACTCTTGAGAAGCTTGAGTTCACATTTAGGATTCTAGGCATCTTACTATCTAGGGCACTAGGAAAACTTGACAATATATATATTTTCTCCGAGAACTAGATTTCCATTTAATTTTGTTCTCTTCAGTCCAATATAAATTTTCCCATTGTTTTGCATGTTTTGGACTCCTCAATTTATTTATTTAAACTTCTCAAGCAGTCACCTCACAATCTTTCCTTCAGAGAAACATGAAACAGCTACTCCAGGAGGAAGAGAAAACCCTTGGGCCGCAGGTTGAGAGTCAGCTGGCCTCCTGCCCCGGAGGCTCCCTGCAGGTGATCTCAGCCTTGGACCAGCCACTCAACCCCCAGGCCTGCTGTCTCCTCGTCTGAAACGCCAGCAGGCAGCCTCAGATTCTGTCCACACTTTGGGCTCTAGGGTTCTGTAGTTCTTTCTTCCTTAAGGGGAGAACTGCCAATGGACAAAGGATGTAGCTGATGATTCTTTAAACTAAGACACTGACATTCTACTTTCAGAAAGTTGGACTTTGAAACTGGCTGAAGGAAAAAAAATTCAACGGCAGGAAGATAATCCCACTATCTGAATATATTTAGAGTGAATCAAAATCGTGCTGATCTGGGGAAGGGGATGCAACTCATGACATCACTCTGAGAAAAACCTCTTCCCTTTACAGAGTGTGCTTTAAGAATAGACCAACCTCAAATGAGCATTTCCACTTTCAGAGACAGTCTGTTCAGTGATCTCCTGGATTCCCTGAAGGGCTGGGACTCGGGCTTGCCTAGGTCCCTACTCGAGAGGAAGCAAAGGCGCCCAGCAGTACTGTTTTAGAACTTCCAGAATCTGAGTGAAAAGAATATGTATTCAGAAAAGCATTTAAAGAGGCAGAACAATCCAGAGTCTGATACTTACTTGTGGCCCAGCTCATGAGCGATGGTAAAGGCCAAATTGAGGCCATTGTCTTCGGCAAGCACACATTTCCTCTTAGCACTGCACACACCTCCTAAGTAAGCAATTCCTGCAGCAGAGACACAAAACACATCCTCTTCAGAACATGCGAGGTCCTGACCTCGCAGGGCAAATCCACGCGGTCAGCATCACACACCATCGAGAAGGGCAAGCAGGGGCGAGGATGACCACGGGACTGGGCCTGTATCTCCAGAGCTCATGGAGACTGGCTGGTCAGTGTGGGATGCTTCTGTATTTGTCTAATGATAACAATAACCACCACAAGCATCTCTCAAGCATTTAACATGAGTCAGGCTGAGCAGCTGGCACATCTTATCTAACAAAGTCCTCATTAGCCAGGATGGAGGCAACAGGGAAACCGCGGTTCAGAGAGGAAAGGTAACTTTCCCAAGGTCCCCTGGACTGGCACCTGGAGCTGGAGGCTGAGGCAGCCAACTTCAGCATCCAGGGCTGGGGCCAGGCGAGGCCAGCAAGGCGAGGTGCCCAGCGTGCAAGGTTCAAGGAGAGGACCCCGAGGGGGTGAGCAGGCTCCTTCAGACTCCGTGCCCTGGGCCTCCACATCCCTCGCCCCAGGCCCAGCCCCGCCAGGGTTAACGCTCTCAAGGGGTGAGCCAGACCAGGGCCAGGGCTCACTCAGAGCAGGCCAAGGACAGCGGGAAGGTTCAGGAAAATGTCTCAGGAGCCCCTCAAAGGGGGAGACCGGGTCCTGGGAGGAGTGAAAGACACTGGAAGAGTAAGGGCCTGGAGGCCATCTGGAAAGACGGACCCCGCGGTCCAATGGCTCATCCCTGCACGCACGTGAGGGACCCCAGGACCTTCCCTGAGAGGGGAAGACTGAGGCAGCGCAACTAGGGGAACCAGACTCAGGAGAACACTGTGAGCAAGGGGCTGAGGAGAGAGGATGGGAGGGGGTGGGCTGTGGGGGTG
>NW_011494796.1:4509972-4517565 GCF_000754665.1 Bison bison bison | reverse complement strand
ATGGGGGTGTTCCAGGGGAGCAAAGCTGTTCTGCTACAGAGGCCCGTGAACAGGAGAGGGCCTTGGATGGACTGGGCACAGCTGTAGGTCACGGGCATCAGCCGTGCATAGCTGCCCATCTCTGGGCTGACACTGCCAGTGGCATCTCTGCACACTCCTTCGCAGCTCTGAACCTCGGAAGGGCATTCCCGTGGTCCCCTCGAAGTACCCCCAGCACAGGGCCTGAGACAGGGCTTGAGTGCTGGTGGCGGCCGACTCCCCACTGTGTCCTGTGACACGAATGAGGGTCTGGGGGCCTGGGGGGCGGTCGGTGGGTCACAGGCCTGGGCGGGCCCAGGGCAGCCCTCGCTGTGCGCTCACAGGAGTGTGGAGCGGGCAGCGGCTTCAGCTGGGCGTGCATGGGCCAGTGGCACAGGTGACCCGGTGACCAGGGCCTCTGCCTGCCAGCCCGCACCCTGGGAAGCGCTGTGGCCACACGTGGCTCCCTCAGTGTGCTCAAGGAGTCTTGGGAGCGAAAGGCATCCCCTCGGGCACAGGGGCCAGGGCGGGAAGGAGCTGGCAGAAACGGTAAGTAGGGGGATTTAGGAATTAAAAACGAACCTCCCTCCCTGCTCCCAAAGAGCTAAACCAACATCCTATGTGTTGACATCAAGACTAAGCTGGGGCAGACCCCCAGCACACACAGGGCCCCCTCACAACCCCTGCGAGGGGCAGGCCAGCTCAGCACAGGAGCCGGGCACCACGGCACATGCCTGCTTTTATTTGGAAACATGCTTGGCCAGGGTTGAACTTTTTGTTTTCCACCAAAAAAAAAAAAAAGAAAGGAAATGCTCTTAGGCCTCAAGATGTGTTTTTTGCACGCTGGCATCTTAATGCAGACTATGGGAAGGAAGAAAATGACAACCAGAAAGGACACGATCTGCCTTTGCAGTGCCTTCAAGGTCATTATTCTGGTTTTGTTTTAAAAATGATTTCTGGGCTGCTGCAAAAAGTCCGGCAGTGAGCAGGGCGGAAAGCTTCCACAGGGCACTGACGGCATCCGCGTGCCGCACACACGCACGCACACACGCACACACACACACTCAAACACACCGATGGTCTGCCCAGCCTCCCGGGTCAGTGAATCAGTTGGAAACAATCAGAAGTGCTCGCCCTGAGGAGTCGTCTGGTGAGGGCGAAAGACAGACATCCAGGGCCAGCTGTGCTGAGCTTGCTGTCCCAGGACCGCCCGCTGAAGCAGCAGACTTCAAATACCACAGGAACACGCCCCCGGCCCCGGCTGCACTCAGCACCGGAATGGGGCATCCTGAGCTTCCACTCTAACTGGGCGACACGCAAGGCTGGGGAACGACTAAGTGGAGGGCCTCTCAATAATCACATTTTAGTTTCTCCAAGGTGCAGATGACTTTTTTTTAAACTAGAAATGAAGCCTTGGTTTATAAGAGATGCTCCCAGACAAAGATGGATTAAGGTCTAGTGTTTTTAATGATTTATTTCAATTGTGAACTGCCTGGTCATAAAACCAAGCAAGGCAAAACACCTCAACAAAAACAGCCCCAAAATGGAGCATTGGAGCTTGCAAGTGTGTGAGCAATGCTGTGGAAAATGCTTAGAACTCGAAAAACAAAGTCTGGAGAGAAGCCCAGGTTGTTGTAAAAGCACTGTAGGGAACAGATGATAATTAAGCCAGGAGCTTCAGGGGAAAACAAAGCCCACCACTACTCCATGTTTTCTGGGAACAGCAGTGTAGACAGCAGGGTGTGATGGAGACACGGAGACACCCTGTTACCTCTGCAAAGGCACCAGCTTAAAAACCCCATCAGATCCCACCTTAGCACTTGTCAAGAAATGAGGAAAACCCAGTTTTCTCAGCATTGATTTTGTTTTTTAAATTAAAAAAATGAAGTCTGTAAACATAAGTTCTGCTAATGTCCATGCTGAAACTGTGGAAGCAGAGGGACCTTCTTGTGGAACTGGAATTCCCCACAGACAGCAAGGATTTCTCAGACCCCAGAGTAGTGCTTTCAACGGTTTCAGCCTTCCATGATTTAAAATTCTCCACCAGAGAAATCAGAGTAGAACTTATTTTTGAAATCTTGAAAAACATCAATTCCACATGTTTGCGGAGCTCCTTGGAACAAAAGCGAAGCAGAAAGGCAACTGGCATTTATTAGGGTTCTCTTCACAGGCGAGTTCAGCTCTGCGTGCGCCGTCCTCCCTTATCTGGAAGGTATTACTGGCCCCACTTTACAGGCAGGGAAGTGAAGGGTCAGCATCCGGTTACGTGGCTGATCAGGGCTCAGACTTGTGTACAAATGCAGGGCTCCCTTTCTCCAGCACCCGCGCTCCCCCAGGCAAATGCTGGGCCTCCCACACCAAACTTTTGGTAACCAGCAACAATGACAAGCTTGAAGGATTTAAAAGATTTTCATAAATCTTAATGTGCTCTTATGCTGAGATGTGGGTGGGATACAGTAAAGGTTTCACATGTTTAAGTCCAAATTCTTTAATCCTAAAGATGAAAAGACTTGAGGGATATATGTGGTCATATTAACAGTAGCAGAGCTACCTCTAGGACATGGTTAAGTCATTACAGATCTTTACATTTTTTTTCCTTTTGGCTTAAACCTAGTACAATGAATATGCACTCACCATGAAAATTAAAGGTATTGGATATATTTCATTTATTCAAGGTGACATACAACAGAGGCAGAGGTGGGAGACTAACAAACCACCACCACCAACAAAAACTATCTGGATTTTGATTCTGAGTGTGCAGCCCTAAAGGCCGTAGATATGAAGGAAGTTCACAGTCAGCACATAATTGAGTGTGTGCTTGTGTCCTAAGGGCAACTCACTCCATCTCCATGAAACCCATGGCGCAGATTAGGAAAAGCAATGTACATTTTGGAAAGTCTGAAATACTGGAGTTACAGATGAAGGGCTGTAAAGCGTTTTCCTGATGCCTGGAGAAGTGTATCTAATTCATCACAAAGCAGATCACATCCACCAGAGCCTCCCAACCCAGTTTCTCAGGCAAATCAATTCAGTGTGGACACACTCTTCTCTATTCCTTTTCTTGGTGGGAGCACAAGCTTGAGGAGCTAATTGGGTGAGATTGTTTAATTTCTTTTTCAGTGGAAAACTGTGTGGTATAAGCACATAATTCTTAGACTTAGAGTTGACCATATGATGTTTTCTAGATTTAAAGAGTAAACAACACCCAATTGTATAAACTCTGGTTTATCCAGCAAATTGTCTGTGTGAACAGTTTATAGCTGCTGGCCCTGTTGCCCATTATTCAGACCTTCTTGGGCTCTGCCTGAGAGAGATGATCAGCTTTCTCCCACCAGCCACTCCAGGAATCAACACCATCATGGTTATCCCTGGCATACCATGCTGCCAATTATGAGACCGTAATTTACATCTATTCTCTCAGCAATCACAGCAGTAGAGATTGAGTTTCACGCTCAGGCTTGTCAACAAGTCCTTGTGCTCTTGGAAACTCACTAAGTGGTTGGAGGTACGATCTGAATTTGTGAACGGCATTAGAAACAAATGTCTTAGAACCTAGGATGTGACAGATGAAAAGTAACTCCAGTCTATTCTTATTACTCACAGTACTTGGATTCTAAAAGGAAGCTCTGAACCCTGAATTCTGGAATAGAGAACAACTGGTCCTAGGGGAAATACAGGGTTTAGTTCCTGTGAGCTTCTGATCACATTTTGTCAACTGACACATAACTTTGTTTTATGTGTGTTTCTGTTTAAAGACACGTATTCGATACGTATCATTGACTCATTAACATTGAACTCAGTGCCTGTAACTCAAGGCTGAATGAAGTTCATCTAGTGTTTTCTTTGCAAGCCATGTGGCAACCTTGAGCTCTGAAACACTAATCAGCACTTCAGCACTATCCTTGGAGGCCACTTGAAACAGCAAAATCACCACTAAAAGCAGAAAAATATGAAAACAAGGTGCCAGGGAGACCTCAAAAAGGACACTTGTTCATAGCATGAGAGCTGAAATGAGAAAGAAAAACACTGCCTTGTTTGACCTCTCCTGGGAACATGCCTGTTGGGTGACTCAAATATTTCACCATTCTCCATGTATCTGCAAATGACCACAGAAGTACTGCAAGTTCTGATTGGGGAGTTTCAAATAAATTTTAACGAGTAGGTGAATTCACAAATGCAGACTCTATGAACGAGGAAAATTGGCTGCATTCTCAAAAACCGTGTCTTTTACCAGGCACAATGAAGTCCTTATCAGTTGCAATAAGGAAAATCACTTTTCATTTACATTTCCTATATATGCTGCTTATATTTCCTAACTCTATACTATTAGATTAACTGACTCAGGCCCTTCTCTGTAATTCTGCTTCTGCAGTCTCTGAGATCAGTGGTTCACAGGGTCACTGTAAGTCACTGACCCCTGAAAGACTTCTGCACAAAGTGGACAGAGCCCCATAAATGCTGAAGGACAGGCTTCTAACAAACCGGGAAAGAAGGTTCATGCTAAGTGTCTGGAGAGGTGGCAAGGGTAGGAGAGGGTGGTCCCACCGCTTGGGACTGAGGGACACTGCTTCTCAGCCCGGCCCTGCCCATTGCTTTCTGCCCTGGTGCAGGGCCCCCATGCCCCAGGGGGCACAGCACGACAGCCCCTCCCAGACGCAGCCTTGTCTTAGCAATTCCCCAAAAGTAGGAATCCCCATCTCCCTGCTCTTCTGGGCCCCTTGGGGTCAGTCACAGAGGAAGGAAGATGAGTTAATAAGGTCTTTATCCCTACACCATGGATGGGGGTGGGAGGCAACGGCTTAAAAAGTGGCACTGGTTCCCTCCTTAAACATGAGCACTGCAGAAGTTGCCACTACAATACAAAACTGTGCCAAACATCTATCTAACCTGGAAGCACTGATGAACTAAAAACCCCGCAGCTCCCAAAGGTCAAACAAAGCGGTAAACAGACAAAGTGTGACGGTAACAGCTTCCAAGTCTGACCACTGAAGGGCTCACATGCTTGATTTTGAAACTTAATACCAAGTCAGAGTAATCAAAGTAGTGTGCTACATACATAGACATTCAGATCAACTGAGCAGAACCAAGAATCCAGAAATAAATCTTCACATTTATAGTCAACTGACTTTTGACAAAGGTGTCAAGACCATCCAATGGGGGAAAGAACAGTCTTTTTCAACAGATGGTGCTGAGACAGACACCCAATGTCAGAACCCCTTCCTTAGATCATACACACAAATGAACTCCAAATGGATTGTAGACCTAAATGTAAGAGCTAAAATGATAAATCTCCCAGAAGAAAACAGAAGTAAATCTCTCTGATCAGAGTGGAAGGCAAAGCCTGCTCAGATGTAACACCAAAAGCATGAGTGGAGATAAAAAAAATCCCACGCCAGTGTGTTTACCAATGCAGACATGGTCTTCTTGTGGCCCACTCCTCCCACAAAGGAGAATGGCTGGGTGGGGGCTGGGAGTGAGGTGGGGAGAGATGGAGCTCCCAGCCAAGCAGTGAACGTGCTGATACCTCCCCAAGGAAGCTGTCCAGCCACACTGCCTGCATTATGACTTCCTGCTAAGTGGGATCGTCCCAGCAGCCTCTGTGCTACAGGCTAGCTCATGCAGCCGTGTCAAATCCACGTGAGCTGCTGCTTGTGTGTGCATGGGTATGGGGGTGTGTGTGTGTGTGTGGCTCTTGATTACGGTCAGAATCAGAAAGGACAACGTGTGCTGGGCCGCACTCCAGCTTAGGACAAACATGCCCTCACTCTGGGCATCCCAGGCACCTCTGGGATCTAGGGCTTTAGGAAGAGATGCCACCCCTGGTGAGGGAAGCACACAGCAAGACCCCCAGAGGACTCAAGGGTTGCTGGGCTAGAGCTGAGACTCCTACAAGGTAAGTTAAGTGAGTGAAGTGTAAACAGACTCTCCCTGGGATTCACAAACTGGAACCGAAAAATTTATCCAAAAGGTTTGTTGCACTCTGTGGAAACTGAAACATACTGGGAGATGGCAAGGGAAGCGAAATAACTATTGACATTCAACAGACCACAGCCAGCTTGAGCCCCGTGCGCAGAGACGCCATGCAGGCTTCCTTTGCTCCAGCAAGACGGAGCTTATGTCTGGGAAGAGGATCCCCAGGGAGCAGACAGGGCGCCTCCAAAAGCTCAAGAGGCCTCTCCTCAGAGGGCACACAGGGGCTCAGGGGCTTCTGCCTCAGGCCCAGACCCCCACCAGAGGGCCTCAGCAAATTCACCTCAGGACGTCAAAGGAAGGAGGTCTGTGCCAAGATCCTGAGACTCTCTCATTTTGTCAAATACTTCGCACAGTGTTTCCTGACTGCCTGAACGTTACAGCCTCATGCGAGGCACAAGATCCAAAGATGAACCAAAGGGGTGCAGGCCATGGGAAACAGTCCCAAGAACACCATTCCAGCAAGAAGACACGGAGGCAGGTGGAAAGGTGAGCAGACATTTTATACATCAAGCTCAGGGCCCGACAGGTTGGGCACTGGGGTCTCTAAGGGACGATCGTCCCGGTGTCCTGTGTCCAGGTCTGAGCTCCTGGGAAAGTAGACAACGGAGACTGCAAATGGAGCTGGCTCTGGGTCCCTGCTCAGGGTCACCGGTCACAGCAGAGGACCACGCCCTCCTCACTCTCACCTTGGGTCACTCGGCAAACATGTCTGGACGCCCTGGCCACGGCTGGCTCCGCCGGTGGGAGCCTGCCGGCAGCACTGTGAATGCAGCAGGGATGCAGGCCTTCAAGTTTCATTTCAAAGACCTCCAAACCCTTGTGTGTGCTCCCGAAGCACCGCAGAGGGAAACAGACCCTGCCAAGCCTGCTCGGTGTCTGCATGTCTCAAGCTCTCCTGGGTATGCACATGCATGCGTGTGGGTTTGTGCGTGGGCACACATGAGTGTGCCTGGATGCGGTCTGGGCAGCCACCACCAGACAACATTTCTGAAAGCTGGTGGTGTGAGGTGGACGGCCACGCTCCCGTAGTAAGGAACCCTGGTGGATTTCAGAGGTTTTAACTATATTCCCATTTGCTCACCAACCTCACCATTTAGCATCTGTTTTTGTCAATAATTCCAGGGACCTTTACTAGTCCTCCTTTCACAGCTTTGAGACTCCTCCAGCCTCCTCTCTCACCATTGTGTTTCCTCTCCCTGGGGGTGAGGGTGCCCTCTCTATCCCTAGGGAAAGTTGGGGTTTAGGGGTCAGGGGTCAGGATGCACTTTCCTTAAAAATATCTCGGTCCTGTGGGATGTGGAAAATGACACAACCAAGGCTTCCACAGGGCCAGATATCCCAAAGGAGTACCTAGGAGTGGATGTGAAGTGTTCCCTGCAGGAATTCAAGTGCCACCTGGCAAGAGGGACACACTCCTGACCTAGCCTGCTCGTGGTCAAATGCACCCTGAGTCATAATCTCCCTCAGCAGTCCTGTCTGGACTGAATGTGTGAGAGCAGCGGGCAGGGCGTGAGGGAAGACCACCACACTGTGATGGCGGCTGAGCTGGAAGAAGGCGTGGTGGCTGGCGGGGGGGGGAGAGGGGACCCGAGGCAGCGGCCC
>NW_011494796.1:4498698-4509872 GCF_000754665.1 Bison bison bison | reverse complement strand
GGTGTCGCACGGCTCAGCTGGCGATTATCAAGCAGATGAGCAAGCAGGTGTCGCGTGGCTCAGCTGGCGGTGGGGGCAGAGGGCACCCGAGGCAGCGCCCAGGGAAGGGCATCCGCCTGGCTGAGGGGGTGCTGGCCACAGGGCAGTCACACAGGCGTCCACTTTCTACAGACCTACCACATGACAGAAGCACTCAGGCGCGGCTTCCCCAGAGGGAGAGGACACCAAAGGGCACAAGTGGGTCTTCCCAGGGGCTGGCGCTCTCTGACCACCAGATCTGGGTCACAGCGAGTGCTCAGCTTCAAGCATTCACTGAGCAGCACACCTAGATACGCTTGTTTTTATGTAAATTTGAAAAAGAGAAGAGCTGCACACACAAGTGAAAAAGGAGAGTATGGACCTGATTTAATGATCTGAGACCGGTCAAGATTACTGAGTAGTTCAGATGATAGTGTCTTGTCCCAGGAGCTAACATATAACCTGGTGACTACAGTTGATAAGACTGTATGATATAATCAAAATTGGTTTAGAGAGTGGAAATTCAATGTTTTCACCCGCTCCCCCCAAAAAGTAAATATGTTAATAAACTCCATGGTGGTGGGTGGAACCTTTTCACAAATTAGCAAGTGGTACACTTTAAATATCTTAAATTTTTGTCAGTGATACCTCAATAACATTGGGAAAGAAGACAGGTTATCTTAAGAGAATTCAAAGGTCTTCAGATCAGATCAGATCAGTCGCTCAGTCATGTCCGACACTTTGCGACCCCATGAATCGCAGCATGCCAGGCCTCCCTGTCCATCACCAACTCTCGGAGTTCACTGAGACTTACGTCCATTGAGTCAGTGATGCCATCCAGCCATCTCATCCTCTGTCGTCCCCTTCTCCTCCTGCCCCCAATCCCTCCCAGCATCAGAGTCTTTTCCAATGAGTCAACTCTTCACATGAGGTGGCCAAAGTACTGGAGTTTCAGCTTTAGCATCATCCCAGGGCTGATCTCCTTCAGAATGGACTGGTTGGATCTCCTTGCAGTCCAAGGGACTCTCAAGAGTCTTCTCCAACACCACAGTTCAAAAGCATCAATTCTTCAGCAATCAGCCTTCTTCACAATCCAACTCTCACACCCATACATGACCACAGGAAAAACCATAGCCTTGACTAGACGGATCTTTGTTGGCAAAGTAATGTCTCTGCTTTTGAATATGCTATCTAGGTTGGTCATAACTTTCCTTCCAAGGAGTAAGCGTCTTTTAATTTCATGGTTGCAGTCACCATCTGCAGTGATTTTGGAGCCCAGAAAAAGAAAGTCTGACACTGTTTCCTCATCTATTTCTCATGAAGTGATGGGACCGGATGCTATGATCTTCGTTTTCCGAATGTTGAGCTTTAAGCCAACTTTTTCACTCTCCACTTTCACTTTCATCAAGAGGCTTTTGAGTTCCTCTTCACTTTCTGCCATAAGGGTGGTGTCATCTGCATATCTGAGGTGATTGATATTTCTCCCGGCAATCTTAATTCCAGCTTGTGCTTCTTCCAGTCCAGCGTTTCTCATGATGCACTCTGCATAGAAGTTAAATAAACAGGGTGACAATATACAGCCTTGAGGTACTACTTTTCCTATTTGGAACCAGTCTGTTGTTCCATGTCCAGTTCTAACTGTTGCTTCCTGACCTGCATACAGATTTCTCAAGAGGCAGATCAGGTGGTCTGGTATTCCCATCTCTTTCAGAATTTTCCACAGTTTATTGTGATCCACACAGTCAAAGGCTTTGGCATAGTCAATAAAGCAGAAATAGATGTTTTTCTGGAACTCTCTTGCTTTTTCCATGATCCAGCGGATGTTGGCAATTTGATCTCTGGTTCCTCTGCCTTTTCTAAAACCAGCTTGAATTAGGTTGATGAAATCATAGTGCTTTCAATTAGTTAATTAAAGTGGTATTAATGAGTCAAGGTTTGCTTTTATCTGTATCCCCAGACTTCACCTGTTTTATCTGTATTTCTTGGACCATATGAGGTGGCCTTATATGGTCCCATTCTTCCAAAGACTCTTGCAATGTTATGTCCTTGAAACTCGCCTGAAGCAGTCTTGACTACAGTTTCACCCCCTCTCATACTAATAACTGTATTTGTACAGAAGAATAAAATACAAGGTCATATGCAGAATTAGGGAGAAGGCAATGGCACCCCACTCCAGTACTCTTGCCTGGAAAATCCCATGGATGGAGGAGCCTGGTGGGCTGCAGTCCATGCGGTCGCTAGGAGTTGGACACGACTGAGCGACTTCACTTTCACTTTTCTCACTCTCATGCATTGGAGAAGGAAATGGCAACCCACTCCAGTGTTCTTGCCTGGAGAATCCCAGGGACGGGGGAGCCTGGTGGGCTGCCGTCTATGGGATCGCACAGAGTTGGACACGACTGATGCGACTTAGCAGCAGCAGCAGCATGCAGAATTACTTGCCAAGTTAGCAAAGAGAAGCTTTTTCAGAATAATTAAGAAACCGTGTCTCTTGCTAAGTGCTGAGCCCAGCAAAACCATCCTCTAGGGGATGAACTGTGGAACGTGAGTGCGGCCTGGGGTGAAGGTCAGCGGCATCCAGGGCCCCTCCCCGCTGTGCTTTGTCCTGGGGCCCGCCGGGTGTGGGGAAGGTCAGGCCCCAGGGCAGCTCTGGACAGCAGCTTCTGACGCAGGTCTGTCAGTGCCCGCTGGCAGGACCCCACAGCCCGTTAACTAAAGACAGGGTCCTCACACGGGAAGCTGGCCGTCATCTGGGTGCTGACTCAGCTGCCGTGAGCTAAAGTCCACCCGCCATGCCAGCCCCGACTCCAGACAGCCTCAAGAGGCCTGAGAGGGCTCTGCCTCTGCAGACAGGAGGCAGAAAGGACCCTGTTTCATTGTAGTTAAAAACAAAAGCTAGCCTCTTAGAAAGGAATGCTGATGAGAAGTCAGGTGGGCCCCCAGCACAGTGACAGAAAACAGGCCAGCCTGCGGCAGGACAGGCAGCAGATGAGGAAGACGCCCAGCCTGGGGAAGCGTCCCCAGACGTGGCAGGCAGTGGATGGTTCACCTTTGGGTTCAACATTTTACTGCTCTACACTTACGGATACAGCTCGTACCTAAGGCTCCTGTCTTAGTTCCTTCAAGCTGCTGTAACAAAATGCCACGGAGATGTATTGCTCACAGTTCTGAAGGCTGGAAATCTGAGACTAGGGAGCCAGCACGGTTGCGGGTGAGGGAGCTCACAGTCTTTGAGGCACAGTCTTCCTGTTGTGTCCTCATATGACAAAAGGGGCAGGGAATTCTGTGAGGTCCCTCTATTATGGCACTAATCCCAACCACGAGGGCTCCATCCTCATCTACCATCATCACGCTGTGGGTTAGGGTTCCAATATATAGATCAGGGGGAACAGAAACATTCAGATCAGAGCAGCTACCTTGGATCTCAAGACTGGCCCAAGACTACAGGAAAACATGCAGGTCAGGGCCTGTGTTTGAATAAACAAATGCTCATCTCTTAAGCAATTTCACACGCTTCCATCTTCCCTCTGTGATTATGATGACGGCCCCATGTTCCATTCCCAGGACCAGGGGATCCTTAGAACTCCGCTGTGGCCTTCCACCAAGGCTGGCCGGCCACCGAGCCCACACCTGCCCCAGACTCACACCACATCCAAAGGATTCACCACCCCAAACTGTGTCTCCTCAAGTTTTCCTCCCCTTGAAGTTCAAAAGCTTGCAGACCTGGCCATTCTCTCTCCTCCCCCCTCTCTCTCTCTCCTTCCACCCCACCTCAGTAACCATTAAGTACTGCCATTTCCTGCTGCTCACAGACTCTGGGATTTGTTTCTTTTTGGTGCCAAGTCTAGAACCTGTAAGCTTGGATTATTGAGGTAGCTCCTCAGGGGTCATCTTTCCTGCTTCTCTCCACTCCAGGGAGTCCTTTAAAGGCTAGATTCAAGTGTCCTCTCTTCCACTGATTTTGCCCTGATCCTGCCAGCTCATATCCCCTGCCCCTCTAGGGCCTGTCATGATACCTTTTCTTTACAATGAGCCCCATCGTCCTGCAGTCCAGTCATCTGACCAAATCTTATGTCTGCAGGGATGTTAAGCATCTCTGAGCCAGCACCCACACACTATTTCATAATTAACATGGGCTAGTTAATTATGAAACAGGTTCTCAATAAGTTCCATAAATGAGTAAAAGGATACTAATCTTCATAAAAAGTACCCTCTGGTGCTTAAGAAGTCGACTAGAGTTCGATGCATAAGACAGGGTCCTCAGGCCTGGAGCACTGCGACAACCCTGAGGGATGGGATGGGGAGGGAGATGGGAGGAGGGTTCAGGATGGGGGATACATGTACACCCGTGGCTGATTCATGTCAATGTACGGCAAAAACCACTACAATACTGTAAAGTAATTAGCCTCCAATTAAAATAAATAAATAAAAAGAAGTCGACTGGAACAGGAAGAAGTAAACGGTAAGTAAATGATACAATGATACTAACATCAAACCTGTGTGTACCAGATCCAATGCTAAAGATTTCCCTTCATTGTCTCATTTTATACTTACAATCTCCTGGTGAGGTAAATACTATTTATTATCCCCATGACACTGGGGAGAAACTAAGACCCTAAGAAGTAGACAACTCACTTGAAGTCAAACAGTGAGTGATGGAGCTTGGTTCCCGTCTCAGATCTTTTGTATCAGAGGCCTCACACTAAACTTAAGAGGCTGCAAGCTGGTGGCCACAGAAGAATACAGACTATAGAAATGTTCTGTTTGGACCACTAAGTATGTAAAAAAAAATAATAACCATCACCAAAAATTAAAAATTAGGGGAAGCTACATAAAATTCAGATTTCCCGACTCTTCTTAAAATATCAGATAACCAGAAAATGATACACTGGTCAGTTGATGGTGCCAGGACAACAACTGATCCAAGTGGAAACAAATGAATTAAAACCCCCACCTCACAGCACACTCACAAAAATAAACTCTAAACAGTACAAACGTGAAAACAAAACTTTGAAAGGGTAAGAAGAAAATACAAATAAATGTCATTACGATTTCACAATATTAAAAACACTTTAAAACAAGACCTAAAAAGCAGAAATCAGAAGGCAAAGAGCTGTTATCTAGCTAAATCCATGCAGAAATGTCTACATGACAAAAGTCATAGGCATAAAAGGACAGACATGAAGAAGATATTTTCAACTCACATGACCAAGGAAAGATTTACAAGATAGTCTTCCTAACTAACAGCCAGAGGTATGCAGGATAGAGTCCCCTGAAGACAGCAGCTCACATGCGCCATGCCGGCAAAACCTGACGGTGGTCAGCCTTAAAGACTCAGATGCTGGGGATGAATAGAGTATAAGTTGGTATAAGGGCTGTTTTAGAGAGCAAGTTGGCTTGTCTAGAAAATCTGAGGGCTGTGAAAGCGTTGTGGAATGGTTATAGCCTGGAAGTGCCAGACTGTACTTCTGCACTGGCAAGCCCCAGCAGACTGGTCTTAACAGGAAGGCCTACCACCCATCACACACACACACACACACACACGTGCATACTCGTGTCCACACACACACACGTGCACACATGCATGCGTGCATACATATAACCACCACCCTGTGAGGAGACGTTGTCCTCAGCCTCAGTTACAGCTAAGAAAATGGAAGCATGCAGAGGGTGAGTCTCTGTCCCAGGCTGGAGCTGCAGCCAGGAAGGACAGCAGCTTCTGGCCGCAGCCCTCCCGACTGCGCTGAGGGCGGGCGGGCCCGGAGCGGCAGGCAGGCGGGGATGGACCCAGCCAGCACTGCGCAGAACACATGCCAGAGGCTGAGGGGGAAGTCTGCCAACTACTGTTCAAAGTCCAGGGAGTTCTCTGTTAAAACCCAAACCAAAAAGACTCTAACACAGATGGCTTTAACCCTTGAAACTGTGCAAAGTTTGGTATGTATCTGTGTAGTTTTTGTAAGAAGGTTTACGGTTTCCATCAAATTTCCAAAGGGGTCCATAACCTTAGAAAAGTTAAAAACACTAAACACAGGAATCCCACAATATAATCAAGGACATTCCCTAGGAAAAATCCTCTCTGGACAGCCAAGTCAGAGCAAAAGATCCTGGGAAAATTATCCTTCAGCCCTCAGGGATTACCCAAGCATTCCTCAGAAGGTGATAACCACCAATATTCTGTTGAATGTGTTTTTCTTTGCCAGATCTAAACTGACTGACTCATGGAGTAAAAGAGTAAGGGTCTAACTGCCTTTATTCACCGAGGTTACTTTTAAAAGAGCAATCAAGGTAACGCAAGGGTGAAAGGCGGATTTGATTGGTTAGGTGCATGCTCTTTCTTAAGAAAACATCCGGAATTCAGTATTCAACTTAAATTGAACTCTGTGGTTATAAAGAATCTAAAAATAAAAGACAAAAAATCTGAGAGACATGGGCTATTCATATACGCGTATTCGTACATACGCATGATCTACAAGTATATAATCCTATGGGTTACAATATACATACTTTCTTTAAAAAGAAACTACTCTTCTGTTTTATCAAGGGCCTACCTCTTCCCCTGGAGCTGCATTTAGCTTTATTATAGGATCTTTACTAAAGATCTTTATAGTAGGATCTTTACTATATCTTGGAGCTTTTTACTGGGGCCTAGGAATTAAATATGGAAATGTACTTTCCTCAGCAAAGTACACACTGACCTTTGTTACAAACTGTCTTTGTTTTCTGCAAGTAAGTATTTCTAAAAAATGGATTTTGTTTGGATTTAATAGTAAAAACAGTATAAAAGCCATTTGTTGATTTTGTTCTCCACTTGCAGGAAACTTACTGATACACTGCCATTCTCATTCAGAAAATTTATGTCCACATCCACTCTGTCTGCTTCAAGTCTGAGGTCAGAGGAGCACTTATTCTGCTCCGGCCAGTGCACAGCACATGTCCCCTGACGACACTTCACACAAGTGTCACCAGCACGAAACAGAGCAGAGCTTTGTTTTCCATAAATCATTCTCAGTCTTGGTCTAACAAAACCCAACGAAACTGAGAGACAAGGCAGGAAAAGTCCCTCTAAAAATAGATATGTCCTTTAAGACCATCTTCTGAGAGTGTGGAACTGTACACACTTTTTTAGGCATCTCAACCAGACTGTTGACCTGGCTACCATCCACTCTTCCCAGTACTGAAAACCAAAGAACGTTCTAGGCTCATCTGCCTAGGTTGCCATCCACATAGGTTCCTGAAATTATTTCTTAGTGGCACCACCTTAACCAGTCTCCCCAGTTCCAAACAAGCTTCAGACTTCCCAAGATGGGACTAGATTATCCCCATAGGAACAGTGACATCATGGACAAGTGTCAGTTTGCTGTGACACTGTTACTCCCCAGCAAACATAGCTGACTCTTACAGGGATAGAACTACCCCACTCCATTCAATTGTCCCACTGATCTTTTTTTGCACCAGTTTGGTATCATGAAATAAATATTAATTCCAACCCTCTCAACAGAAGATCTTCCATTCAAAAACATAATAACCCAAGAATGCGAATTGCTATTTCCTGATCCCTGCACTGTGCTGGGCAGGCTCTGGCTATAGTCAAAGACAGCCCCCATGACTGCATTTGGAATGCAGAGGCAACAATAAATCAGATGGACTAGTGAACACAAGAATCAAACCAGAAGGCAGTGGGGCAAATTTTCCAAAGCAAAGCGAGATTTTGACGCAGAGGATCAGCTGCTCAGGAGATGAGGTGACGATTTTCCTGGACTCCTTTTTAAATTTCATGTCTGGATCTCGTCTGGAACATCTACCAAATGGACTCAGGCCCAGATATCTGACATTCCTTTCGTAATTCCAGCCCTGTGACTGCCCCTGTGTCACGGCAGCGGGAACCTTACTTCCAGCCTTGATTTCAGATCATGACCGACACTCCATTATCTGAGCTCCTTCAGCACAGATAACTGCCCAGGAGTCTTTATACAGCCACAGAGGACTGGGAGGCCTCCAGTGTGAAGATGTGCTGAGTCTCTACATGCTTCTCTCAACATGACATTTGGAAAGCTGAAGACAAGAGCAAGCAGCTGGGGCCTTGGAAGGCACCATCCTCAGTGATCTCAGGGGCCACTCTCTGCATATGTGCTGGGGGCAAGGAGGCAGCCAGGTGGCAGGAGCCATCCTGAGGGACAGGGTCATCGCCGCCCTCCAGCTGACACGCAGGAAAGCCTTGGGCTGATCTGGTGTGTGTGATAAAGGCAGCAGAAGTCCCTCCCCAGACGTAAAGGATGGTCCACAAGGCCCTGGGCTGCTCTATACCTGAGGGCAAGTGGACTACTCTTAAGGGAGTGCATTTCCATTATCCTGCTCAAAGACATAAATGTCAAAGACATATGCCACTGGCAGGATAGCTAGTGAACCCCAGGAGAGACCCCATTCCTCTGAGGATTGGTCTCAAACTAAAGAGTTATGAATTCACAATTAAGGGTGTTAAATGATTCCCTCCAAGAGAACCAGGATTGTGCTGATCCAGGTAGAGCTGACTTAGCAGTCACTGCTTCCAACACATCCTTGGCTCCCTTGGCCTTTCTTAGGGATGTAAACCACGGGGAGATTTCACTTCAGGCTGGTGGATTCTGAGGGGATGAGGCAGACAGGCTCTTGGACACAGGGCCACTCTGTCATTTACCACCTAGGTGATTATGGCAATTACTTAAGCTCTCCAAGTCTTTATCCCCATTTGTGAGATGAGATGAGACAAATACCTACCTCATGGGGCTGGGGATTAAATGAATAATGCAAGTAAAGCATTTTTCACATAGTAAACACTGAACAAACATTATCTATCACCACAATTATTTTGACCAAGTCCAAATTAAAAAAAAAAAAAAGGTTAACAAAGCAAAGACTCGGTGCCAAGAAGCCTACAACCATTTCACAATTGTCTGCAGTTTAGCTGCCAGTGTAAAGATGTGCTGAGTCTCTAAATGCTTTTATCAGCACGACATTTGAAAGGCTGAAGACAGAACAACCAGCTGGGGATTTGGAAAGCACCATCCTCAGTGGTCTCAGGGGTCACGCTCTCTGTATATACGCTGGCGGCAAGAATGCAGCCATAAGAGCTGTCATGTACCCTAATATGCTTGGAATCATGCTGTATCGCCTCACTCGCTCTGGTCTTCCTCACCTGCCTCAGTTTCAAGCTAGACTGTAGACTGACTCCCCTCAAAATAGGTGTAAGCAACCCCCTTTTGGATGCTTCTACCTGCCTGGACACTGCCTGTGTCTGCCAAGCGACCAGGATGCCTCCAAGGGCCAGCCCCGCTGGGTCGCAGTGCACCACGCAAGCCTGATAACTTCCCTGTGATTCAAAGGGAAACAGAACCTTCTACAAAGCTTTCTCAGAGTTAGAAATGGGTGAATTCATAAAAATTGACTAAGAAATTTATTAAGATTAAATATGCAATGCACACTGAATGCACTCCTCGGAAACATCACGTCCCTCTGTTCTCTTCTGAGATCATGGGGTCTTCATGCTTAGGCCTCCTGTGTATTTGATCAAACAGAATTCTAAAAATTAATAAAATTAGCTTTCTGAGGCAGAAAATGCTATTTTCAAAAGAGAGAGTTAACAATAAACTTATAACTAGACAATGGGGACTTACCCTGGGGGTGAATATTATAGCACAGAAAACAACTTTTTGAAAGGGAAAAAGAAATAAGATGCCTCGGAGGCCACTGGAGAAAATATCTGTCTGGGTTTTTCCACCAAGTTATCATCCCGGCCAAAATAATTCAATATGAAAAAAAAAAAAAAGAGTCTTTTTAATAAGTGATGCTGGGCCAACTGAATATCCACATGCAAGAAAACTAATTTAGACCCCTACCACATTCAGACACAAAAACCAACTTAAAGTAGATCACAGATCTAAATATAAAAGCTAAAATGATAAAACTCTTAGAAGAAAACACATGGGTAAATTTTCATGACTTTGGGTTAGCCAATGATTTCTTAGGTCTGACCAAAAACACAAGTGAGAAGAGAAGACTGATAAGCTGAACTTCATCAAAGTTAAAGTTGTCCATGCTTCACAGTATACCTTGACTAAAACAGAAAGACAATCCCCACCCCCTCCAGTGGGAGAAAATATCTGCAAACTATTTATCTGATAAGAGACTTGAATCTAGAATATATAAAGGATCTTTACAACTCTGATAAAAAGAAAACTTCCCCATTTAAAATGGGCAAAGGATCTAAGTAGACATTTTTCAAGAAGATAAACAAATAGCAGTAGGTTTATGAAAAGATATTTAACATCACTAGCCATCAAGGAGACACAAATCAAAACCACAAGAAGATACTATTTCACACCCACCAGAAAACCTATAATGAAAAAGGCAAGTGTTATCAAGAACAAAGGGAAATTAGAACCTTCATATATTGCTGGTAGGAATATAAAATGCTTCAGACACTTAGGAAAATGATTTGACAGTTTCTCTAATGTTAACATAAAGTAACCATATGACTTAGCAATGCCACTCCTAGTTATAGATCCAAGAAAACTTTCCACATAAAAATCCATACACGAATGCTCAGTTCAGTTCAGTTCAGTCACTCAGTCCTGTCCGACTCTTTGTGACCCCATGGACTGCAGCACTCCAGGCCTCCCTGTCCATCACTAACTCCTGGAGTTCACTCAAACTCATGTCCATCGAGTCAGTGATGCCATCCAGCCATCTCATCCTCTGTCGTCCCCTTCTCCTCCTGCCCCCAATCCCTCCCAGAATCAGAGTCTTTTCCAATGAGTCAACTCTTCATATGAGGTGGCCTAAGTACTGGAGTTTCAGCTTCAGCATTAGTCCTTCCAAAGAACACCCAGGACTGAATGGACTGGTTGGATCTCCTTGCAGTCCAAGGGACTCTCAAGAGTCTTCTCCAACACCACAGTTCAAAAGCATCAATTCTTCGGCAATCAGCCTTCTTCACAGTCCAACTCTCACATCCATACATGACCACAGGAAAAACCATAATCTTGACTAGACGGACCGTTGTTGGCAAAGTAATGTCTCTGCTTTTGAATATGCTATCTAGGTTGGTCATAACTTTCCTTCCAAGGAGTAAGCATCTTTTAATTTCTTGGCTGCAATCACCATCTGCAGTGATTTTGGAG
>NW_011494796.1:4497980-4498598 GCF_000754665.1 Bison bison bison | reverse complement strand
AACTTTTTCACTCTCCACTTTCACTTTCATCAAGAGGCTTTTTAGTTCCTCTTCACTTTCTGCCATAAGGGTGGTGTCATCTGCATATCTGAGGTGATTGATATTTCTTCCAGCAATTTTGATTCCACCTTGTGCTTCTTCCAGCCCAGTGTTTCTCATGATGTACTCTGCATATAAGTTAAATAAACAGGGTGACAATATACAGCCTTGACGAACTCCTTTTCCTATGTGGAACCAGTCTGTTGTTCCATGTCCAGTTCTAACTGTTGCTTCCTGACCTGCATACAGGTTTCTCAAGAGGCAGGTCAGGTGGCCTGGTATTCCCATCTCTTTCAGAATTTTCCACATTTTATTGTGATCCACACAGTCAAAGGCTTTGGCATAGTCAATAAAGCAGAAGTAGATGTTTTTCTGGAACTTTCTTCTTTTTTCCATGATCCAGCAGATGTTGGCAATTTGATCTCTGGTTCCTCTGCCTTTTCTAAAACCAGCTTGAACATCTAGAAGGTCACAGTTCATGTATTGTTGAAGCCTGGCTTGGAGAATTTTGAGCATTACTTTACTAGCATGTGAGATGAGTGCAATTGTGCGGTAGTTTGACCATTCTTTGGCATTGCC
>NW_011494796.1:4491059-4497880 GCF_000754665.1 Bison bison bison | reverse complement strand
TCCTGTGGCCACTGCTGAGTTTTCCACATTTGCTGGCATATTGAGTGCAACACTTTCACAGCATCACCTTTCAGGATTTGGAATAGCTCAACTGGAATTCCATCACCTCCATTAGCTTTGTTTGTAGTGATGCTTGCTAAGGCCCACTTGACTTCACATTCCAGGATGTCTGGCTCTAGGTGAGTGATCACACCATCGTGATTATCTGGGTCGTGAAGATCTTTTTTGTACAGTTCTTCTGTGTATTCCTGCCACCTCTTCTTAATATCTTCTGCTTCTGTTAGGTCCATACCATTTCTGTCCTTTATTGAGCCCATCTTTGCATGAAATGTTCCCTTGATATCTCTAATTTTCTTGAAGAGGTCTCTAGTCTTTCCCATTCTGTTGTTTTCCTCTATTTCTTTGCACTGATCGCTGAGGAAGGCTTTCTTATCTCTCCTTGCTATTCTTTCGAACTCTGCATTCAGATACTTATATCTTTCCTTTTCTCCTTTGCTTTTCTCTTCTCTTCTTTTCACACAAATGTTCACAGAACTATTATTCATAATATCCCCAACATAGAAAAAGAACCAAATGTCCATCAAATCAAGGATATATAAACAAAATATGGTATATCCAAGCATTAGTATATCATTCATCATAAAAAGAAGTGAAGTACTGACACATGCTAAAACACAGAAGAACTCTGAAAAAACTGTGGTAAATGAAAGCCAGAAAAGGGCACAAAGTATATGATTATTATTCCATTTAAATGAAATGTCCAGAATAAAGAAATCCATAGGGACAGAAAGTGTATTTGCGACTGGTTGAGAGTGAGAGCAGGGAGAGAATGTGGCATAACTTCCAACTGTCCCAGGGTTCCTTTTTTAGGATGATGAAAATGTTCTAAAACTTAATTATGATGATGGCCAGAAAACTGTATAAATAAACTAACAAGCAGGGACACATACACTTAAAAAAGGTGAAATTTATGGTATGCAAATTTTATTTCAACAAAGCTGTTTGTAAAATCTCATTCCACATGCAAAGTCAAAATTTTCTTAAAAAACCTTTCCCCCTAATTAAAAAAGTCGTATTAGTTCTCAAAAACACTAAATAAAGAACCAGGAAGATAGAAAGCACTCATAACTCTGCCCCTAAAGAAGCAGGTTACTGTCCTTGGAGAAGGCTTCTCCCAGTGTCTTGATAGCAGACTGGCTCTGGCAGGCCCGGAGTGAGTCCTGGAACGGTGCCTGTCGGGTGTGCTCAGCTCACGTCCTCACGCGGGTTGAGGGAGGCAGATTCGGAGAGAAGTCACGGCCGAATCATGGCAGCTTCACTCTCAGGAGATGGCAAAGGAAAGAAGAATTCTGACTGTTGCAGGTAAAAGTGAAACCTCTCTTCATCTAACCTGGGGGCACTCGAGTTCCTTCCAGAAGTCTTCAGAAGTTACAAATGCTCCTATAAGCCATTCTGTTAATTTTTTTCTCCCTTTAACCGTTTCTATCTCCCACCAAACATGAGTACTTAACAAATTTTTAAATAATGTGTGCCTGAAATTATGATAAACACTGTACACATGTTGCCTCACAAAAATTTTATGAGCCAGGTACAATTGTTATTCCCACTGTGCAGAGGAGGAAACTGAGACCTACATGCAGGTCCTTGTCTCCAAGGTTCAGCATCAATCCCTGTGCACTGCCATGATAATTTCTGATGCAGAGTCTTATCACCCACCCATCCACCCAGTCCTTTATTTAACCAGGACTATTAATATAATGGACTGAGAGTACGGCCTTGAACACTCTTCATAATGGACAACAAATATATGTCCATGCCAGGCCTCTCCACCAGGAGATTCCTCAACCAGGATCAGACTAACCCCCAATGAAAATAAAAGTGAAAGTTGCTCAGTCGTGTCTTTGCGACCCATAGACTATACAGCCCATGGAATTCTCCAGACCAGAACACTGGAGTGGGTAGCTGCTCCCTTCTGAAAGGGATCTTCCCAAACCAGGGATTGAACTGAGGTCTCCCGCATTGCAGGCGGATTCTTTACCAGCTGAGCCACCAAACACTCAGTTCCCTGAGAGCTGATCAGTTCCTCCTGTGTCTTTATTTTTTTCATTCAACTCAAATAAATCCATCCCATATGAGGGTTTCTCAGTGGCTGCAGTTGAAACATACAATATCTTCAATATCTTATCTTTATTATTTTTTTTTGTTTTGGTTTTCTCCCCTGAATCATTCATCGCAAATATATTCAAACAGAAAAGCTGAAAGAACAAACTGATCAGCCTTTACTCCTTCCATTAGAATTAATAACTGACAACATTTTATCCTATTTGTCTTATTTAGTTTTTAATTATTCAGATTTAAGGTATTCACATACCATAAATTTCCTTTCAAGTGTGCATTTCAATAGTTTCTGGTATATTCACAAAGTTGTACAAACATCACCATGATCTAACTTTAGAACACTTTCATCACCCTACAAAGAAACTCTGTACTCGTTAGAAATCACTCGTCAGAAATCACTCATCTCCTTCAAGCTTGAGGCAATCTCTAATCTACTATCTCTGATTTCCACATTCTAGACAATTCCTCTGAATGGAATCCTACAATATGTGATCTTTTATGCCTGACGTCTTTCACTTTGCGTGAATTTTCCAGATCCATCCATTCTGTAGCCTGTATTATTCTTTCTGATGATCAAAAAATTTTTCATTATATGGATGGACACCACTTTGTGTAATATTTAGATAATTTCCACTGTTGGGTTACTTATAAACAACACTACTATGAACACTGATCTACAAGTTATTGTGAAACATATGTTTTCAATTCTCTTGGGTATATACCTAGGAGTGAAATTGCTGGGTCATAGAGTAATTCTAATATTTTGAGGCACTGAACATATATTTCTTTATTTCCAATTTAATTTCACCAATTTGATGGTTAAATGCATGTGTTTTTCTGAAAAAAAAAAAAAAAAGACCTATAAGATGTTTACAAATCCTCTCAATTAAAATAATACAGTTTCTTGATATAAAAAAATATGCTGGAAATGGTTTATGCTCACTAAAAAATGAATAACTTTGTTTTTTACAACAGTGATACAAGTTTGTTTCACTGCCTAAAGACTTTAAAGGAGAGAAAATAAAAAAAAATTTGATTCAAGCTATCAACAGCACATATAATTAGTCACATAAAGTGATTTTGAATATATGAATCACATATGAAACATATATGAATAAAGCCATTGGAAAATTTTTTTCTACACTTTTTATTGTCCTTTAGAGGTCACAGAAGCACTGCCCTGAGATAACAGATATCCCAATGGATTTATATTTCCCCCTTTAAATATACTAATTCTCACTTGTTCTAAAACCTATCAGTACTGGGTCAGTCATAACTACTTGCTAAATACATGTTAAGTGTTCAAACCCCTGCATCATTGTCAAGGTTGGGGGTGTTTCTATAAGGAGTATTTCTGTAGATTGGAAGGATGGTCTAAGAGCTGGTGTGCAACTGTTCAGAATTCTACCTACTTCCAAGACCTCTGCTTCCATTAGCAGGGCCACTGTTTACTTCTGTTTGTGCTAAGGGCTGGCCCAGCCAAGAGATTTCTTCAGCCCTTGAGCTGACCCCTCTGCCCACCATGGCTCGGGGTCTCTAAGTAGCACCATGCAGGCTCTATCTGAGGGCCAGGACATGCTGTTGGCCCTACCACACCATGACCCACTGAGATCCTTAGAGGATCTACAATCTAGTGGGCCAAGTGAGTTTGTGTGCCCCAAACCGTCCTAGCAAACTAAATCATGCCGTAGCCTTAACAGTACTCCAATGGTGGTTTGACCTCACTGCAGTGATCAACCCAACAGGGTGCCTTGTGACCATTCCCTTACAGCTGCTGCAGACTAATTCACACAGAACAATGTGGACTCTGTGGCATAAACAGCAAAATAGATCCCAGGAAGGAAGCAGAGGGCAAGGTAACCAATGAGGTGGGGCCATTCTGTGCAGATGGTTCTTTGCCTTTAGTCTAGGCATCTGTTGGCTTTGGATCACTCTTAATACCATGCTGGAGGACGAGCCAGATGTGCCTGCCAGCTCACTTCGATCGAAGCGATCAGGGCACATTTGAACAGAAAGGTGTGATAAGAACAAGCATGGCGCTTTGTTCTGCCAGATCTTCTGCAAAGCCCAACAGCTCTGCTACAGGAGGAGGCAGACCTAACGTGCTGGGCGGGAAAGTGGGGGTCACTGCACACCTGGACAGCCCCTGGGCCCTCCCCATGCCAAGCTCAGGAGTCTGGTCCATCCACTCTGGTCCATGATGATCCCAGGCACACCCATCCAGCCACAAGTCCTGGAGGGCAGTGTTTCTCCACTGGGAATGTTTGTACGTATTGGACGACCACGACTGACGGGTCATGCTCTCAAGTGCCCCAGACAGTCCTGAACAAGGAGAAACCAGCCTGTCTCCAAGGCCAATATAGTTGCCATTGAGAAATGGCCCCTTTAAGACAAGGTCACAAACTCAAATGCCAGTGAAGGTCAGGCAGATATCCTAAGGATGAGGCAGAGTCCCAGAAAGTAGTCTTCTGAACTATGTTCTTTGACACAGATGCACTTTATTGGTATTTTAATCACAAAGGGGTGTTTTCTGTGATTTAGTTCTACAAAGAAGTGCGTCCTCTCATTTTTTTCCATGAAACACTCAGCCGTCTTACCCTATACTTCGTTTTCCCACTTCTTATAAAGATGTGGGTACAGAAACATTTTGGTCTCAACTGTACCACAGGGAAAGCAACGCAAATCTGAGAATGAATGGCACTTGCCACTTAGCACCAGAGAAGAGAAACACGAGGGCATGGTGGGGACTGAGGCAAACTGAAAACTGCCTAAAGGGGGCAGCCACTGTCAGCTCCAGCAGACTGCTGCCATACAGGGATGTGGGTCTGGAATTGCCAGATCTATCCAGAAAAGCCAGAGAGCCTGGGAAGAGGAAAACACATTGCTTTCTTTGGTAAATTTCAGAAAACTAATAGGAAAAAAGAAACAAAACATGTTTGAGGCCAGATGCAAGTAGATCAAACCAGTCCATCCGAAAGGAAATCAGTCCTAAATATTCATTGGAAGGGTTGATGCTGAAGCTGAAGCTCCAATACTTTGGCCACCTGATGCGAAGAACTGACTCATTGGAAAAGACCCTGATGCTGGGCAAGATTGAAGGCAGGAGAGGGGGACGACAGAGGATGAGATGGTTGGATGACATCACTGACTGGATGGACATGAGTTTGAGCAAGCTCCAGGAGTTGGTGATGGACAGGGAAGCCTGGTGTGCTGCAGTCCATGGGGGTCGCAAAGAGTTGGACACAACTGAGTGATTGAACTGAACTGAACTGCAGCTCCTAGGTCTGCTACTTGTGCATGGGATATATGACCCCAGTTCAGAGTGCTGTCCATCCGCACTCGCTCTGAGCTGCTCTCACGTGGCCAATGGCTGGACCCTGCGTTCCCAGGAGGTCAGGAATAGTGCAAGGGAGTCAGGTACACACCCACAAATGGGAGACCTGCAAGGATTACAGTGACCTCTGTCTCAGTGACCCACGTAAGTGGGGGAGTCCACACTGATCAGAGCCCGTCAGCTCCACTCAGCAGTGGCACAGCAGAGGCACGCTAGATGTGAGTGTCCAGGTGGAATGAGCACAGAGCACCTGAGGGGCTGTCATGGACACGGAGGTTTTCACAGGTGGGAGTTTCTTCCTCTGCCACCATCTGTGACTTAGGCAGCAGGTGTGGGCAAGGGTAAAATGAGTGGTTGAGATACAGACACAGTTACTTTGTATATTACTATGTACGTCATAGATTCCTCAGTCATCACAAACTCCAAGGCAAGGACTAAGGAATGATTTGATTTAAGAGAAAAAACGCTTGCCATTGTGAAGAGACAAAATTCTCTTTTCTGACAAGGTCCTGGCTCTTCACCCCGAATTTGCGAGCTAGTAGGAAGCATTGTTTTCCCAGCATCCCCTCTGATCTGCCTCAGCCTTCTCCTAGGCTTCCCCTTTGAAAGCAGCAGAAACAGACACAGAGAGCCCTTTGTCCGGCACTGACGGCCTCAGGCACTGACATTCTCGGGAGAGGGCCTCCCTTCCGCTCCAGAGACAGCCCAAGGGTATGACCCCAGGGCTCCTGACAGTGGTGTTCTTTGTCAGGGACAGGGCCACCCACAAGTCTGGGGGTTAGGAGCAGCAAAGGAAGCTGTGAGGCTGGGCAGATAACTTTGAGAACCTCACAAACTTCACTACCAAAGCTCTGCCTGGGCCCAGGAACACCCATATCACCAGGTCCCAAGCGAGGTGTGGGTCTACAAGGAGGACCCGCCCATCCCTCCTCACGTCTTTCCAGGGAAAACCCCGCAACTTTACGGCCCCAAGGAAGGTGTGCTTTGTAACCTGAATTCAACAAGAAAAAATTTTTTCCATATATAGCAAAATGTGCAGCCACTATTGCTCCACTGTCTAACCACCTGAGCAAAAGCTTCCTGAGCAAAGAATTTATGCAGGAGTCTTAAAATTTCCCTTTTCTTTTTTTGATGGTTGGGAAGGATTATAAAGAATTCTCTATCTTGGCAGAAAATGCATATAGTTTTATTAAAACAACCTACTTTCAGAGCATAGCCCACACTAGGAGCCATGAGGGAACAGAGGGGACCTGGAGGATCTTCCTGGCTGGTTCAGAAACAAGCCTGAAGACAGCTGTGCCTGGGGCAGGGCAGCCAGTGTGGGCGGCTCAAAGACAGAGGATGGCACGGGGCTAGGTCACAAAGACAT
>NW_011494796.1:4433235-4490959 GCF_000754665.1 Bison bison bison | reverse complement strand
CTAGAAGAGAAGGGCTTCCCCCGTGGCTTAGTCGGTAAAGAGTCTGTCTGTGATGTGGGATACGGTGTTTGATGCCTGGGTCGGGAAGATCTGGAGAAGGGAATGGCAACCCACTCCAGTATTCTTGCCTGGAAAATTCCATGGACAGAGGAGCCTAGTGGGCTACAGTCCATGGGGTCGAAAAGAGTCGGACACGACTGAGTGACTAACACCCGAAATTGCTGATAGTTAATAATTTTGATTTATACAAATGACGATTTCACTTGGCTAAATCCTTGTCATTTGATGTAAGTAAGTGACAAACAGGTGATGTCTACTGTTTCAAAGGACACCAAAATGAAGACACCAGGACCAATCAGAAAAGCAGGAGCTGTGCACGTGGCCATCTGCTCACCTCTCTGGCTCCTGCTGAAGAAATATGATGCTCTTGTAGCTGCAGAACATCTGACACTGGACGCCAGAGTCTACTACCCTCTGACGCTGAAACATGTAAACACAAAGCCATTTGAGGTGCCCTTCCTGAAGTTTTAAGGCCAAAGGGCAGTGGCCATGTTTTTAGAAATAGAACTATCAGGTCTCCTTCACTAAGACTTAGTATTCATCTCAGTCTACTGTAGATTTGAAATCAGGTTTTTGATAAAATAATAACAACAAACAATGCAAAAAAAAAAAAATCTCTTCTCATGCTTCAGGACTGTCTGAGTGCTGATGAGCCCGAACGGCCAACTCAGCCAGCCCTCTCTGAAAATTCAGATCCATGTTTCACACCCCTTGGACTCCTCCTCCTGGATTTCTCATCATTGAAAACTGAACCTCAGACTCAGCTCCAGATTAAAGGCATTTCACCTTGACCCTGATGCATTACTGTCTACTGTGCTAGGAGCTAGGTTCTAACTAATAAACAAAATGGATCTCCCTTAGTCTCCCTTCTCCTCACATCAGAATTCTTCACTAGCCCCTCTCCATACCTCCCCATTCACCTCCAATTCATCAATCAGATCAGATCAGATCAGTCGCTCAGTCGTGTCCAACTCTTTGCGACACCATGAATCGCAGCATGCCAGGCCTCCCTGTCCATCACCAACTCCCGGAGTTCACTCAGACTCACGTCCATCGAGTCAGTGATGCCATCCAGCCATCTCATCCTCTGTCGTCCCCTTCTCCTCCTGCCCCCAATCCCTCCCAGCATCAGAGTCTTTTCCAATGAGTCAACTCTTCACATAAGGTGACCAAAGTACTGGAGTTTCAGCTTTAACATCATTCCTTCCAAAGAAATCCCAGGGCTGATCTCCTTCAGAATGGATTGGTTGGATCTCCTTGCAGTCCAAGGGACTCTCAAGAGTCTTCTCCAACACCACAGTTCAAAAGCATCAATTCTTCGGCGCTCAGTCTTCTTCACAGTCCAACTCTCACATCCATACATGACCACAGGAAAAACCATAGCCTTGACTAGATGAACCTTTGCTGGCAAAGTAATGTCTCTGCTTTTGAACATGCTATCTAGGTTGGTCATAACTTTCCTTCCAAGGAGTAAGCATCTTTTAATTTCATGGCTGCAGTCACCATCTGCAGTGATTTTGGAGCCCAGAAAAAGAAAGTCTGACACTGTTTTCACTGTTTCCCCATCTATTTCCCATGAAGTGACGGGACCGGCTGCCATGATCTTCGTTTTCTGAATGTTGAGCTTTAAGCCAACTTTTTCACCCTCCACTTTCACTTTTAGTTCCTCTTCACTTTCTGCCATAAGGGTGGTATCATCTGCATATCTGAGGTGATTGATATTTCTCCCGGCAATCTTAATTCCAGTTTGTGTTTCTTCCAGTCCAGCGTTTCTCATGATGTAGTCTGCATGTAAGTTAAATAAACAGGGTGACAATATACAGCCTTGACGTACCCCTTTTCCTATTTGGAACCAGCCTGTTGTTCCATGTCCAGTTCTAACTGTTGCTTCCTGACCTGCATACAAATTTCTCAAGAGGCAGATCAGGTGGTCTCGTATTCCCACCTCTTTCAGAATTTTCCACAGTTTACTGTGATCCACACAGTCAAAGGCTTTGGCATAGTCAATAAAGCAGAAGTAGATGTTTTTCTGGAACTTTCTTCTTTTTTCCATGATCCAGCAGATGTTGGCAATTTGATCTCTGGTTCCTCTGCCTTTTCTAAAACCAGCTTGAACATCAGGAAGTTCATGGTTCACATATTGCTGAAGCCTGGCTTGGAGAATTTTGAGCATTACTTTACTAGCGTGTGAGATGCGTGCAATTGTGCAGTAGTTTGAGCATTCTTTGGCATTGCCTTTCTTTGGGATTGGAATGAAAACTGACCTTCTCCAGTCCTGTGGCCACTGCTGAGTTTTCCACATTTGCTGGCATATTGAGTGCAGCACTTTCACAGCATCACCTTTCAGGATTTGGAATAGCTCAACTGGAATTCCATCACCTCCACTAGCTTTGTTCGTAGTGATGCTTTCTAAGTCCCACTTGACTTCACATTCCAGGATGTCTGGCTCTAGGTGAGTGATCACACCATTGTGATTATCTGGGTCGTGAAGATCTTTTTTGTACAGTTCTTCTGTGTATTCTTGCCACCTCTTCTTAATTTCTGCTTCTGTTAGGTCCATACCATTTCTGTCCTTTATTGAGCTCATCTTTGCATGAAATATTCCTTTGGTATCTCTGATTTTCTTGACGAGATCCCCAGTCTTACCCATTCTGTTGTTTTCCTCTATTTCTTTGCATTGATCGCTGAAGAAGGCTTCTTATCTCTTCTTGCTATTCTTTAGAACTCTGCATTCAGATGCCTATATCTTTCCTTTTCTCCTTTCCTTTTCGCTTCTCTGCTTTTCACAGCTATTTGTAAGGCCCCCCCGGACAGCCATTTTGCTTTTTTGCATTTCTTTTCTATGGGAATGGTCTTGATCCCTTTCTCCTGTACAATGTCACGAACCTCATTCCATAGTTCATCAGGGACTCTATCTATCAGATCTAGGCCCTTAAATCTATTTCTCACTTCCACTGTATAATCATAAGGGATTTGATTTAGGTCATACCTGAATGGTCTAGTGGTTTTCCCTACTTTCTTCAATTTAAGTCTGAATTTCCAATAAGGAGTTCATGATCTGAGCCACAGTCAGCTCCTGGTCTTGTTTTTGCTGACTGTATAGAGCTTCTCCATCTCTGGCTGCAAAGAATATAATCAATCTGATTTCGGTGTTGACCATCTGGTGATGTCCATGTGTAGAGTCTTCTCCTGTGTTGTTGGAAGAGGGTGTTTGTTATGACCAGTGCATTTTCTTGGCAAAACTTTTGCCCTGCTTCATCCCGTATTCCAAGGCCAAATTTGCCTGTTACTCCAGGTGTTTCTTGACTTCCTACTGTTGCATTCCAGTCCACTATAATGAAAAGGACATCTTTTTTGTGTGTTAGTTCTAAAAGGTCTTGTAGGTCTTCATAGAACCGTTCAACTTCAGCTTCTTCAGCGTTACTGGTTGGGGCATAGTCTTGGATTACTGTGATATTGAATGGTTTGATACACTGTATCAATTTGGATATCTGATACATACCCTGTTTTTTCGTCCCCCTGACGTATGAATTAAGATGCAAGTAACAGAATACCTGGCTAAGGTAAGTACAACTTAATCATAGAGGCAATAACCATTGCACAAAACACAGGCATGGGGGTGGGTCTTTTGGGCAGATTAGGTAGACCACTGGTAACACAGCTCTGGATGGGCAGTTCCGTGACTGTTGGCCTTTCCCTCACGGTCCCAAGACAGCTGCTGCAGCATTAAGCACCATCCTCAGTTCCCGAAGAAGACAGTCTTTCTCTGCAGCTTTCAGTAGGTCTTCCCTTTGGTTTCCCCGGGCCAAATTTGGTCATATGACCACTGCTGCAAGGGAGGCTGGGCAAGTGATTTTCTGGCAAAAACAAATGGGACTCCTGCCCCGAGGAAGGGTGGCCCTCAAACTGTGCTTGTGTGCTTAGTCATGTCTGACTCTTTGTGACCCTATGGACTCTAGCCCTCCAGGCTCCTCTATCCGTGGGATTTCCCAGGCAAGAATACTGGAATGGTTGCCACTTCCTTCTCCAGGGTCCCACAAACTGGAGAACAATTATATTGCAGAGGTTCTCCCATAGAAGTGAAAGTTCTGAGCCCCATGTTGAGCTCCCCAGTCTGGGAGTCCTGCACCAGGAAGGTGAACCTTCAGGACATATGGCTTTGAAGGCCGATGGAGTTTAATCTCCGAAGTCCCACAGGAGTGTTGGAAATAGAGATTTCACTCTTAAAAGAGGGCACACAAAATCTCACATGTTCTAACACTCTGGGCAAATGCAATAATTTGATAGGAACCTGGGCCAGAACTACTTCATGGTATTGGAGTTTCCCAGAAAGTTGGCGGCAGAGTGGGGGCGGGAGAGGCAGCTTGGCTCACCCTGAGGACACAGACAGAGACGACCGCCATTCTTGGGAGCTTCTTCTACTGTTTCAACAGTGGTGCTGGTGAGGGCCATTGTGGGATCCTCCCTCTAGCTCATTAGTGCCAAGACCTGGCTCCACCCAACTGCAGGTGCCAATGCTGGGATGCCTCAGGTCAAGCAACTAACTGGGTGGGGACACAGCCCCACCCATTAGCAGACAGACCTGCTCATCAGAGGACCAAGACACAGCTCTACCCATCAGTGGCCAGGTACCAGCCCAGCCCTGAAGAAAACCTGCTCTAGCCTCTGGACAGCCTTGCCCATCGTGGGGGCAGATACTAGATACAAGAAAACCACAGTACCATAGCCTAGAGACCAGTCTGCCCACAGCAGGAAGGATCCTGTCCTGGGACCAGCTAGGTCTTGGCCTTATGCACTAGCAGGCCAACACAAGCTCTGGGACATCCCAGACCCCCATACCCAGCTGTGTCAAGAACTGCCCCATCCCAGCAACCTGATGGTCCTTGACCCTGCAGCCAGACTCCAGGATCCAGCAGTCTGGCACTAACTATAGGATCTGGTTCACCCATCAGTGGACAGGCAACAGCCCTGGAGTCTTCTGGGCCCTGACTCCACTCACCAGTGAGCCAACACTAGCCCAAAAACTCCCTAGGGTTGGTTCTGCGGTCAGCCACCTTGTGAACAGTTTCCACCAACCTGCAGCCTCCACACAAGGCAGGGTCTGACAACCAACTGGACCAGGGGTACAGAACCAAGCCTACAAGACCACCTATTGTGGCAGTCAATCTGCCACAACAGAAGGACCCACACAAACCTCATGGGGGAACCCCTAGAGCACAGCTAAGGTGACAGGAGAGGAGTGCACTGCTAGGATGCATAGAGCATCTCCTAGAGAACACCATTTCTCCAAGATGTGGAATTGTAGCTAACCTACCAATACGGGAGACCTGAGTTCAATCCCTGGGTTGGAAAGATCCCCTAGAGAAGGGAAAGGCTACCCACTCCAGCATTCTGGCCTGGAGAATTCCATGGACTGTATAGTCCATGGGGTCACAAAGAGTCGGACATGACTGAGAGACTTTCACTTTCACACTTTCACCAGATACATAAAATACAAACAGCAACTCAGGCAAAATGATGCAACAGAGGAACATGTTCCAGACAAAGGAATAAGATGAAACCTCAGAAGAAGAACAAAGTAAACTGGAGATAGGTAATCTACCCAAGAGGGAGTTCAGGGTAGTGATTGCAAAGATGATCAAAGAAATTAAAAGAAGAATGGATGCACAGAGTGAGAAGTTAGAAGTTTTAAACAAAGAGTTAGAGAACATAAAGAACAACCAAGCAGAGATTAAGGATATAATAACTGAAGTAAAAAAATACAGTGGAAGAAATCAATAGACGGCTAAATGACACAGGAGGAGAAGGGGACAACCGAGGATGAGGTGGTTGGATGGCATCAGTGACTCAATGGACATGAATTTGAGCAAGCTCCAGGAGTTGGTGATGACAGGGAAGCCTGCCCTGCTGCAGTCCATGGGGTCGCAAAGAGTCAGACATGACTGAGCAACTGAACTGATCGGACTGAAATGACACAGAGGAATGGATTAGCAAACTAGAAGATAAAGTAGTGGAAATGACTGCCACTGGATAGGAAAAAGAAAAAAGAATGAAAAGAAATGAGGACAAAATTTAAGAGACCCTGGGACAACATAAAGTTCACTAATATTTGTCTTATAGGGGTCCCAAAAGGAGAAGAGAGAAAGGGGCTGAGAATATATTTGAAGATATAATAGCTGAAAACTTCCTTAACCTGGGAAAGGAAACAGTCCCAAGTCCAGGAAGCATACAGAGTCCCATATAGGACCAATCCAAAGAGGAACATATCAAGAGACACAGTAAATAAAATGACAAAAAATAAAGATAAAGAGAGAATATTAAAAGCAGCAAGAGAAAATCCACAGATAACATACAAGGGAATTCCCATAAGGCTATCAGTTGATTTTTCAGCAGAAACTCTGCAGGTCAGAAGGGAGTGGCATAATATATTCAGAGTAATAAAAGGGGAAAATCTACCACCAGAATATTCAGCCAGGCTCTCATTCAGATTAGATGGAGAGATTAAAAACTTTACAAATTAGCAAAAGCTAAAAGAGTTCATACCACCAAACCAGCTCTACAGCAAACATTAAAGGAACTTTTCTAGGTGAAAAAGAAAAGGCCACAACTAAATACAAGAAAATTACTACAAAAAAAAAAAAATTCATCAGTAAAGGCAAATATATAACAAAGGTAGGAAACCTTTCACACACAAAACTAGTAGGAAAGTTAAAATATACAAATAGTAAAATCATCTACACCCAAAAAAAGCAGTTAATAAATACACAAAAAAGATGTAAAATATATTAAACACAGTATTCATAAGGTGAAGAGGGTAATGCAAGGTTTTTAAAATGCATTTGCAATTAAGAGTTCAGCAACTTAAAACAATCATTTGTATCTACAGATTGCTATATTATATACAATTAACCTGAAATCTACAAACAGATATTCACACAAAAAGAAAAAGGAATTCTAACATAACACTAAAGACAGTCATCAAACGACAAGAGAAAAGAACAAAAGAAGCAAAAAAATAAAAAACCTATAAAAGCAAACCCAAAACAATTAACAAAATGGCAATAAGAACATACATATCAATAATTACTTTAAATGTAAATAGACTAAATGTTCCAATCAAAAGGCAGAGAGTGCGTGAATGGATATTTAAAAAAGATTCACATATATGCTGTTACAAGAGACTCACTTCAGAGATAAAGACACACATATAGTAAAAGTGAGGGGATAGAAAGAAGTATTCCATGTAAATGGAAATCAAAAGAAAGCCAGAGTAGTAATACTTATATCAGACAAACAGACTTCAAAATAAAGACTGCAATAAGAGACAAATCATAATGATCAAGGGATCAATCCAAGAGGAAGATATAACAATTACATATGCAACCAGTATAAAAGGACCTAAGTATATAAAGCAAATACTAATGGACATAAAAGGGGAAATCAACAGGAACACAGTAATACTAGGGGACTTTAACAAACCACTTACGTTAATTAATAGATCATTCAGACGGAAAATCAATAGGGAAACATTGGCCTTAAATGACATATTTGACCAGATGGACTTAACTGATATTTATAGAGTATTCCATTAAAAAACAACAGAATACACATTCATTTCAAGTGTACATGGAACATTCTCCAAGGTAGATCATATGCTAGGGCAGTATACCCAGGGTACTATGATCAAACCTGACTAATAAACACTACTGAATTCGTGACTGATCAGTACATACACAAATTGGTCTTTGAAAGATGGACTGGCCCAAGGCAAAGACAAAGGCTTAAGGGCAACAGTGGATACAGTACTTTCTGCAGGAAGGCAGGATCTACCGCGCAATTGCACTCATCTCCCACGCTAACAAAGTAATGCTCAAAATTCTCCAAATCAGGCTTCAACAGTACGTACACCATGAACTTCTAGATGTTCAAGCTGGATTTAGGAAAGGCGGAGGAACCAGAGATCAAATTGCCAACATCCGTTGGATCATTAAAAAAGGAAGAGAGTTCCAGAAAAACATCTACTTCTGCTGTATTGACTATGCCAAAGCCTTTGACTGTGTGGATCACAACAAAACTGTGGAAAATTCTTAAAGAGATAGAATACCAGACCACCTGACCTGCCTCCTGAGAAAATCTGTATGCAGGTCAGGAAGCAACAGTTAGAACTGGAACAATAAACTGGTTCCAAATCGAGAAAGGAGTACATCAAGGCTGTATATTATCACCCTGCTTATTTAACTTATATGCAGAGTACATCATGAGAAATGCTGGGCTGGATGAAGCACAAGGTGGAATCAAGATTGCCTGGAGAAGTATCAATAACCTCAGATATGCAGATGACACCACCCTTATGGCAGAAAGTGAAGAACTAAAGAGCCTCTTGGTGAAAGTGAAAGAGGAGAGCGAAAAAGTTGGCTTAAAACTCAACATTCAGAAAACGAAGATCATGGCATCTGGTTCCATCATTTCATGGCAAATAGATGAGGAAACAATGGAAACAGTGACAGACTATTTTGGGGGCTCCAAAATCACTGCAGATGGCGATGCAGCCATGAAATTAAAAGATGCTTGCTCCTTGGAAGAAAAGCTATGACCAACCTAGACAGCATGCTAAAAAGCAGAGACGTTACTTTGCCAAAAAAGGTCTGTCTAGTCAAAGCTATGGTTTTTTCCAGTAGTCATGCATGGATGTGAGAGCTGGACTATAAAGAAAGTTGAGCACCAAAGATTCGACGCTTTTGAACTGTAGTGTTGGAGAAGACTCTTGAGAGTCCCTTGGATTGCAAGGAGATCCAACCAGTCCATCCTAAAGGAAATCAGTCCTGAATATTCATTGGAAGGACTGATGTTGAAGCTGAAACTCCAATACTCTGGCCACCTGATGAGAACTAACTCATTTGAAAAGACCCTGATGCTGGGAAAAACTGTAGGTGGGAGGAGAAGGGAACAACAGAGGATGAGATGGTTGGATGGCATCACTGACTCGAAGGACATGAGTTTAAGCAACCTCTGGGAGTTGGTGATGGACAGGGAAGCCTGGCGTGCTGCACTCCATGGGGTCACAAAGAGTTGGACACAACTGAGCAACTGAACTGAACTAAACTGAAGGTCTAGGACACTGGCTCAGCTGACGTGGTTGTCTTGACATGAGAGACAAGAAACCACTGAACAGATAAGGCATGCAAAGGCATGGAACTCTGAATCCATACTCAGTGTGTTCTTCTAGAACCCACATTCTGTACTTCTCATATTTCGTGTGGACAGACCTTAGCTGCAGTAAGGCTCCATCAGTAAGTAAGTAACTGGCGTGTCTGGCGGTCTGTGGGAGGAACTGGCACACTCACTAGCCCCTCTGGCTCCTCTTCACGTCTACCTGCAGGAGAACAAGGGCCCCGAGGTGGGCTTGTCACCTACACAGCACTACCTGTCCCTGTGAGGGAGCCCTCCCCCTCCAGCTCTGTCCATGATGGCTGCAGAGGGATAAGCTACATAATTCTTGGGTGAAATATCAGGGGCTGAAATGGGTGACTTTTGAGTGAACTTCTTCCTGAGCAGGAGCCATGACTACCATTAGCTCTAAGTTGGGGAGGGGAAGATGTGTGTTAGCCCTGAAGACCCCAACTCAGCGGTGTACCATTTATTTGGCCAGCAATGAAGAGGCAACATAGTTTTAAGTCTCCAAAGGCTTGAGAACAGAACTTGAAAGACTGTTTCAGGCTATCACATTTTCCTTCCAAACATCTCTGCCCAGCCATTGCCAATGTGGACTGAAGAGGTGAACATGGGCCCAGCCCCCCAGGCCTGCTGGTTTATACTGTGCCCTGCGCCTCTGACCTGAAGTGTGAGTCTTTCTGATGCTTCCCCTGCAAGCCCTGCCTGGTGAGTCTGCTCATACCCTGCTGTGTAGCACAGTCCCCCTCATCTCAGTGGCATGAGATATATAGCTCACTCATTCTGCAAAGCATGTGGTATACTGACCTTGTCTATACAAGGACATTCCCCAGGCTTGGAAGCACAGCGAGACTGGCCCCATTAACCTGGACAGGCCCCAGTCTCCTGGCCTGCAGTCCAAATAGTCCACTCATGCTGACTACACAGAACTGCACAATATCCCTCTGAGAGGCAACCACTCAAAGGTCACATGTGCCGGCAATGTCGCTGACCTCCTGCCATACCAGAGAGTGTGCCCTCCACTGAGCAAACACACATGCCTACCATGAAGAGCAGTCAGGAAACGCAAGGACAGCTGCCTCAAGGTGGTGCTGACCTCAGCTCCATGACAGAGAGCTAGGCTGAGACAAAAGGCTCACAGTGGCCCTCACGCAGTGTGAGATTATCAGGCAAAGCCACCAGAAGTCACCGCCACTGGGAAACTCACCTCCCTCTCCTGGGCAGGCAGTGGGCTCCAAGGGCTTCAGCTCTGGCAGGATAGAGTGGCTGCCGTCCAAGACTGACTTTGCCATGACAAAGCCCCCTTCCTCCCCACCACAGACCTTTCTTGCACCCTGGCCCCTGGGTTAACACAGGAGAGACTGATACTTGACATTTCTGTCAGTTTTAGCCACTTGGCAAGTAGTGGATTTTTAATAGTTTTCACTGTTTTAAATGAAGGTACCTCACAGATAATGGTAACTCTTCGAAGAGAGATAATTACAAAAAGAGACTTAAAAACAAACACACATGGAAACATATCTCAGCCGGAGAAGCAAAGCCCTCGCTTGTAGCTACCCTACCCTCCTAGTGTTGAGAACTCTGTTGGCACCAAAAGGAATTTTGAAGTTGGAAATCCTCATCAGAGAGCACTTTGTCGGGGAAGTAATCTGAAGCAGTCTTTAAGAAAAATACTTCCATGGGGTAATTGAAGTGCTTGGTATCTAGTGATGGTGCACCTCATTATTTTTAGCACTGTGTTATGTTGGGGCCTATACTGCTTTAAATTCTGAGCTCATGCGATTTATCAAAGATAATAAAATCCCAAAGGCACAACTACTTATCATCAGATAATCCAGTGGAAAGTTTCATTGAGGCTTCGGTGTAATGCCTCTTGGCAATGACCCTGACATCTAACTCTCTGGCTAATTCTCATTTCATTAAAGACATTTCCCAGGATGCCTAAGCTTCTTACTTCATAAAGCAGCCACTGGAACTCTGCAGAAAATAATTGCCTTCTTACAGGAATGACTGGCACCTCTTATCCACAGGCCTGGCCTGGCCTGGATGGGAGAAGAGGACCCGGCCAGTTACTGAGGCTCCCTTCTCCACGGACCATCTGTAATCAGAGGGACTATATTTGTAAGTGTTTCAGCAGTGGATCTCTTAGTTGGGATTAAAAGGCCTTCTCCAGAGCTGATGTCACGTGATGAGAGTAATTTCCCGGCATGCCTAAGGCTTCCTCAGGGCTGGGGATATTTGGAATCACTTACTTGGCTGGTCAGGTGCGGGCTTTTCCTGAACTTACTAAGTCTCATCCAAAGGGGTCCTCTATTGTCTGCTTTCTTCTGAGCTCTGCGTGTACATTTTCTGGCCTTAGACTGATCCATGATTGTATTATGCAATCTTATAGTAATCCCCTACAGACTTGAATGATGTGTAGTAATTTCTCATCATTTTTCTTCTTTTGAGCACAAGTTTGGGCTGAGCACAGACACAGAGTAAATCTTTGGCATCATCTTCCTTTCTGAGTCTCCACATATAATTTTTGAATCTTCATTTTACTTACAAATTATAATTGTGCCAGAATGTAACAGATTAACAGAAATGAATCAAGGAGATCTTAGCCTCACTTGGATTATTTTAAGAGTCAAAACTTCTTTTCCCTCAGCCGAAGTAATGAAGAAATTTATGCTCAGAAAATGATAGGCAGAAAAATCAGGTTGGGCTGGATACCTGTCTAGAAGGCAGTTTCAGATTTCATTACACATCTCAGAAGGTAAACTTCCCTTATCAGAGCCAACATAGCCCTAGGACAGGAGGCCAGTCTCTCCAGGTGGGACCCCTGCCTGCAGGGTGTAGTCAGGGTGGGAGGCTTGGCTTCCCCTCTGTAGCTACCTCCCCACTCCCCAAAACACATCATCCCCCCAAAGGCAGAGGTGGCATTCAAATCCTGGGTGTGGACCATCCATGGCTCTGGAAGTCTAGGGGAGAGGAAAAGAGTGCCAGATATGGAACGAATACTTTGGTATTCCTAGACCAGCATCAAGTCATACACTCTCTCAGTAAACCCGCTTTCTTCTTAATCAAAACCATGCCGGTGAGACACAGACGCTCCACTGGCTGCACCCCTCCCTACTTGTTCTGAGAAAACTTGTACAGTCGTGGAGAGCTTTATCAGAATGTGTGGGTCTCAGAATCACCAGATCTGGCCCTTCCTCTCTCCAGGAACCTGAACAAGTCACCTGACTCCTCCCAGCCTGCTTCCTGACCAGGTGCTGCCACCAAGTTGTAGGGGGTGACACGGGCTAGCAGACAGAATTCATTACCAGCCCAACAGCATGCCCCAGCTTTATCTCATTCCATCTCACAACAGTTTTATGCACAGACCCTGTTTCAGTCACATTTTAAGAGTCATCTTTGAGGCCACATACATTTATGCAACTGCTTAAGGTCTCACAGGCAGAAGGGTGACATCAGGTACCACCCCACTGGAGGAATGCTATTCTTAATTTCCAAGGCCCACCACGTAATTTGATTTCTGAAAAGTGGAATATCTAAATAGTCATTAAATATTGGTGAAATCTGAAGCCCCTTTGTTCACAGCACAGATGAAATGGGGCAAAAAAGAACAGAAGAATAACCCACTGGAAAGTCATGTTGATCATCCTTTATTAAGACGGTAAACTGGAGTCAAAAATGGGACTGAAAACTCCACAGCAGTGAGACCTCAGCCCTTCATCTCTCTAACCACCACTACAAATGCACTTGCTCAACAAAGTTTTCATTCATTCGTTCATTCATCTAGTTGCACAATAAACCTTTATCGGGCATCCATCACATGCTGGTGCTGGGGACACAACGCAGGACGTGAAGACAAAGGGCTCTTCACGGGGTCCGTGTTCCTGTTGCAGAGGGTGGCAGGACACAGGTAAACACGCAGCGTTGGGCAGTGACAGGTGAGAAGGAAAAGGACAGGCTGCTTCTGCTCCTGAGGAGACGCTACTGGAACAGAGAGCTGAAGGGACGGGCAGAGGGAGCATGGAGATGTCGGGGAGAGCAGGCTAAGCCCAGAGGTGGAGGGAAGCTTGGTCAGGGAGGAGAGGGCAGGGCCAGTGCGGCGGGTGTGCCAGTGACGTGACGCTGTGAGCGGTGGGAGGTAAGGTCGGGGAAAGCGGTGGGCCACAGGGTCCGGGGCCCCTGGAGGACTGTGAGCAGAAGCTCACAAGACGAGATCTTGGTTTTGAAAGTAATCTTCTGGCTGTCACTTAAGAACGTGCTGTTCAGAAAGCCACTGTGGAGGCTGAGAGACCCAGAAGGTGAGGGTGATGGAGGCCTGGACCACCGAAGGAACGGCAGGCGTGGCTAAGAGAGGTCTGATTAAGAACACGTTCTGAGAGCAGAGCAGGTGGGAACTGCTGGTGGGTTAGAAGTATCAGGCACCTTCTGAAACACAATGGCCAGTCAACTTCTAGAAATAGCTAAGAAAAATCACAGCCGCCACCACCCATTAGGCAGGCGGGGGCTGTGCCCAGCACTTTATATTTGTTCACACACTTGATCCTGACAACACGGTCGTGTGCGGCGGCCTCATCACCGTCCTACTGATGAGCGGGGGGGGGCTCATCCTGGTAAAAAGCGGAGCCCCTCTTCTGCTCCTGGACCTGGCTCCTCAGCCCCCTCCCACCTTCACGTGCAGGCCGAGCAAATCTGGGTGTGGAGGAGAAGGGCTTCTTGGCTCAACACAGAGACTGTCTCATTGATTTCTTTTTCCAAAATGAAGACCTCGGGGGATTTCACTTTATCTCAAAACGTATGTTTATCTTGGCAACTGGAGCCCTGTGGCAGAGGAACCGCTACAAGCAGCCTGCACAGCCAGCCCCCAGGGGCGCTCCCCCTGCCCTGCCTTCCTGGGAACACATCCATCTCATCAGCAGCTCAGCCAAGGTGGAGGGAAGCGCAGGCCACCCCTTGCCCTCCGGGGGGCTCTGAAGGCACCCGACCACAGCCTTGCACAGCTGCTTGCTCCCCTCTGATTCTGTAACTATGGGGTACAGGAGACAGTGTTATGAAATCAAACAGGAGAAAAGCAGTGGGAACTTCAACTGAATTGGCTTTTCAAAAACAAAACAAGAAACCCACTAATCATTTTCATGGAAGAAAACCCTGGAATGCTGTGGGAAACGGGAAAGCTGGAAAAGCAGCCCCATCCAGCAATTCGAGAAGAGGAAGATCCAAACAGACCCCCAGTGAGACGTATGCCAAAGATGCTCAGGGGGTGGGAAACGCAAGGGAGAAATGATACTCGGGGAGGGTCTCTTCTGTCAGCAGTGATACAACCAAGATTCCATTTGCCAGAAAAGCCGCGCCTGGAGCCTGGGCAGGAAGTCAGCAGTGCTGACGGTGGGGCTGGGGGTCCACAGAGCTGTCTTGCTAGTTCCTTCATGCAGGTGCTCGGCACCTAGCTTCCCCATGCTCGTAAGCAGAGTTCCCCTTGCCCCCTCCCACACTTCACAGGCACACACAGAGCTGGGAGAATGAAGTCTCCTTTTTCTCTGGTATAGCCAAGGCTTAGATCAGTGGTTCTCAAACTTGAGTGCACACGGAATCCCCCAAGAGCTTACGAAACCCTGTGGCCGAGGGGCTAGGGTGGGCTGTGAATGCGCATTTCTAGTGCTTTCACAAGGGGTGCTGATGCTGTGACCTGGGATCACCCTCGGAGAACCACTGGCTTTCAGCATCTCCTTTCCCAAACAGCACCACCAAGGACTCCCAGGGGCCTCTTCTGCACCCGCTGAGCAGGGGGCACTGAAACAGGATCACCATGGCCAGCAGCGATGGAGCATTCATTATGAGTTCCAGGCCCTCCACCCATAATAAATGCCTCACTTCCTTTTCACAACTTCTGCCCAAGCAGGGATTACTATTGTCCCATTTTACAGATTACGAAACTGACGTAAGAGGACAAGCAGGTGCCCAAGGTTCCACAGTGAGCAGCAGAGCTGGGATTTGAACGAGGCAGGAGAAAGTGCTGGAGCCCTCCACTCCCTCTACCCCTCTTAACAGTCAACATCGAGCTCATGGAAAATCTGATGAGGTGGCAGAACATTGGGGCAAGTCTGATTCTTTGGCTGACAGTCAATATCCTAATTATCACAATGTCCACAGTGCCCAGTAACTGACTGAATTACCATCCCTAACACGGGTCAGCTGTTAAGAGTTCTACAAGCTCAGCTGTTAAGAGTTCTACAAACTCAAACAGAGAGAACACGGGAAGTAACTCAGAAACTCACATCATCATGGCTTTCTGTACAAAAGTAAATATTTAAGATGTTTCTCCAAGTAATAACAAAATGACCATAACATTGAGAGAGCTACTCTATATTCATGTCATTGTGTGTTTTTTTAATCAACGAATCATAACAAGGAAATCAGGGACTCCAGCCCCAACCACACAGGGCAGTGGTTGTCCAAGCATGGTCCCCAGAGCAAGCAGCAGAGTCATCCAGGCCTCCGCAGACCCGCGGAGTCCAAACTCTGAGGGTAAGGCCCGGCCATCTGCATTCTAAGGATCCCCCTGAGTGATTCCCATACATGCCCATTTAAGAAGTCTGACTTAGTTCCATACCGGTTTTATGCACCCTCTTTAAATCTTTATTATATGAAAATATCAACTGTCTGTCCCACGCTCCCTGCTTCCTTCTCCAAGAACTGAGCCAAACCTGGCTCTGTCGTAGGAGGGAACTTTGTGGTTGGATGCCTGGATCCCAGCTCCAATTCCACTCTTCCTTTCTGCAGACAGATAGGATAAGCTCACTTAATGGCTCCTGTTATCACCAAACTCAGTGCAAACTGGAGTCCCCAAGCCTCCATGACCCTGCCCTGGAGTCACATTACCCCTGACACCAGGTGGGTGTCAGGTCAGCCTACATTTGCTCACTATGAAGCTCTGGGTGAGTAACTCTGCCTTAGTTTTTTCATCTGTAAACTGGAAGCTACACCTTCCACCAAAGTCCCAGCAGAGCATCTGGCAGATGGAAGGCCTTCAACAAACATTAGGCCCCTTCATCTTCAACCTATACCCTCAGGCTGCCTGTCTTTGCTCACACTGAGACTCCTGCCTGGAGAGCCTTCACCCCAACCCACTGCTGAAGCCCCATCCCAGTGCCCTTCCCAGAAGACATACATGATGGCAGGAGCAGGGTGGCTGGGCATAATGTCCTATGGCCACTGAAAGGAAGCAGAGACAAGATGCACAGAGCAGTCACCATGCATCACAGTTTACACAGGCATTTTCTCAGTGCAGGCCCACCGCGCGGGGGTTGACAGCTCGCACACAGAGGGAAACTGAAGGCTGGTGAGTTTACTAAAGGGCACACCCAAGGCCGAGAGAGTGGTCTGAGCACAGCTGAGGAGCAGAGCCAGAGTCTGCATGGGAGGCCCCGGGACACCCGACTCGTTCCCGCTGGGGGACTGCTGTCTGCCCTCGCTGCTCACCCCAAGGACCCTTTCTTGGCTTTTAGAGATTCATAGTGACAACAGAGTGAATCTCAGCACTTCCAGAAGTTCTGGCCTGCCAAAGGCATTACAGGTGGAGAACCTAATTTCCAAATCACCTTCTCAGCAAAGTCTTTAGCCGCTGAAGCTAAAATGTGAAGTCCTGGCCCATCAGCTTCCTATCTCCCTATTTTTCCACTTTATCACCTTATTCTGACTCTGGAGTTTCCTTACTGATCATACATATTCATTCCCTCCACTAAAATGTCAGTTACACAAAAACAGGGCTCTTTACTTTGTACATCAAGCTTCCCCAGGGCTGGAGCAGTGCCTGGCAGATAGTAGGTTCTTTGAGAACATTTACCAAGTGTGAATGCTGAAAAATCAAGATGTTAGAGGACAGAGGTCCATTTTGTAAATAATACACATGACAAAGACAATGAAAAGAAAGTACTGGGTAAAAATAATAATGGGCAGTATCTACTTGCAGAAAAATGAATGGGCAGAGACCTGGAAGGAGGAGATGTGGGAGTCAAATCCTCAGACTTTACACTGAGTGAATTTAAGGCCAGCTGTCATCATTAACAGTATAATTTCAGACAAGAAATGTATCCTTTTGGAGCCTCGGTTTCCCCATCTGTTAACAGGAATCCTACCTCTTTTAGAAGGTTATTCAAAGGGCAAAATACACTTAGGAGAAAAGCATAGTTAAGAAAACAAAAGATTGAAACTGAACTGTCCAGGGTCGAATCTTGGCCCTACCGCCTACAAGCTATGAGGCTTCTGGCAAATTACTTACCTCTCTGTACCTGTTTCCCTACATATGAGATGGGGATTATAGCAGGGCTTCCTCGTGGAATTAGAAAGATTCAGATCAGGTCAGTCGCTCAGTCGTGTCCGACTCTTTGCGACCCCATGAATCGCAGCACGCCAGGCCTCCCTGTCCATCACCAACTCCCGGAGTTCACTCAGACTCATGTCCATCGAGTCAGTGATGCCATCCAGCCATCTCATCCTCTGTCGTCCCCTTCTCCTCTTGCCCCCAATCCCTCCCAGCATCAGAGTCTTTTCCAATGAGTCAACATGAATTAAAAACAAGAAGCATCTGACACTGAAGTTCTCAAGAAGTGGGAGCTGCTCTCACTGTCACCTCCACCGCCACCCAGAGCACCAGGACAGAGAACAGTACGGGCACTGTCTGTCAAGCAGAGAACAAGGAGGGGACAGCAGAAGGCTCTGCTGAAAGCCAAGCACTCCAACTTCCTGAGGCTAAGCTCAAAGAAGACTTGGATCTTGGCACCACCCCCAGGCCTGTGAGACACTACACTGCATTGATGCCCACTGTGGACTGCATGTTTGTGTCCCGCAAATTCATTTGTTGAAGCCCTCACCTCCAAATGAGATAGTACTAGGAGCTAAACTGATTTACTTGCATCATGGGGTTAGCCCCGCTTTGTGAGGATATGGCAGTTGTCTCCATGCCGGGGAGAGGGTCCTTCACACACACCAAGTTGGCTGGCACCTTGATCTAAGACTTCCTGGCCCCAGAAATAACAGAAATAAACGTCTGTTGTTGAAGCCTCCCTTCTGTGGCTTTCATTACAGCAGCCTGGGCTGAGGAAGATGACATCTTGACCAACAGGACACGTAAGGAGCATGAGGAGCAACAAGAGGCCACTCCTCATGGGAGCAAGTGGAGAAGGGGGCCTCTGCACACTGAAGGAGGGAGCCTACAGAAGTGCTCTGGAACCACGGAGGTGGCACCTTGACCACGTGTGGACATCCACTGAGCCGTGAGGTTCCTTGGCTTTCCTGTGGGAACAATGGCCGTGCAGGAGAAAAGGCTGATGCATGAGGAAGAGGGCAGGCAAGGACACATCGCCCTCATGTAGTCTACTTGAAAGAAGTCAAACCTGAGCCCCATCAGTCTTCCAACCCTCCCGCAGGGAGACAGGAAACCATCTGGGGAAATAAGATTCACCCCAGGATCAGCCCCCTCCGGTCAATGACAGTTGTCTCCGGGTTAAAGCTGACACTGGGGCTCTCAATCATAGCAAAGCCAGAGCATGGCCAGGAAGGTTCTGGTCCGCATCTAGACCACATCTGTGCAAATCTGTGCAGGACCGACAGCTTCCTGTTTTCAGCACTCTGCTCAAGTTGTCAGGCCTCTTTCCTCTCCACTGCCGTAAATCCCTTCAACAATGGAAGGGATTTCCCTGAAGATTCCAGTTGAGTCTAAAGAGTTGCAGAATATGCCACCCCAAAATGTGCCACTTTGGCTTAAGGATTATTTTGAGCTGAAGGCAATTGAGAAGATACAGATACAAAAAAAAAAGATTTCTGCCCGCCCTTCATTTGCCTAAAAGCAGGACATAAGTTTGTAAATTGGTCCCCAAAGCCCTCTCTACAGAAGTTAATTACTGGAGATAACCCTACACCCTTATCAGCCCAGAGATGGCACCAGAGGACTCTATCTAACAAGCCTTGCTTTACATAGTCTTTACGCACCATTGCTGCTGCTGCTGCTAAGTCGTTTCAGTCATGTCAGACTCTGCTCGACCCCACAGGTGGCAGCTCACCAGGCTCCCCTGTCCCTGGGATTCTCCAGGCAAGAACACTGGAGTGGGTTGCCATTTCCTTCTCCAAGGCATGAAAGTGAAAAGTGAAAGTGAAATCACTTAGTCATGTCCGACTCTTTGCGTGCGACCCCATGGACCGCAGCCTACCAGGCTCCTCCGTCCATGGGATTCTCCAGGCAAGAGTACTGAAGTGGGACCCCATATATATACCTTCCTGCAATTTGCCACCCAAAAAACTCAAAGTCCCTTTCCTTTGTAAAGTTACTTCTTTAAAATTTACTGTTCTTTATTTTAAGATACTATACAAGCCCAAGTTGTAATCACCCCTTAAACTTACTGCCTACTAAATGTTCCCATGTGTATGCACGATGCATTATCACTTGTGTTTGCTTTTCAGTTATTAATTTGTCCTTTGTCTATTATATAAAGGGTCCCAGCCAATGAACCTAAGATGGGTAGATGAAAATAAGAGTTGTTTTCCTACCTGCCAAGTCTAAGACTGCATTTTAATTCTTCTCTAGAAATCACTCAAGATTCTGGGCCCCACCTCTTATTCGACCAGGTCCTGAGGTTCACTTGCCAAAGTCATTCTTTCAGGTGCAACAAGGAGACAATACAGCTGTTCACTCAGTCCTCAAAGAGATGAAATCTTCCCTGCCTTGAGATCTTGTGTGCTTAGCTGCTCAGTCATGACCGCTGACCCCATGGACTGTAGCCCACCAGGTGCCTCTGTCCATAGGATTCTCCAGACAAGAATACTGGAGTGGGTTGCCATGTCCTCTTCCAAGGGATCTTCCCAACCCAGGAATCAAACCCAGGTCTCCCATTTTGCAGGCAAATTCTTTACCATCTGAGCCACCAGGGAAGCCCAAGATTACTGCAGTGGGTAGTTCATCCCTTCTCAGGAGATTTTCTCAACCTAGGAATCAAACCAGGGTCTCCTGCATTGCAGGCGGATTCTTTTCCAGCTGAGCTACCAGGGAAGCCTGTTTTGAGATCTTAAAGTCCCTCAAGAGCAGGGACTCATATTCAACTCAGCCTTCAGCATTTCTGATCATTGGAGATAAGTGCTGTTGCACATCTCAGTGTCTTCAGATGCTTTACCTCTCACTCACAAAACATCCAGTGTTTCAAGGTTCAAGGATGTTGGCTCCTGGGTGAACCTTAGCCAGTCAACCAATAGAGAAAAGAGCCTCTTGACCATTTCACAGGATGTTTGTAGGGGACAAGTCTGAAAATAGTACCCATCACTTCTACTTCCATTCCACTGGACAAAGCAGTCACTTGGCCACACCTCATGCCAGGAAAATAGGGAAATTCAACCATCCAGAGAGGGTGGAAATGGTGTGTATATCAACCAGCAGTCTTTCTGGAATGACCTGGACTGTGTCAGTAACATGTCCTAAATACAACTGAGTCCTTTCTGACCATGACTCAGTGCTTTACTAACCATGACACAGTTCTTTACCATGACTCAGTCCTTCACGACAATGACTAAGTTATTTCTGACAATGACTCAGCACTTCCTCACCATGACTATGCATCTTCCTCAGCATGACTTTAGCTCTTCCTGACCATGACTCAGCATGTTCAATGATGCAGCACTTCCTGATCATGACTCACCAGCTTCCTCACCATGACTTAGTCCTTCTGTTAGGTAGGAAGTTAGGCATGAGCAGTGAGGGGTAGTCTAGCCAAAAAGATGCAAGCTGATCTCTAAACTCCACCCAAGACACACCCAGGAAAGCTCACAGATATGCTACAAAAATAACCACAGAAACTTTTCCAACTACCCTGCACATGTGACCTAGGCACAGCAGATACAAACTAACCACAGGGGCTTCTCCAGCTCCTGCACAGGCACCCTTGATGCACAGCTGTGTCAAGTAAACATTCTGTACATACATACATCTGATTATAACAGACCTAATTATGGGAAAGACATGTGCAATAGAGCCTGTTGTAACTTGCAACTGTCAATGAAAACTCTTAGTTCACACCCACCTAGATGAATATGTACAGGTCCTATTTTGCATATAACCAGACATGCTCCCTTCTCTGACTGGCCTTGAGCATACACCCATTTACATTTTTTACAGGGCAGAACCAATAAGCAGACCTGACACTTCCTTTTAATAACTCAGCACTTCCTCACCATGACTCAGCATGACCCATTGCTTCCTGACTATGACTCAGCACTTCTTCACCATGACTCTGTGCTCTCCTACCCAGGACTCAGCACCTTTCTGATCATGAGTCAACCCTTCCTGACCATGACTCAGCCCTTTCCTATATTTCAATTAAATATACTTCCCCCACAACAGTACTTTTCAGTAACTTCTCATCCATGTTGTCTATATCCACATATCAAAAGGCATTTAGAACCCAAACCCTAAATAACAGCCTGGCCAAGATCTGGTCCTAATATAACCTTCTCTCCTTCCTAGAGTGCCCCTGTTAAGCTACAGATTCGCAGAAACTGAGTTTTAAAAACTCAAAACTGAGTTTAAAAACTCCCATAGCTTCACATGGGAGAGCTATGGTTTCTTCAATTTAATGAGCTCACAAACACCACAGAATCCTGGTGAATTGCCTAAAACATGCACAGAGCAAGCAAACCTTCTCCTCCAAATTGCGTTTCTACCCCTGGAGGGTCACACACATCCTGTCCCTGTGGTTACTTCTGAGCATAACATGACTTTAGTACAATCAACCCTAGTTCTATATACCATGATTCTAATAATTGAGCAGTCATTGGGAAAGTAAACTCTTGGCTTGATTCTAAAGTGATGATTTTAGTGCCAAACTTAGGTGAGGATGGCTCAAGGTCCAAAAATATCAGCTGTAACTTCACTAAGTCTCAATTCTTGCAAGGTCCAATCCAGCCCTGGAATCTAAGCCAGAGAAGTACAGCCTAACAACCAAAAAGGGCCTCTAAATTCCTACTTGCATTTCTCCAAAAGCATCAGAAAGGCTGCCCAATTCAACCCCCGGCAACACTTCTTCAAGAGCCCTCTCCTCTCCTCTCTTTCCCCACACTGAGACTTGTCTCTCCCAGCCCTCCACCCCTCCCTCCTTCTCTGCTCTGCTTTCCACACCACCCCAGGCCCCTTGCAGTTACTGCAGCTCCACATCACCTCCTTGGCCTCCCAGGGAGAAACGCACGAGGACCCCCTTCCCTGTGAATTGTACTTTTTCTCACCATCGTTTTTGGAAGAAATATTTGAGAAGAAGTACTAGTCAATAAAATCACTTTGCTTCCTTGGTCATCTCTTTTAAAAAATGTAGTAAAGTATTGCCTGGAAAATCCCATGGACAGAGGAGCCTGGTAGGCTGCAGTCCATGGGGTCGCGAAGAGTCGGACATGACTGAGCAACTTCACTTTCACTTCTCACTTTCATGCATTGGAGAAGGAAATGGCAACCCACTCCAGTGTTCTTGCCTGGAGAATCCCAGGGATGGGGGAGCCTGGTGGGCTGCCGTCTCTGGGGTCGCACAGAGTCAGATACGACTGAAGTGACTTAGCAGCAGCAGCAGCAGCAGCAGCAAACTATACAAAATTTACCATTTCACCATTTGTAAGTATACAGTTTAGTGACATTAATACATTCACATCATTGTGCAACCATCACTATCATTCACCTTCAGAGCTTTTCCACCTTCTCAAACTGAACCTCTGTACCCATTAAACGGTAATTCTTCATTAGCCCTCCTCTTTACCCCATGCCATCCACTAACCTGTTTTCTATCTCTGTGAATTTCACTCCTCCAGGAACTTTAAGTAGGTGGAATTACAGTAATTCTTTTAGTGCCTAGCTTATTTCATTTAGCATAATATCTTCAAGTTTTATCCATGTTACAACGTATCTCAGAATTCCTTTCTTTTTTCAGGCTGAATATTATCCCATGTATGTATAAAAGGACACTTGAGTTGCTTCCACCTTTTGGCTATTGGGAATAAGGCTATTATGAACATAGATGAACAATTATCTGTTCAAGTTCCATTTCACTGAGGTATATGCCTAGAAGTGGAATTTCTGGATCTTATTTTTATTTCCTGAGAAACTACCATATTATTTTCCATACTGGATGTACCATTTTATATCCCCATCAGCAGTATACAAGTGTTCCCATTTCTTCACATTCTCTCCAATACTTGTTCTACTCTGCAGGTTCTTTGTTGTTATTATTGACAATAGAATGTTCAAACTACCGCACAATTGCACTCATCTAACATGCTAGCAAAGTAACGCTCAAAATTATCCAGGCAAGGCTTCAACAGTACATGAACTGAGAACTTCCAGATGTTCAAGCTGGATTTAGAAAAGGCAGAGGAACCAGAGATCAAATTGCCAACATCCGATGGATCATAGAAAAATAAGAGAGTTCCAGCAAAACATCTACTTCTGCTTTATTGGGGATTCCCTGATAGCTCAGTTGGTAAAGAATCCATCTGCAATGCAGGACACCCCAGTTCAATTCCTGGGTGGGGAAGATCCACTAGAGAAGGCACAGGCTAACCACTCCAGTATTCCTGGGCTTCCCTTGTGGCTCATCTGGTAAAGAATCCACCTGCAATGTGGGAGACCTGGGTTCGATCCCTGGGTTGGGAAGATCCCCTAGAGAAGGGAAAGGCTACTCACTCCAGTTTTCTGGCTTAGAGAATTCCATGGATTGTATAGTCCATGGGGTCGCAAAGAGTCATATATGACTGAGTGACTTTCACTAGAATTTTCACTTTCTGCTTTATTGACTAAGCCAAAGCCTTTGATTGTGTGGATCACAACAAACTGTGAACAATTCTTAAAAAGATAGGAATAACAGACCACCTTATCTTCCTCCTGAGAATTCTGTATGCAGATCAAGAGGCAACAGTTAGAACCAGACATGGAACAACGGACTGGTTCCAAATAGGGAAAGGAGTGCGTCAAGGCTGTATATTGTCACACTGCTTATTTAACTTGTATGCAGAGTACATCGTGCGAAATGCTGGGCTGGATGAAGTACAAGCTGGAATCAAGACTGTCGGGAGATATATCAATAACCTTAAATATGCAGATGACACCAGCCTTATGGCAGAAAGTTAAGAGGAATTGAAAACCCTTTTGATGAAAATGAAAGAGGAGAGTAAAAAAGTTGGCTCAAAACTCAACATTCAAAAAAAAAATAAATAAAACTCAACATTCAGAAAACAAAGATCATGGCATCCAGTCCCATCACTTCATGGCAAATAGATGGGGAAACAATGGAAACAGTGACAGACTTTCTTTTCTTAGGCTCCAAAATCACTGCAGATGGTGACTGCAGCCATTAAATTAAAAGATGCTTGTTCCTTGGAAGAAAAGCTATGACCAACCTAGACAGCATGTTAATAAGCAGAGACATTACTTTGCCAACAAAGATCCATCTAGTCAAAGCTATGGTTTTTCCAGTAGTCATGTATGGATATGAGAATTGGACCATAAAGAAAGCTGATTGCTGAACAATTGATGCTTTTGAACTGTGGTGTTGGAGAAGACTCTTGAGAGTCCCATGGACTTCAAGGAGATCTAGCCAGTCAATCCTAAAGAAAATCAGTCCTGTATATTCATTGGAAGGACTGATGCTGGAGATGAACCTCCAACACTTTGGCCACCTGATGCAAAGAACTGACTCATTTGAAAAGACCCTGATGTTGGGAAAGACTGAAGGCAGGAGGAGAAGGGGACGATAGAGGATGAGATGGTTGGATGGCATCACTGACTCGATGAACATGAGTTTTAGCAAGCTCTGGGAGCTGGTGATGGACAGGGAAGCTTGACACACTGCAGTCTATGGGGTTGCAAAGAGCTGGACACGGCTGAGCAGCTGAACTGAACTGAATTGTATTGGGTGTTATTGATCACCTCACTTTACTCTCACAATAATGCTGGGTATCATTAACTCCATTTTACAGAAGAGAAGAGCCAGAAGTATCAGGGGACTCATAAAGGACAATGGTGGAAGAGGGGTTTGAGCCCTGATTTCCCTGTGAGACAAAGCTCAGACCACTGGACTGAGCCAAGCCGCAGCCCCTGAGGATGATTCAGTGTTCACTGCAGAGGTGGTGGACAGGATCACCCTGAGGGTTCCTGCAAAGGAAGCCATCGTAGGGACACCTCTCCAGCTCAGGGCCCTTGCTAGCTGAGGCAGGACTCACTGCGTAGGAGCCTGGCCCCTCACCTTTCCCGCCTGCTCATCCAGCTCCTGGCAAGAAGCTGTCTGAAGGCTCCAGGAGGGTTTTGGGACATACAGTTATACAAATGGCTTCTCAGAAAGACCTGGTTTCCCATTTATGACTCTACTCTCCACTGTCTACCCCTGGCTGGGAGGGGTTCTGTGTTTCAAGCAAACTGCCTCAGCCTCATATATGTGACAGCCACTCAGCAAGGTGTAGAGGCGTCCACTTCACTCCAAGCTCATCATAAAGCGCTTCTGGGCCACGAGGATGGGAGCATCAGGGAACACAGAGACAGCAGTCCTTCTGCTGAGGTCACACTGAGGTCCATGCGAAGTAAGAGGGCAGTGGCTGGCACACAGATGGCACTGACATTTCCCACAGGTTAGGGACTACATAACTGGCAGGGCATCTGCTTCAGAGTTGCCCCCACAGGCCACCCCAGCACAGAGACTGTGAAGGCATGGCCCAGTGGCCTATGGAAAGCTCTGGAAGGCACCCACTCGCCAACCTGAAGGTAGGAGGGGGGCTCCACGGCTCAGAACCCTCCAGGGGCCATTCATTCTCGCTCAGCTCTCTTACTGTCCAGCCCAAAAGGCAATCAAGCATCACCAAGTGTTCTGTAGTCTCTGTGTAGTTACAAAACAAAGATACCCCACATAAAAACATATCCATGTATTTTCACAATTTTTAAAAGTATTTCAGCATTATGTAACTTTAGTCATGACCCTGGCATGAGGAAGAAGAAAAAAAAAATTTAACTTGGTCCCCTGGGGCCATTGGTTTCAGTGTGGACTTCCTGCCAAGCCCCAAATAAAAATCCCCTGCCCTGGTTCAGGCTGTGTTCTGTGTGGAAACTCATAGGTGCAAAAGAACTCCCCCCTGCCCCCCCACCCCACCATGTAGACTTTAAGGTTCAGAAAGTATAAAGACCACACACTTCCACATGCAGACATGCACCTAGGCTTGTGTATACAAACATATGCACAGTCACGTTTTTATTCACCACAGTCAGGCTCTTCAGGCCACGCCACAGGACACCCGCCCAAGGTGACCAGCAGGAAACCCTCTGTGACCACCCCTTTCTTGCCCTCCTTTGTTTTCCTCAGGCAATTGGAGCTCTTACAAAGAATCTTTTAAAAGTCCATCTCCAACATCCAGACACGACTTAATTGGCATTTTTCATTAAATACTCTCTGCCTAAAAAAAGCTTAATGGTGAGAGAAAAAGTTAGTTTACTCAAGTACACTCAGCCCTTCCATCTGCAATTAATTAAATCTGCAGATGCAGAGCTTACGGATACAGAGGGCCGAGTTATACCAGGCCACTTTATATAAGGGACTTGGGCATCCATGGACTTCGGTATCCTCAGGGGTCCTGGAATTAATCCCGTGGATACCAAGAAAAGACTGTATATACTTTTTAGCTTTCCCAGTAATCCTATTAGCTGAGAAATTCAAGCTGAATTTACAGGGAGCAAAGCCCTAACATTGATAGAATGTGACTTTCCTAACTCTCTTAAGGGAATGACCTATTTTTTTATTGTATGATAAAGAAAGCAGCACTTGCCCAAATAGTCTGAACCCCTAATTGCTAGGTGCATGCATATTTTATTCCCCAAATTAAAATCTTTCATAAAACCTCTCAAAAAATCACAGGATGGTCAAGAACATAATTATAATCATAATTTCTGACAAACAGATGAATTTGTTGAAGACCTCAAGTTGTCTGATTTGGGACAACTAATATGTCATTAAATGTTAAGCCTTCTCCTTTGCAAATTTCTCAGAGAAAACACAAAAGACATAGTGTGGATAAGCCTGAAACTGAAGCAGGGTGCGCCATGCCCATGAGATGGGTATGAGGTAAGGATACGGACACAACAGGACTTGTTTATTCAATGGGGCAGTTTCCCCAGAAGGCAATCATGTGAGAGGACTTCTAACAAACAATCTTGAAGCAAAACTGAATTGTGACTTCTGTAAAGTCTCAAGGAATAACAAAGTAAAGTAAAATGAACAAATAGCAAAGCCCCCAGAAACAAAGAAACTCGAGACTGACTAATAAAACTTTTGTATTTTTACCTCAAACATTTTCCAGCCTCACTCAGCGAACAGCACATTTGACATCTCTCCAGTTGCAAACCAAAACGAAGCTTGACCAACACCATGAACACAGAGAAGATGAATGCTCACTCTGAAGGAAATCCACAAGGGAGTGTCCACAGTTCCAGCCATAGCACCAGGACTGGAATAAGCAAATGGTCCTCTAGAGTAACTACTGTAGAGGGGATAATGTACAGCCAGATATATACGTACTGATGTCTGTTTTCATATACAAAACTTGCTCTTACTTTTTTCCTGTCTGAGCCTTAAATTATGACATCACACAGTTCAAAATTCTCTTCTTCCCTGATACATGCAGTGAATAAAAACCCAGCTGGGGCAGTGTTATGACACTGTAGCCCCAGCCTCCCTTACCTCTCACTGGCTCCCAGCACTTTTTACATCTGTGGCCTCATGCAGGGCTGGCCTGAAACAGACTTCTGAAGGAGATGCTGCTTCATTCCTGGACGCCCTTATCCTGTCAGTGAAGCTCCCTTCCTCCTTCACAGACGGGCCTGCTGCATGGCGGTCAGTGGCCACATCTATGAATAGTCCCTGGGTTCAGACACATTTCTCAGGGAGCTCAGTGACAGTGCTGTGGGTCACACAAGCAAGGGTCCTCCATCAAAGTTTGGGGACAACTATATCCAGGCTATGGTTTTTCCTGTGGTCATGTATGGGTGTGAGAGCTGGACTGTGAAGAAGGCTGAGCACCGAAGAATTGATGCTCTTGAAATGTGGTGTTGGAGAAGACTCTTGAGAGTCCCTTGGACTGCAAGGAGATCCAACCAGTCCATTCTGAAGGAGATCAGCCCTGGGATTTCTTTGGAAGGAATGATGCTAAAGCTGAAACTCCAGTACTTTGGCCACCTTATGCGAAGAGTTGACTTATTGGAAAAGACTCTGATGCTGGGAGGGATTGGGGGCGGGAGGAGAAGGGGACGACAGAGGATGAGATGGCTGGATGGCATCACTGACTCGATGGACGTGAGTCTGAGTGAACTCTAGGAGTTGGTGATGGACAGGGAGGCCTGGCGTGCTGTGATTCATGGGGTCGCAAAGAGTCGGACATGACTGAGTGACTGAACTGAACTGAACTGATGGGAAGGGACCATCAAGCCAGAGCAGCAGGGCCCCAGGACACCACCTGGGCTCAGAGCCCCTTGGCAGCCTCTCCCTGGCCTGCTGCGTGACGTAGTTCACAAGCTTGTGGAGTATTCCCATTTTCCTTTGTGTAGGATTATCACATCCCTCTCCTGAGGGAGGAAACGGGAGGATTTTCCAGTAATTAAAAACTTTTATGAGGCCAAGGAAGGAAAAAGCTAAATCTCGATAATTAAAACTAAATTCACGAAACCTGAATTTGCTGTGTTTAGTCAATAAGTTGTGTCCAACTCTTTTGTGACCCCATGGACTGTAGACCACCAATCTCCTCTGTCCATGGGATTTCCCAGTCAAGAATACTGGAGTGGGTTGCTATTTCCTTCTGCAGGGGATCTTCCTGGCCCAGGGATTGAACTCACATCTCTTGCACTGGCAGGCAGGTTCTTTATCACTGAGCCACCAGGGAAGCCCTTGAATTAGGCTGTCAAAAAAACCTGACCATAGCTCAACCTACAGCTGAGGACAGGAGCAGGACAAACATCCCACATCTCCTGACCATAATTAAAACGTGTCTGGTCTTCAGTAACCTGTTGGTTATTTAGAAATGTATTACTTACTCTCCACATGTTTGTGTTTTTTACAGTTTTTTCCTATCGTTGATATCTAGACTCATAGCATTGTGGTCAGAAATGATGCTTGATATGACTTCAACTTTCTTAAATTATTTTGAGGCTTGATTTGTGACCCAATATGTGATCTATCCTGGAAAATGTCCCATGTGCACTTGAGAAGAAAGTGTATTCTTCTGCATTTGGATGGAATGTCCTGAAGATATCAGTTGGGTCCATGGGGTCTAATGTGTCATGTAAAGCTTGTGTTTCCTTATTCATCTTCTGTTTTGATGATCTGTCCATTGGTGTAAGTTAAATGTTAAAGTTCCCTACTAATACTGTATTACTGTCAATTTCCCCTTTTACGTCTATTAATGTTTGCCTTATGTATTAAGGTCCTCCTATTTTAGGTCCGTAAATATATACAACTATTATATCTTCTTCTTGAGTTGATCTCTTGATCATTATGTAGGATCCTTCCTTATTTATCCTGATATTCTTTAAGTTCTATTTTGTCTGATATGAGAATTACTACTCTGGCTCTCTTTTGATGTCTGTCTGCATGGAATATCTTTTTCCACCCTCTCACTTTCAGTTTCTATGTGTCTCTAGATCTAAAGTGAGTCTTTTGTGGACAGCACATATATGGGTCTTGTTTTGTATCCATTGAGCCAGTCTGTGTTTCTTGGTTGGAGTGATTAACTCACTTATATTTACAGTAATTACTGATACATATGTTCCTATTATACTGTATATATCCATATATACTGATATATATGTTCCTATTGACCTAACAGAAGCAGAAGATATTAAGAAGAGATGGCAAGAATACACAGAAGAACTAAACAAAAAAGATCTTAATGATCCAGATAACCACAATGATGTGATCACTTACCTAGAGCCAGACATCCTGGAGTGCAAAGTCGAGTGGGCCTTAGGAAGCACCACTATAAACAGAGCTAGTAGAGGTGATGAAATTCCAATTGAGCAATTTCAAATTCTAAAAGATGTTGCTATGAAAGTGCTGCATTCAATATGGCAGCAAATTTGGAAAACTCAGCAGAAGCCACTGGAAAAGGTCAGTTTTCATCCCAATCCCAAAGAAAGGCAATGCCAAAGAATGCTCAAACTACTGCACAATCGCACTCATCTCACATGCCAGCAAAATAATACTCAAAATTCTCCAAGCCAGGCTTCAATAGTACATGAACCATGAACTTGCAAGTGTTCAAGCTAGATTAAAAAGCAGCAGAGGAACCAGAGATCAAATTGCCAACATCCGTTGGATCATCAAAAAAGCAAGAGAGTTCCAGAAAAACATCTATTTCTGCTTTTAATGACTATGCCAAAGCCTTTGACTGTGTGGATCACAACAAACTGTGGAAAATTCTTAAAGAAATGGGAATAACAGACCACCTTAACTACCTCCTCAGAAACCTGTATGCAGGCCAAGAAACAACAGTTAGAACCAGACATGGAATAACAGACTAGTTCCAAATAGGAAAAGGAGTACATCAAGGCTATATATTGTCACTCTGTTTATTTAATTTATATGCAGAGTACATTATGCGAAATGCCAGGCTGGATGAAGCACAAGCTGGAATTGAGATTGCAGGAAGAAATATCAATAACCTCAGATATGCAGATGACACCACCCTTATAGCAAAAAGTGAAGAACTAAAGAGCCTCTTGATGAAACTCAAAGAGGAGAGTGAAAAAGGCTTAAAACTCAACATTCAAAAAACAAAGATCATGGCGTCAAGTCCCATCATTTCCTGGCAAATAGATAGGGAAACAATGGAAACAGTGACAGATTTTCTTTTCTTGGGCTCCAAAATCACTGCAGATGGTGACTGCAGTCATGAAATTAAAAGATGCTTGCTCCTTGGAAGAAAAGCTATGACCAACCTAGACAGCATATTAAAAAGCAGAGACATTATTTGTCAACAAATGTCCATCTAGTCAAAGCTATGGTTTTTCCAGTAGTCATGTATGGATGTGAGATTTGGACTATAAAGAAAGCCCAGTGCCTAAGAATTAATGCTTTTGAACTGAGGTGTTGGAGAAGACAGTTGAGAGTCCCTTGGACTGCAAGGAGATCCAACTAGTCCATCCTAAAGGAAATCTGTCCTGAGTAGTCATTGGAAGGACTGATGCTGAAGCTGAAGCTCCAATACTTTGGCCACCTGATGCAAAGAACTGACTCATTGGAAAAGACCCTGATGCTGGGAAAGACTGAAGGCAGGAGGGAAAGGGGACAACAGAGGATGAGATGGTTAGATGGCATCGTGACTCAATGGATATGTGTTTGAGCAAGCTCTGAGAGTTGGTGATAGACAGGAAAGCCTGGCATGCTGCAGTCCACGGCATTGTGAATAGTCGGACATGACAGAGTGAACTGAACTGATATTTCTATTGGCATTTTCTTAATTGCTTTTGGTTTGTTTTTGTCGTTCTTTTCCTTCTCTTGTGTTTCCAGCCTATAGAAGTCCCTTTAACATTTGCTGTAAAGCTGGTTCGGTGGTGCTAAATGCTCTTAACTTTGTCTTGTCTGTAAAGTTTCTGATTTCTCCAACAATTTTGAATGATATCCTTGTTGGGTAGAGTATCCTTGGCGTAGATTTTTCCCTTTCAGTACTTTAAATATATCCTGCCATTCCCTTCTGGCCTGTAGAGTTTCTGCTGAAGGATCAGCTGTTAATTGTATGTGGCTTCTTTTGTATGTTACTTGTTGCTTTCCCTTGCTGCTTTTAATATTCTTTCTTTGTGTTTAATCTGTTACTTTGATTAGTATGTGTCTTTGTGTGTTTCTCCTTGGGTTTATCCTTTGTGGGGCTCTCTGCACTTCTTGGACCTGACTATTTCCTTTCCCATGTTAGGGAAATTTTCAACTATAATCTCCTCAAAAAATTTCTCAGATCCTTTCTTTTACTTTTCTTCTCTGGAACCCCTATAATTTGAATTTAATATCATCATATATTTAATATCATCCCAGAGCTCTCTGGGACTATCCTCAATTCTTTTTACTTTATTCTGCTCTTCAGCAGTTATTTTCACTGTACTCTCTTCCATGTCATGTATCTATCTTCTGTCTCAGTTATTCTGCTACTGATTCCTTCCAGGGTATTTTTAATTTCAGTAATTGTATTGTTTGTCTCTGTTTATTCTTTACTTCTTCTAGCTCCTTGTTAAGTGTGTTAACTGACTCTTGCACTCTGTTCTATTGTTGAGGTTTTAGGTAATCTTTACTACCATTACTCTGAATTCTTTTTCAAGTAGTTTGCCTATTTCTTCCTCGATTATTTGGTCTTGTGAGTTTTTACCTTGTTTCTTCATTTGCCTAATATTTCTCTGTTTTTTTACTCCAACTTACTGTGTCTGAGGTCCCCTTTCTCCAGGCTATATAGTTGTAGTTCTTCCTTTTGGTCTGTGCCCTCGGTGAGTGAGGTTGGTCCCGTGGTTTGTTTAGGCTTCATGTTGGGAGGGACTTGTGCCTACATTCTGGTCGGAGGAGGTGAGTTTTTTCCCTCTGGTGGGCAGGGCTGTGTGAGGTGGTATGTTTAGGGGTGTCTGTGGAAAGTCTGTCTGCAGATGATTAGGTTTGTGTGTATCTTGCTTGTTGTTTGGGTCAAGCATCCTATACTGAGTGCTGCTGAAAGTTTGGTGATGCTGGGTCTTGGGTACAGCTGGAGTCTTTGTAGGAGTTATCACTAATTAATACTCCCTGGGATCAGAACTTTTCTGGCAATTTAGTGCCCTGAACTCAGCACTCCCACCCCAGAGGCTCAGGCCCCATCACTGGCTGGGGAAGCAAGATCCCACTAACTGCTTGTTATGGCATTAAAGCTGATTAAAACAAACACAGTAAAACAAAAAACAAAATAAAATTTTTTTAATTTCTAGAAACAAATGACAATGAAAACACAATGACTCAAAACCTAAGGGATGCAACAAAAACAGTTCTAAGAGGGAAATTTATAGCAATACAATCCTATCTCAAGACACAAGAAAAACCATAAAATACACAACCTAACTTTACCCTAAAACAACAGGAAAAAGAACCAAAAAACCCCCAAAGCTAGTATGAGGATAGAAATCATAAAGATCAGAACAGAAATTAACAGAAAAGAAATGAAGGAGACAAAAGTAAAGATTAATAAAACTAAAAGCTGGTTGTTTAAGATAAATAAAGTTACAGTTAGCCAAACTCATCAAGAAAAAAAGGGAGAAGACTCAAATCAACAAAATTAGAAATGAAAAAGGAGAGGTTACAACAGATAATGCAGAAATACAAAGAATCCTAAGAGACCATTATGAGCAACTATATGCCAATAAAAAGACAACCTGGAAGAAATGGACAGATTCATAGAAAACTTCAACCTTCCAAGACTGAACCAGGAAGAAATAGAAATTATGAACAAGTCAATCATAAGCACTGAAATTGAATTTGTGATCAAAAATCTCCAAAAAACAGAAGCCTTGGAGCAGACAGTTTCAAGGTGAATTCTATCAAATGTTTAGAGACAAGCTTATGCCTATCCTTCTCAAACTCTTCCCAAAAAATGAAGGGGAAGGAACAGTTTCAAACTTATTCTATGAGGTCACCATCACCCTGATATCAAAACCAGATAAAGACATCACAAAAAAAAAAAATTACAGGTCAATATCACTGATGAATATAGATGGAAAAATCCTCAATAAAATTCTAGCAAACAGAATCCGACAACACATTGGAAGAACCATACATCATGATCAAGTTGGGTTTGTCCAAGAGATGCAAGAATTCTTCAATATCTGCAAATCAATCAATGTGATACACCATATTAACATATTTAAATGTAAGAGTCATATGATAATCACAATAGATACAGAAAAAGCTTTTGACAAAATTCAGCACCCATGTATGATAAAAATTCTTCAGAATGGGCATAGATAAATACAATATAATAAAGGCCATATTTAATACACTCATAACAAACATTATTCTCAATGGTGAAAAACTGAAAGTATTTCCTCTAAGATCAGGAAAAAGACAAAATTGCCCACTCTCATCACTATAATTCAACATAGTTTTGGAAGTCCTAGTCATGGCAATCAGAGAAGGAAAAGAAATAAAAGGAATCCAGACTGTAAAAGAAGAAGTAAAACTCTCACCGTTTGCAGATAAAATGATGCTATACAAAGAAAACCCTAAGGATACTATCAGAAAATTATTGGAGATAATCAGTGAATTGCCATGGATAGAACCTCCACAGCAATGTTGAATAAAAATAGCAAGAAGCAATATTCTTTTTTTGTTCCTAGTCCTATGAGGAAAGGATCCTCTGGAAAAGAGAACTGCTATCCACTCCAATATCCTTGCCTGGAGAATTCCATGGACAAATGGGCATGGTGGGCTACAGTTCATGGGATAGCAAGGACTTGGACACGACTGGGTGACTAAGCAGACACACAGGCAATCAGTGAATTTAGTAAAGTAACAGGATACAAAATCAATACACAGAAACCACTTGCATTCCGATACATTAACAATGAAAACTCAGAAAGAAAATTAAGGAATCAATCCCATATACCACTGCAACAAAAAGAAAAAAAAAATCTATGAATAAAATTACCTAGGGAGATAAAAGTGCTGTATACAGAAAACTAAAAGACACTGATGAAAGAAATCAAAGCTAACACAAACAGATGGAGAGATATACCATGTTCTTGGACTGGAAGAAACAATATTGTGAAAATGACCATACTACTCAAAGCAAACTACATATTCTAAGCAATCCCTATCAAATTACCAATGGCATTTTTCACAGAACTAGAACAAAAAGAAAATTCACAATTTTTATGAAAACACAAAAGACCCCCAATATGCAAACAATCTTGAGAAAAAAGAACAGAGTTGGAAAAATCAACCTTCCTGATTTTATACTAGACTACAAAGCTACAGTCAACAAGACAGTCTGGTACTGGTACAAAAACAGAAATATAGACCAATGGAACAAGATAGAAAGGCCAGAGATAAACCCGTGCACCTGTGGACACCTCATCTTTGACAGAGGAGGCAAGATACACAATGAAGAAAAGACAGTCTTCAATAAGTGGTGCTACGAAAACAGGACAGCTGTGTGTAAAAGAATGCAATTAGAACACTTTCTAATACCATACACACAGATAAACTAAAAAAGGACTAAAAACCTAAATGGAAGACCAGAGACCATCAAAATCTTAGAGGAAAACATATGTAGGACACTATTTGACATAAATCACAGCAAGATCCTGTGACCCGCCATCCAGGGTACAGATAAAATAATAAAAACAAAATAACAAGTGGGACCTAATTAAACTTAAAAGTTTTACATAGCAAAGGAAACTATCAGTTCAGTTCAGTCGCTCAGTCATGCCTGACTCTTTGACCCCAAGCCAGGCTTCCCTGTTCATCACCAACTCCCGAAGTTTACTCAAACTCATGTCCATTGAGTCGGTGATGCCATTCAACCTCTGTTGTCCCCTTCTCCTCCCACCTTCAATCTTTCCCAGCATCAGGGTTTTTTCCAGTGAGTCAATTCTTCACTTCAGATGGGCAAAGTATTGGAGTCTCAGCTTCAGCATTAGTCCTTTCAATGAGTATTCAGGACTGATTTTCTGTAGGATAGACTAGTTGGATCTCCTTGCAGTCCAAGGGACTCTCAAGAATCTTCTCCAGCACCACAGTTCAAAAACATCAATTCTTTGACACTCAGCCTTCTTTATGGGCCAACTGTCACAACCATACATGACTATTGGAAAAACCATAGCTTTGACTAGATGGACCTTTGACAGCAAAGTAATATCTCTGCTTTTTAATATGCTGTCTAGGTTGGTCATAGCTTTTCTTCCAAGTAGCAAGCTTCTGTTAATTTCATGACAGCAGTCACCATCTGCAGTGATTTTGGAGCCCAAGAAAAGAAAGTCTGTCACTGTTTCCATTGTTTCCTCATCTATTTATCATGAAGTGATGGGACTGGATGCCATGATCTTTGTTTTTTGAATGCTGAGTTTTAAGCCAACTTTTTCATTCTCCTCTTTAACTTTCATCAAGAGGCTCTTTAGTTCCTATTCCCTTTCAGCCATAAGGGTGGTATCATTTGCACATCTGAGGTTATTGATACTTCTCATTGCAATCTTGATTCCAGTTTGTGCTTCATCCAACCTGGCACTTTGTATGATGTACTCTGTATATAAATTAAATAAGCAAAGTGAGTGAAGCTGTCCGACTCTGCAACCCCATGGAATACAGTCCATGGAATTCTCCAGGCCAGAATACTGGAGTGGGCAGCCTTTTCCTTCTCCAGGGGATCTTCCCAACACAGGGATCAAACCCAGGTCTCCCACACTGCAGGCAGATTCTTTATCAGTTGAGCCACAGAAAAGCCCAAGAATACTGGACTGGGTAGCCTATCCCTTCTCCAGCAGATCTTCTTGACTCAGGAATCAAGCCAGGGTCTTCTGCATTGCAGGTGGATTCTTTACCAACTGAGCTATCAGGGAAGTCCAAACTGAAAGTCACTCAATTGTGTCTGACTCTTTGTGACCCATTAGACTGTACAGTCCATGGAATTTGGAATTCTAAGCAAAAGGTGACAATATACAGCCTTGACATACTCTTTTCCCAATTTGGAACCAGTCCATTGTTTCATGTCCAGATCTATCTCCTGCTTCTTGACCTGCATACAGATTTCTCAGAAGGCAGGTAAGGTGGTCTGGTATTCCCATTACCTTCTTCCAACAACACAAGGTACAAGTCTATACATGGACACCACCAGTTGGTCAATACCAAAATCAGATTGATTCTATTATTTGCAGCTGAAGATGGATAAGCTCTATACAGTCAGAAAATATAAGACCAGGAGCTGACTGTGGCTCAGATTATGAAGGAGCTGACTGTGGCTCAGATTATGAACTCCTTATTGCAAAAATTCAGACTTAAATTGAAGAAAGTAGGGAAAATCACTAGACCATTCAGGTACGACCTAAATCAAATCCCTTATGATTATACAGTGGAAGTAACAAATAGATTCAAGGGATTACATGTGATCAATAGAGTGCCTAAAGAACTATGGACAGAGGTTTGTAACATTGTACAGGAGGTAGTGATCAAAACCATCCCTAAGAAGTAGAAATGCAAAAGGGCAAGATGGTTGTCTGAGGAGGCCTTACAAATAGCTGAGAAGAGGAGAGAAGTGAAAAGCAAAGGAAAAAAGGAAAGATATACCCATCTGAATACAGAGTTCCGAAGAATAGCAAGGAGAGATGAGAAAGCCTTCCTAGGTGATCAATGCAAAGAAATAGAGGAAAACAATAGAATGGGAAAAACTAGAGATCTCGTCAAGAAAATTAGAGATACCAAGGGAATATTTCATGCAAAGATGGACACAATAAAGGATAAAAATGGTATGGACCTAACAGAAGCAGAAGATATTAAGAAGTGGCAAGAATACACAGAACTATAAAAAAAAGTCTTCATGACCCAGATAACCATGATGGTGTGATCACTTACCCAGAGCCAGACATCCTGGAGTCAAGTGGACCTAAGGAAACACCACTACGAACAAAGCTAGTGGAGGTGATGAAATTCCAGCTTAGCTAATTCAAATCCTAAAAGATGATGCTGTGAAAAGTGCTGCACTCAACAGGCCAGCAGATTTGGAAAACTCAGCAATGGCCACAGGACTGGAAAAGATCAGTTTTCATTCTAATCCCAAATAAAGGCAATGCCAAAGAATGTTCGAACTACCACACAATTGTACTCATCTCACACACTAGCAAAGTAATGCTCAAAATTCTCCAATCTAGGCTTCAACAGTACATGAACCAAGAACTTCCAGATGTGCAAGCTGAATTTAGAAAAGGCAGAGGAACCAGAGATCAAATTGCCAACATCTGCTGGATTATAGAAAAATCAAGAGAATTTCAGAAAAACATCTACTTCTGCTTCATCGACTACGCCAAAGCCTTTGCCTGTGTGTATCACAATAAACTGTGGAAAATTTTTAAAGGAAACTATAAACAAGGTGCAAAGACAACCCTCAGAATAGTGGAAAATAATAGCAAATGAAATAACTGACAAAGGATTAATTTACAAAATACACAAGCAGCTCATGCAACTCAATACCAGAAATATAAACAGCCCAATCAAAAAGCGGGCCAAAGACCTAAACAGACATTTCTCCAAAGAATACATACAAATGACTAATAAACACATGAAAAGATGCTCAACGTCACTCGTTATTAGAGAAATGCAAATCCAAACTACAATGAGATGTAACCTCACACCAGTCAGAATGGCCATCATCAAAAAGTCTACAAACAATAAATGCTGGGAGGGTGTGGAGAAAATCTTCTTGCACTGCTGGTGGGAATATAAATTGATACAGCCACTATGGAGAGCAGTATGGAGAGTCCTTAAAAATCTAGGAACTAAACTATCATATGACCCAACAATCCCACTACTGGGCATATACCCTGAGAAAATCATAACTGAAAAAGACACATGTACCCCAGTGCTCACTGTACCAGTATTTACAACAGGTAGGACATGAAAGCAACCTAGATGCCCATCGACAGATGAACGGATAAAGAAGTTTTGGTACATATGCAAAATGGAATATTACCCAGCTATCAAAAGGAACACATTTGAGCCAGTTCTAGCGAATTGGATGAACCTTGAGCCTATGATTCAGAATGAAATGAGTCCGAAAGAGAAAACCAAATGTCGATATTAATGCATATACCTGGACTCTAGAAAGATCGTACTGATGAACCTATTTGCAGGGCAGCAATGAAGATGCATACATACAGAACGGAACTGTAGACACAGTAGGCAAAGGAGAGAGTGGGATGAATTGAAAGAGTACCATGGAAACATATGTATTACCATATGAAAAATAGATAGCCAGGCAGAATTTTCTACATGATAAAATCAGCTCAAACTAGTGCTCTTTGACAACCTAGAGTGGTGGGATGGATTGGGAGGTGGGAGGGAGGTTCAAGAGGGAGTGGACATATTTATACCTAGGGCTGCTTCATATTGTTGTATGCCAAAAACCCACACATTATTGTAAAGCAATTATCCTCCAATTAAAAGTAGATAAATTGAAAAAAAAAGATGCGTCTGGTCAGCCAGGCTGTGGAGAGACATGGCTGATCATGCCTGGACCACAGAGAGGCCTGGGGGTGGGGGAGGAGGAGAGCAAAGGATCAGCACAGCCTTCAGAGATCTCCCACGCCCACAGCCCTGCACTTCCCGGCACCCTCTTCTCACCTAGGAGCCCTCAGCATCAGGATGGTGGCAGGCAAGCAGATATTGGAGGATGAAGCAACTCAACAGAGGAAAGGCCACACCCCACAAAGGCAAGTCTGAAACATGCCCCATAGGGACCACAGTGAGGCAGCAGCTGCTTCTGTTAGAGAAGAAGCCTGCTTTCCCAGATTCTCCTGCCTCAAGAGTTGTCTTCAGTTCTCCTTGGGTGTGTCTTCCCCCAAGCTGGAGGTGAGTGGGACCCTTAGGTATCTTCCCTTCCCTCCCACAGTAGCCTAACAGGGTGGGAGGGTCTACCTGGCACAATTATTTAAAACTGTGTCCACTTGTCTGCTCAGCCAAGCTCCTGGCCAATGTGGAGCCACTTGGTGTGGCCTCACCCCTGCAGGAGTCGGGACTGCCTTAGAATCGGGGTCAGGGAAGCCCCCTCGCCTGTGTCAGTAGGAACCCTGCAATGTGCACAAATGACACGTCGGCGTCTCGGGCTTCAGTCTTTACTAAAAGCTCAGACGTGCAGAGGGCACTGTCATCCTTGGCCATCAGCACCATCCTTCCTTGGTTAAGCACCCTCTCGGCAGACCCCCAGTACACACATGCATGGTGGACGTGCCTGGGTCTCCCCTGTGTCTCCCCGAAGGGCCAGAGCCCCCTCGCCCCCACTCAGGTCAGGGTAGAGAGAGGCAGTCACGTGATCGAGGGCAGGCCTCAGAAGCGGGGACACGGTGGCTGAGGGGGCCATTCCCCACAGCCCGGCCACCGACCTCTGCGCAGGCCTCGCCCTGCTGGGCTCCCTCAGGTGCTAGCTGTGTTCCAAGCAGGTCCTCTAGCCTGGGTCAGTCCCACTTCTGACAGACGCCCTTCTGTTTGTCTCCACAGTCAGAAATCCTGTCTGGGGAGCTGAGCTAATGCAGACTGAGCAGTGTAGAGGGAGGTACTATTCATAGAACCCCGAGCTCCACTCAGTACCTCAGAGATTCTTCAAATGAATCACTCAAATTTAACTTCGAAGTTTAAACTATTTTAAAATTACTGTTAAAAAACAGGGATTTAAACATTTATAATAGTAGTTTACCTTTGGAGGCACACCTCTGGAGGACTTGAAGGAAGCATGAGGGAACCTTCTGGGGGCTGAGAACATTCCATATCTTATTATGAGTATTGCTCTGAGAGTACAGGGATATGATTACACAACAATGCACTTAATGCCACTGAACTACCCACTAAAAAATGGTTAGGATGGTAAATTTCATGTTATATATATATTTTACCACAATTTTAAAAAATAGATTAAGACTGAACTCAAAACACTCCTTTAAAATTATTTCAATAAGTAAGATAGAAAACAAGTATAGGCATCAATGTTTTAAATCCATCAAGATGTGTACTCTTTACTTCCTGTAAGTTATATCCTAAATAAAACAACAAGGCAAAAAAAAAAAAAAAAAAAAAAACAACACTACTACATACCAAATATAAAATGTTGATAAACACCAAGCTTCCCCAGTTTCTCAAGGTACCAGACTATTTCATTTTCTAAAGGACTCAGGACAGCCCCTCCTACTACAGCTGGATTCTGAGATTTGAGGCAGCTGCTCAAAATCTCCTGGCATTGGCAACCGCATATCTATGTGATTCAGATTATTTTTCCACTCTGTGGGATGCTGGAATGACAAAATCATAGTGACAGATTATGGATAAGTAGTAGCCAGGATTAGGGAAAGACAGGGAAGGAAAGGGTGATTCAGGGCCAGCCTAAGGGAACTGCTTGGAAGGGACGAACCAGTTTTGCTCTTGATTGTTGAAGTGGATGGACGAATTTACACATGATAAAATGTCATGGAACAACAGGTAAAAACAAACCCTAAAATGAATGAATGCAAAAATCAGTGAAACCTGAACAAGACTGTAGTCTAGTTCACTGCATCCTGCCAATCAGTTTCCTGGTTTTGGAAATCCACTAGTTGTGCAAGATGTCACTACAAGAAGCCGAATGATTGATAAGAGACTTTTCCGTACTATTTTGACAGCTTAAAGAACTTCTATAATCATTTCAAAATATGAAGGTAAAAAAGTATAGAAGTAAACTGGATGAGACTGCTGTAAGACTTCCATAAGCCCAGTGTTCAAATTATTATTTTCATCAAATGCACCCATTATTCTTACTGGCTAACTTGATACAAGTAAATTGTGACATATTAGGATAAATGTATACTAACAAACACCATGTGGGTTTTGTGACTGTTTTTAAAGAAACTGACAGTATGTGGTTAAGTGTCAATGAGTAACATTATGGATTGCACTGTGTCCTCCCAAAAACTGTAAGTTGAAGCCACAACCCTCAGCGTGGAGATATTTGGGGACGGGGACTTTGAAGAGGTAATTAAGCTTAAATAAGGTCATCAGAGTGGGGCTGTGATCGAATATAAGTGGTGTCCTTATAAAAAGAGGAGTTTGGGGCACAGGTATACACAGAAAGAAGGCAGGTGAGGACACAAGCAGGAGACGGCCATCTGCAAGCCAAGCAGGGAGGCTCCAGGAGAGATCGAGCCTGTGGATGTTCTGGTTCTGAACGTCCAGCCTCCAAAACTGTGAGGCAATAACTGTCTGTGTTTAAGCCCCCCAGTCATGATATTTTGCTATAACTGCCTAGCAGATGAATATAGGTCACACGGGGATGTGGTTTAGATGAGGGAAGGACACATGAGAGAGCCAGCTGCGGTGCAGATATGAAAGTGATATATTCAAAAAAAATTAAAGCTGGCTCTAAATTACATGAAAGAAAACCATTTCATCAGATGCACACCACTCAAAAATATTGGCATCCATTCATTTGCATTCAATTTTATTCTTTCATTCAGTTAACAGTGGTGACCCAGCCTCTCTAGCCCTGCTAAAGGACACAACACATGGGTTAAAGCTGTCAGAGCTGACCTGTAAACACTGGGACAGAGCAGACAGTCCTCCAGGTAGCTTATGCTTTGGCAGTCCTGGCAGGGGACTGCCAGAGATGGACATACCCCAGTCCTCAGTCCTCTACAGTGTGAATCAGACTCAGACGGGCATCAGCTAACCCTCTGCTGAAGCCTACTATACGTTGCATTTGTCTAGTAATTCCATTATGGAGACAGCTCCCAAATAACAAAGCATGATTGGTTAGTTGGTTTTTAACACTTAGTTCTCAGACTTTAGAGGATTGATAAAGTATAGTATAAAAAAATCATTTTTAAATTCTGAAATGCGACATAAATGTTAGCTACCATTCTACAAGATTTGGAAAGACCTTGTAAGTGACCTTGTCCAAAGTGACCATTTTATGGATTATGGAGATTTACTAAGGGCTTCCCTTGTGGCTCAGCCGGTAAAGAATCGGCCTGCAATGCGGGAGACCTGGGTTCGATTCCTGGGTTGGGAAGATCCCCTGAAAAAGGAAATGGCAACCCACTCCAGTATTCTTGCCTGGAAAATCCCGTGGACAGAGGAGCCTGGCAGGCTATAATTCATGCGGTTGCAAAGAGTAGGACACGACTGAGTGACTTCACTTCACTGAAGGTCACCCAGCTCATATGTGGCAGAGCCAGAGCAAAGGCTCGGGATTACCTGCTGCCAGGACTCAAAGGGAAGCACAGGTTTGTAACATCTGCTGCTGCTGCTGCTGCTAAGTCGCGTCAGTCGTGTCCGACTCTGTGTGACCCCATAGACGGCAGCCCACCAGGTTCCCCCGTCCCTGGGATTCTCCAGGCAAGAACGAGGGAGTGGGTTGCCATTTCCTTCTCCAATGCATGAAAGTGAAAAGTGAAAGTGAAGTTGCTCACTCGTGTCCGACTCTTCGCAACCCCACGGACTGCAGCCCACCAGGCTCCTCCATCCATGGGATTTTCCAGGCAAGAGTACTTGAGTGGGGTGCCATTGCCTTCTCTGTGTAATATCTGAATTTCACAATAATAGATATATTCAATTCTATACCATTTTCCTTCACTTTTCCTATAATTTCAGTTCCAAACTGTGCTTCTGATGGTGCAATATTTCAACCTCCTAGTGAACAGAAATTTGTGCTACAGCAGACAAAACTGGCAATCTCTTGGTATTTCCCCTAAACCAAGTACTCTATTCCTGCACCCAAAGACCGGTTCCAATTTGAAATCTATGAGGGGTCTAGAGCAAGCCAGACATAACTGGGGACAGGAGAGAAAGAAAACTGGGGACAGGAGAGAAAGAAAACAGCAGTGTAGGGGAACGTGGGGAAGGTGGTACAGGCCGAAGGGCGGGGGCGAGGGAAACCGTGTTTTCCTGTGTTACGGATCAGCATTGCTACCGTTCAACCAGAAAGCGATGGGCCTGGGGCCAAGGCTGGGGGAACACACCAGTCCCACAACCCCGCAGTCACATCTCATCTCTGAGGACACTTGGTGAAGCTTCTGTCTCATGACAATCGTGTAATTCAGTGAGGTCCCCCTCCTTACTGGTGACCAACAGGCTCAGCCAAGTGCAACCCAACTAGTCACCTCGGGGCAGCCTGGAGGCTCCTCCCCTGGACTGCACTTTTCATTTCTTCCTTATTAACCCTGTCTAGATGACTTATGCCATAAGAAATTACAAAACTTTTTAGGAAAGAAGAAAAGTAAAATAAAATCAAAGGCCAAATTTACCAAAAAAAGAGGTAACAGAAAAGGCACAGCTTCTCTAAGGATGGCGCTTTCAGACTGGAAGGCTTATCAAGTGTCCACATTATCAGAGAGTATGGAGTTATTATTTTAACTCTAAACTTACCAACGGTGTCACAAGGCTCATCTTTGTGTACGCAGAAATCTGTCCTAAAAAAATTTTTAAAAAGACATAGTAAGGTGTGTGCAGTACCTCCAAGAATGGGAGAAGAAAACATGTCAATTAATTTTGATTACTTGTCTTGCCGATAACAAAGTTATTACTTTATTTGTCATGAATTATAATGAAAAATAATAACTAGCAGTGTTTTTTTTTTTTTTTTTTTGCCAAGATTAGCCACATTTCCAGCTGATAGGCCCAGTAAACCCCACATAAGACCCTCTTTTCATAACTAAACTATTCCACACCTAACACTTAGTTGCTGGAACGACTCCATCCAATGATGGAAGTTGCAGAAGATACTTACCAAATCATCTATCAGAGACAATTATTTGTCACTATCATCACACTACAGTGACTTCCGAAGTTACTCTGCTTGCGCAGGAATTAGTTTTATATGCTTGAATGACCATATATCACTTACATGAGAACACAACAAAAAAGTCATTTCTAAAAGTTATATTTTGGGACTTCCCCGGTGGTTCAGATGGTAAAGAATATGCCTGCAATGCAGGAGAACCAGGTTCAATCCCTGGGTTAGGAAGATCCATAGAGAAGGGAATGGCAACCCACTCCAGTAACCTTGCCTGGAGAATCCCACAGACAGAGGAGCCTGGCGGGCTATAGTTCATGGGGTTGCAATGAGTTGGACATGACTGAGCAGCTAACACACTGGGGGTCCAGTGGCTAAGACTCCACACTCCCCATGCAGGGCACTGGGGTTCAATCCCTGGTCAGGGAACTAAGATCCCACATGCTATGTGGCACAAACAAACAAACAAAAAGTTATGTTCTTTAGAGCTCCCTAGGATCTCCCAGGTGCGTGGCTGTGGACAAATGAAAAGCAAAGATGCTCGAAATCTGGTGTAGCCCTGGTTCTGCAGGCACCAGGGGCTCCGTCTGGACCCTTCTTTCTGCCCATAAATGCCCACAGGTGGAAGCTAACCAGAGCACTGTCTGAGGCAGTATCTTGCCCAAGACTTGGCGAGAACAGAAGTGCCTGGCCCCACGCTCATCCACCCACAGGGACCTGTGGGAGCTGGGAGAAATCACCCCTTCATCCACTCCAGTGAAGCTTCAGGCTGAAACGCATTGTAAGGCACCTCTTCTCATTCGACTTTAAAAAAAATTCTCTGGGAAGACAAACAGGGCCAGCCTGACGACGTGGGCACTAAGCAATGCTGAGAACGCAAGCGGCAGTCCTGCGCGGGCCGTGTGCCGCCTTCCCTTTCGGACAGCCCACCCCACTTCCGCATCCAATGTCCCCAGTTCCTCTCCCACCATCTATCAAAAAAATCTATTCTCGTGGAAGGGATCTCCCACTCACACTGGGGACAATGGCAAGAAGGCAGTGTAATGCCATCAGCTTTCCTTTTCTCTCCCTCCAACCCACAGCACGTTCTGTTCTATTTGTCTCCATGATGTAACCTGGGCTTCCCAGGTGCTGCAGTGGTGAAGAAGCCACCTGTCAATGCAGGAGATTCAAGAGACACAGCTTCAGTCCCTGCATTGGGAAGATCCCCTGGAGGAAGAAATGGCAACCAGCTCCGGTATTCTTGCCAGGAGAATCCCATGGACAGAGGAGTCTGGAGGGCTATAGTCCATGGGGTCACAGTCAGACACAACTGAATGACTGAGCATAGAATGGAACAATGTAACCCATGCCTAACACCTCTCAGCAATACGTGGCTGCCCACACGGACGGAGCAAAACCTGCGTGTTCCCAGCACCAACTCTGCTTCAGGCTGGCTATTCTACCTACCCACTAGACCGCAGAGTCCAGATCTGTAGGCATGAAGATTCCACGTGGGGTTCTGAGGTACAGAATACCCTGGTCGAGGCCACTGCCTCAGGCCTGCCAGGCACCCCAGCCACCCGGCGACCCCAGAGGAGGCGGCAGCCGGTGGGGTGTGGCAGCTTGGAGGGGCGGCCCTGAAGCTGGGCAAAGACAGCGGGAGGGAACTGGGCAGTGCCTTCGGCAACCCACCTGAGTGCTGCTGACTGTACTTCCAATCTTTCACAATAAACATGTATTTTGGTAATCAATTTTAAAACAGTTTTTAACAAAGGATAAAAGGAAGCCTTGAAGACCCCCATGCTTTTTACAACCCCCTCCAAAACCAAGGGAGCCTCCATGGAAATGGAGATGGAATAACCATAGGAAAACAAAGACTCGTGCCTTGATTTTTTCTGTCAAAGATGACTTTCAGAAGACTAATTACAGGCAATAGAGGGTGGCAAGGAAGATGCAGAGGCAGAGAGGCAACCCAATAAAATTAGGGACATAAATATATTCACTGGCCTTGTATTTAACTAACCCCAACTCAATTTTCTTGACCTGACACTCCCCACTGGAATGTTCTGAGCATGTCACACACACACACACACACACACACACCAGACTGGCCTGAGACCTCGCTCCAGGGTTTCCCAGAGCAAGCAACTGAAAGTGTCATCGCATTGCCTCACTTGGGCAAGGGGAGAAAGGCTGTGTGGGCATTAGTCTCATAGGAGAGAACTAAACAGGCTGACGGGGCTGCTGAGGGAACCGGCCGCACCTCCTCCTGTCTGGCTCTCCGGCCAGCTTGGGTGAAGACGCTTAAAGGGCACGGTGTGCCCTCTCATCCCGGCTTCCCTGTAGGGAAACGGGTGGTCCCAAGCGATGGACCCTGCAGCATCCCCCGCTGCTTCTCCCGAGGAGGTGGGTTCACAGGGGGCCAAGTTCAATTAGAGGCCTGCTTTGAAAGGGTCACCAAAACCTAAATCTTTTCTCCCCTTCCTGTTCAAGGTCCTTTCTCAGAAAAGGAAAGTAAAGCCATCCGCCTGCAGGGGCAGCTTCATCTCTAGGTTCTCTGGCTCCTACATACCAGACCCACAAATACGGGCTGCAGGAGTCAACAGAGAAATGGAAAAGAAAAAATAAAAAAGGGAGGGTCGCAGTGCAGCTCTCCAGCCTTTACGTCTGCTCACATTCACATTCCACTGTTTCTACCTCAAGAAAAGCCTACATGGATCTACAGGCCAGAGCGGACTCCACGGATGTGTGAGCTGTACCATCACACAGGCCCCTCACCCAGAAGCCTCCCATTCCCCAACCTGCTTTAACGCTCTGCTCAATGTCTTGAAATTCTTAACAATTTTTTAACATGGGATCCCATGCTTTCATTCTACACTAGGCACAAGTTACATAGCTAATTCTGTATATCACCTATTGCCTGGCATACAGTTGGGGTTTAATAAATACTGACTCCTTTACTAAATGACTGGCATACATTTCCAGGCCACTTTCAACGTGCCTTATCAGCTCGCTGGTGGCCTCATCTCTCCCCAGTGTTTAAAAATGTAACGCCACAGGTACCCACCAATCTGTCCCATAAGCAAGACCAAAGGCTGAGAGAAGACCATCCCTGGGGCTGGGTAGGGACTGGGTGGAGTCACATGGGAAGAAAAAGTGGAGGGACAGCTGGACACGTCCCATTGGTCACACTCTCAACTGGCCATGCGTGTCCCTACAGCTATTTTCCAGGAGCATAGACCTGGGTCTCGGGGGTAAAACTCCTGGCTTTCTGGAGGAGATGTGGAGCCAAAGGTGAGGCCACGACAGGTGTGAAGCTCCCTGAGGCCCAGTCTGTGCATGTTCCGCCTGGTCCCCAGGCTCAATCTACTGAGAGGTCCCTGCTGGCCCCACAGGGCTGCAGCTGCTGGAGATACAGTGCCCACCACTCCTGTCTCAGCAGCTTCTGCTTGACATGTCATGCTCCCTTCTCAGCGGCTGGCCGTCTGTACAGCTGGTGGGCGCCCAGGAGGATACGCTGTCGGGCTCAGCCACAGCCCAGATGGAAAACAAAAGGCAAAGAAACCACACCAGCCAGCCCCAGGACTGGAGGATGCTGGCCCCTGAATACGGCCCCTGAATACGCACGGCCTCCAGTTAGACCCTCAGTGCAGATTACTCCAGGGGGAAGGGCCGCTGGTCCACAGCGGCAGCTGCCTCGCACCCGACTTCCCTGTGAAGATGTCAGCCCATCAGTATTCCAGCCCAGGGAACCACAGCTCACAGCCTCTGATTTCTAAATGGTGCGTCTCAGTCCCATGGGCTTCCAGCCCTGGCTCCGTGGCCGCCGCCCTGTCCTTGTAGGAGGGCTTCAGTGTAACGTCTCTGAGGACCCAGGAGACGGACAGCACCATTGGTTTAGTCCAGTGGCCCCACGGAAGCGAGAGGGACCAAGATTGCTCGAAAAGGAGAGAGGCAACGCCGGCAGGGCCAAGGCCTCTGCGTCTCTGCCTGCCGCTGAAGACACCTTGCCTTCCCAGGCCACCAGACATCCTCCTCACCGGCACCCACAACCCGTCTACAATCAGGACCACCCCCTCCAATGTGCTTAGTTAGAAAAGAACATTTTAAAAGATTTTTACTGTCGTAAAATAAGTTCTACAACAGTAAAACTTACCATCTTACCCATTTTTAAGTATACAGTTCTGCAGTGTCTGAACTGCAGGTATATTCACATTGTCCTGCAACATCTCCAGAACTCTTGGAAGAGTGAAATTCTATATGCATTAAACACCTCCCTATTCCATTCTCCCCGCAGCTCCTGGCCACTAACCATTTCTGTCTAAATGAATTTAACTTTTCTAGGTGTGTCATACGAGTGGGATCACAAAGGATTTGTCCTCTTATGACTGGCTTATTTCACTCAGCAAAATATCCTCCAGGTTCATGGTAACCAGTGTTAGAATTTCCTTCCTTCTTAAGGCGGAATACTATTCCATTTGTTGGAATACAAACAGCAACAAACACCAGACCCCACGTTTTGTTTATCCATTTCTCCATTGATGGACACTTGGGCTGCTCCCACATTACTTACCATTAGTAATGTTGCTATGAATAGAGGTGTTTGAATACTTCTTTAAAACTCTGCTTTCAATGCTTCCAACGCTTTTAGAAGTGGACTTGTTGGACCATATGGTAGCTCTAGTTTTAATTTTTTGAGGAACTGCCATACCGTTTTTCACAATGGCTGCACCATTTTACATTCCCACCAACAGGACACAAGGGTTCCAATGTTTCTACATCCTCGCCAACACTTGTTCTGTGGTCTGGTGTTTTGTTTTAATAATAGGCATCCTAATGTGTATGAGGTGTAAAGAAGAACATTTTTATGCAAAATATTTCCGGTATGGTAAATAAGCTGTTGGGACACAGGAAAAAGAGAAAGGAGAAAGCTGAATGGGAAGCATTCTAAGGCTGAGGGTGCATGCAGTCTCTCTCGTGGTGTTTTGTAAAAAGGCTAATCCAGTAGCTTTGTCAACACTAACTTTGGTAACATCCATTGCCTCTGATAAAAAGGCTATTTGTTCCCAAACCTAAACCGCTTGCAAGTATTTTCTCCCCCAGACAAGAGAGGAAACAGCAGGAAGGTGAATAACCAATATAGAGGAAATCCCCCTGGGTTATTCTCAACAAAACACCAGAATTTATACATTTCATATAGTATTTATAGAAACCACTTTCAAAGTAATAAACCTGGAAGTTTAGCTGCATATTCTAAAGGCGATATTACATAGAGCTCCTTTCTAGGAAAAGTTTGTACTACTCATTGAATTATCATTTGGAAAATCAATCACATTAATTTATAGTCACATATAGACAAGGTTCCCAAGGAACCATGCCTGCTCCCCAAATCAAACCCACTCTCAAAGCCTGCAGCCATATGCTCAGTACAATCTTCAGTGCTTTACTGAGTGCCCCAGAGGCTCCAAAAACCATTTGAAAGAGCATGGAAGCCTCTGATTAGTGAGTGTGGGGGCCAGAGCTGCTGAAGAGATGGCATCCGGGGGTTCCCATCACTGACAGGGGTGGGCAAACGCAGCTTAAAGCAAGTACAAGGTCAGGCTCACCCCTTATCTTTGGTGCCTAGTAGACCACCAGCCACATGAAGGCAATTGGAATTACTGAATAGACTTCCCAAATGTCCCATTATACATTTAATCACATCCTGTAGAAGCAGCAAGTGTTCTCATAAGGGATCAGTGTGCTGCAGATCACATTTTAACCCTTTAGGGTTCACAACCGATGAATCATCTACAAGTGTGATTAGGTATCTCTTCGGTGTCTGGTGGTGGCAATGTGCATGTTCTAGGTTTTTTGAGGAGAAGGCTACTGAGCTATCATACCTGGTACCTGGTGCCTGAGGCTGAGATCACATAACACATCTGGCTACCTTCAGGACGTCATCAAGCCAGGGGCTTGTACATGGCCCAAGAGATGCAAACCGAGAGCCTTTCTGGGCTCAAATCCAACGTCTTAAACCAGATTTAACTCCTCTTAGAGGAGTAGGCTGTCTTCATGCTAAAGATACGGTAAACTGTTCCCTTTCTCTGAACTCACAAAAAAAAAAAAAGCATATAATTTTGAAAGTAGTTTCTTAAAAAACAAAATCTTAAAACCAAGGTTGATACATTCATTCAAAAAGTAAAACATTGTATTTTAATCTAATGGGTTAAATTATCATGAATCATTTCCACATATTTTCTAAAAGGGGATTTTGGTGTGAACTCATAATACATTTTATTTATATTACTGAGGTAAAACAATCAAGGAAAATCAGTTTTTCTAAGAGAGATTTGAGACAGGAAAAAATTAAATAGCCACATCTATACCTACAGTGAGTTGAATTGTGTCCCCAAAAAGACATGTTTAATTCCTAACCCCCGGTCCCAGGAAATGTGATCTTATTCGGAAAGAGAGTCACTGCAGCTGTAATCAAGTTAAGATGAGGCCACACTGCATTAGGTTGGGCCCCAGTCCAGTGACTGGTGTCCTTAGAGAAGAGGGAAACGTGGACACAGGGAGAACACCACGGGACGATGGGGGAGAGACTGGAGAGATGCACCCACAAGACTGGGGATGCCCAGGACTGCAGCCGCCTCCGCAAGTTAGGGAGGAGGAGGGATCCTGCCTCCTGGCTTCAGAGAGAGCAAGGCCCTGCCCACACCTTGACTTCAGACTCCTGGCCTCCAGAACTGTGAGAAAATACATTTCTGGTTTTTTGAAGCCACACATTTTGTGGTAGTTGGTTACTGTCACCCTAGAAAACTAAAATAATGTTGCTGCCGTCTACACAGAGAGATGCCATTGATTACTACTGTCCAGCAGGGTCCCTGGCTTCCCTCTCAACCAGGAAGAGTACATCCAGCTCTGCAGACGTGAAGCTCAGCTCCTGGCTTCAAATGGAGCCTCTCTGTGAATCCCATGGGCCTCTGTGCCTGCTGCTGTGTCCTGACAGTGCCCATAGATGGGGCTGTGCACAGCACACACATTCACCTACGTGGACTTCTTGAAGCTGCCTTGCGCTGGGCTCAGTTGCTTTAGTCGTGTCCTACTCTTTATGACCCTGTGGACTGCAGCCCGCCAGACTCCTCTGTCCATGGGATTCTCCAGGCAAGAATTACTGGAGTGGGTTGCCATGCCCTCCTCCAGACAATCTTCCTGACCCAAGGATCGAATCCACGTCTCCTACATCTCCTACACTGCAGGTCGATTCTTAACTGCTGAGCCACTGGGAGCATGGACTTCCCTGAACAGGAAAACTGGGGGCATCCACTCCCTCCAGTTAGGAAGCAGCCTCATACACAGGTGAGCTCTTTCCAGTGAGCTTTATATTTGGTGTTGGGAAGAGGTAGTAGACAAATTTTCTTGAGTTTTAAGAGTCTTGGGTAACTAGAATTCAGTAGTTTTATATTCATAACAGCAATAACAATAATAATAGCTAATACTTTTGTCCTTACTTTGGGGCACTATGAAAGTGCTTCCCATGGTCATTTAATCCTCACATCTCAGAGGCAGAGCTATCATTTATCCCCATCTTACAGATGAGGAATTCAAGGTTCAGACAAGTGCCCAAAGGTCTGATTTCCAAGCCTGAATTTCTCTCCAATGGGAAATGCCTTCCCTCTCAAGTCTGCAGCCCCAGGCCGAGTCCAGCTTTACCTGGTCACGAAAACAGCAGCATCCACGGGGGGCGTGTCGTCCTTGCCTCCTGGAACCTGGTTGTTGCCGAGGTACCGTGCACCTCCGTACTCTTCATTCTGCCAGTGACAGAAGCTCTCCAGGGACCGCTCACCATGATGCCCAATGGACAACTTGGCCTAAAAGAAATCAGGGGGCGGTTACAGAAGCAACTTCCCAGGGAAGCCAGAGTTTATGCTCAGACCACAGTGCGGGTATTAAGGAAGAGACAGGGGCTCGCAGGGGCATTATTCAATGTCACCTGCCCACAGCGCTGGTAGGCAGATGTAGAGACCCAGAGAGAGGCTACCAGGGCCTTACCTAGAAGTTAGGATGAAGACTATCTTATTAAAGATAAGCTTTCTTCTTTTTAGCAAACTGAAGAGCATACCCAATGTTCTCATGTGCACTGCTTAACTCTTTAGGTAACACTTTCATAAGGAAAGACCAGAAAACGATGCTAGAGTGCTACAGTGCTACAGTGCTACAGTGCACCAAATTCAGCCTGAAGCTTGGGTATAGCTTTGGGTATAGCTCCAAAAGGCTAGCCATGATCGCAAACATCAACTCTGCACCCAGGAGACACGGGGGAATGAAGGGGGGGGACAAAGGTCCACTGCTCAGGGCTCCCCGAGAGGCTGCGGTTACGTGCACGCCAGCAGCAGTGCCCGTCTGCCTCCCACCAGGCATCCCTGGTCGCTGGCCTGGGGCACACTGCTGCCACCTGACAGCCAGGGACAGAGGGCAAGACAAAACACACAGGCCCTCCTCAGCATTCAGCAGCCACTAAGAAGCCTAAGGACCAGATTCGTCTCCTGTAACTGTGCTGACGGACACTTACAGGGCGTTGTCGTAGCAGGACAAGCTTGGTAACCTGAATGTTGACTTTAATTCCAAGGCTCTGGTGCTGAAACATATTGTATACCTGTCAAGAGAGAAAAAAAGAAATGTAGAGAGATACCAAAAAAAAAAAAAATAGCAGTATCCTAAAACAAACAAAGATATTAGGTAAAAACTAAGGATATCTGAACAAACTATGGACGTCAGTCAATAATAATCAACAACACTACCCCATTAGTTATAATAAACATATCATATTAATGTAAGATGTCAAAAACGGGAAATTGTGAATGGGAATTCAATGTACTGTCAATTTTTTAATAAATCTAAAACATAAAATATAAATGAATGAAATATAAACATATTCATTTATAAATTAATGAAATATAAATTATATTCATTAAATGTTAATTACTTAAAAATATTTTTTAAAAACTGTGTTCTTCTAGTACAAAAAAATCTAAATATATGATTTGCAATCATATATATATATATATATGAAATTCAAATTTCAATGTTCATAGATATTTACTGGAACAAAAAATACATACACGTAAGATTTATAACCCAGATTTTATTTAAAAGGCCTTCTGAGACAAAAAAAATTCCCATAAATATAAATTCCTCAAAAGAAACTTGCATAACAGGAAACTCTGGAATCACATACATGTTAGGGCATACAAGCTTACATGCAAAGACCAATTGGAAATAGGCTGGTTGAAAAAAAAATACATAGGATGGGTGAATTTGAAAAAAAAAAAGAAATGGTTTCAGCTGATTCTGGGGTTTCCTGCAGGAGGGTGAAGAGGATCTTCATGACGGTAGGGGCAAAGTCCGTGCCTGTGGCCCTCTGCCACGTGCCAATCTGCATCATCCCTAACCCTCCTCACAACCCATCACAGGTGGTGTCTGCACCAACCTCAACTGAATGAAATCAAGCCACTCGCTCCGGACTCACAGTCAGTCAGCTATGACCACAATCCAAATCTAGCCTTGTCCAGCCATAAAGGCCACATTCCTATTTTACCTTAAGTCCTCATTCTAACCAAAGTTCGTCATGAGATACAGTAACAGAAAAGCATAAACAAAAACAAAACTTGTCGCTCAGTCGTGTCCGACTCTTTGCGACCCCATGGACTGTAGCCTATCAGGTTCCTCCGTCCATGGGATTTTCCAGGCAAGAGTGCTGGAGTGGATTGCCATTTCCTTCTTCAGGGGATCTTCCCGACCCCGGAATCGAACCCAGGTCTCTCGCATTGCAGGCAGACACTTTACCATCTGAGCCACCAGGGAAGCCCATAACAGAAAAGCATATACCCCCTTAATTCTGCACCTCTTGTTGGTAGAACTTAGTTACAGGGGTCTCAACATCAAGAAATCACAGAATTCAAGGGGAAGAAGGATAGGAAAAGTCAAGTAAGACAGAAGAATGAAAGTTGATGTAGACAGGAAAAAAAAAAAAAAAACATCGGATTTGAGGACCCCCAGATCATGACATCTTCCTGAGTTCCTTCTCAGGAGAGAGTGGGATGCAGGGAGGCAGAGTGGAGTAGGTGATAAAGGTAGCAGTATAAGATAAGAAGGAAAAGCTAAGAACCTTTTAAATATTCCCTTTTCCTTTTAAATTAGGAAAATACTTTGGTTTCATTATGTCCTTTTCCCAATGTTATTAATATATAATTGCCTTAGGTTCAGGTATACAACATGATGTTGATGCTGGGAAAGATTGAAGGCAGGAGGAGAAGGGAACACGAGGATGAGATGGTTGGATGGCGTCACCGACTCAATGGACATGAATTTGTGCAAACTCTGGGAGACGGTGAAGGACAGGGAAGCCTGACGTGCTGCAGTCCATGGGGTCACAAAGAGTCAGATGTGACTGAGCAACTGAATAACAATATAACATTATGATTATATATCCTATATACCACAGTATATATAATATAGTAAATATATACATATCTCAAAATGATTACCACAGTAAGTTTAGTTAACATGCCTCAACCCACACAGTTACAACTGTTTTTCTTGTGAAAGAACTTTTAAGACCTACTCTCTTAGCAACTCTCTGGACTTCCCTGGCGGCTCAGATGGTAATGAATCTGTCTGCAATGTGGGAGACCCAGGTTTGATCCCTGGTACAGAAAGATCCCCTGCAGAAGGGAATGGCAACCAACGTAAGTATTCTTGCCTGGAGAATTCCATGGACAGAGGAGCCTGGCAGGCTACAGTCCGTAGGGTCACAAAGAGTCAGACACAACTGAGAGACTTTCACTCTTCGCAGCTGTCAAATATATGATACTATAGTCCTGTTAACTATAGTCACCATGTTGTACATTACATCCCCAGGACTTATTTATCTTACAACTAAAAGCTTGCACCTTTGACCACCTCCACCCATATCCCTACTCTCAGCCTCTGGGAACCACCAATCTGTTCTCTGTATCTATAAATTCAGTTTTTTTTTTAGATTTCACTTATAAATGAGATCATACTGTATCTGTTTCTAAGTTACTTCACTTGATTTTGGATATGTTACTTTTTTTCTGATAGACGTAATCTAGAGGGAGAATTTTTCAGCAGGGGCATTCAAACTTTCTCTCCAGTACATCAGCAGCAACATAAAGCAATGGCTACAGCCGACAGCACGGCCACAGTTAATCCAGGCCCTGTGAAGCTGGGCACACCACTGGGCATGGAAGCAGCAGAAACCAGGCATGCAGTGTTTGAGCATCTGTGCGACAAAGGAATTAGCTGTGTCAGTGCTTGGACTTTTCTCTTTGAAAGCTATTATTAAAGCAAAACAATCTTTGTGTAATTTAATATTCTTTCCCACAAGGAAAAAGACAACATATTCAGTTCTTCTGTTCTCACTCCCTCCTTCCAAAACTTTTTCTTTCCTTAAGAACAAAATTGCAGTCATTTTTTAAATTCTGGATCATCTGTAGGCCAATTCTGAAGTCATGCCTTAGCTACCTATCCCCAAACCTGGGTGAAGAAAGGAAAAGCACATAACTTTTTCCTTGTTTTGATATTCTGAGAACCACCCAATGGCTATAAATCAAATTTTTCCAGAAATATTCAGCCTTAGGATTGGGCCCAAACTAGAAAACCTCAATTCAAAACATGAAAACTGGGAAGAATAAAAACTTTAAATTATGAGGGAGAAAATTCAAGTCACAGAGGGTTTCAAAGCGCAATCGAAACATTGCCTTTAACAGTAACACCAGCCAAAGACATTAAAGAATACTGCAGGTTTAAAGGAACAACACAGGAAACCGGTTCTCAGGGTGTTCTGACACACCCCCTGAAAGCAGCATGAAGAATGGAGCCTGAACGGAATGATGCAGGTTTCAGCAAGGACAGAACCATGGGGACAAACTCCCTCCTCAGAATTGCTGGGTTCTTCCTCTCCACCTGAGGACACTTCGGCACATTCTGTATAAGGCTCAGGTGCTATCCTTGGAACAAATACACAAAAAAATACATGAGCTGGAGCAGGAGAAAAGCTTCATGCTCCAGGAGCTGGGATGGAGGGCAAGATGGGGACCTGCTTAATGAGCACTGAGTTTCAGTCTTGCCAGATAACAAAGTTCTCAGGTTTGGTTTTTCAACAATGTGAATACATGTAACCATCCGGAATTGCACACTTAATGACTAAAATGGTCAATTCTGCTATGTGCATTTACCAAATTAAAACTTTTTCATTAGCTAACTTAATAAGCCTCATGCTCTCAAGATGTTCTCTAGGAAGCCTGCAGGAAGCTACCGGCTTTGATGTGTAACCGGGAGGCTCACGTTCAGGAGAGCGGGTATGGAAACCTGATCGCGGCTGAAGCGTCTTGTCCCGGGGGTAGAGCACGCTCCCGCAAAGCCGGGCAGACACGCGTTCTCCCGCCGGGGCCGGGGCCAAGCCAGGCTGGCCAGCTGAAAACCTGACAGCACCCCAGAACACAAAGCACCAGGCCTCAGAGATGTGTAGCAAAGGCTGCCTGTCTTCCTCGCCTGTGTGGAAATGCACGCTTGGGAGAGCCGTGGAGGTGGCGGCCTCATGGTCTTTAGGGAGACACCTGGCTGGAGAGGAAGCAGCGCAGCGATGTCTGGAGTCTGTCCCGCTCTGGCTGGCTGCGTCCTGGCACGCTCAGAGCCCCGGCTGTGTCCACCGCATCGGTACCCGGGCGCCTAGCCGGGGCCCTGCAGCCAGCAGTGCAGCGACCTGGGGACACCGTCAGGGAGGGGCAGACAGGGACAGGTGACGGAGCACGTGGAAGGAACTGGTCCAAAGGCTGGGTAGGGGTGCTGTTCGCAACTCCAGGCCTGTGGGGTGGGCGGGGAGGGTGCTCACAAGAGCACCACCTACCAGCATGACTCAGGGCCTCCCTAGGGACACAGCGGAACCAGAGGTGACACGCTTACATCGCCGGCTGCACCCACCCAGGCCCCACCCTGGAGGGGG
>NW_011494796.1:4415767-4433135 GCF_000754665.1 Bison bison bison | reverse complement strand
GCTATATTCTCTAGCAGTCCCTCTGACCAGGGTCCCTGAAGCAGCAGCAACACACCCTGGGCACAATTTGGAAATGCATTCTGGAGCCCACCCCAGACCCAATGAATCAGACAGCCAGGGGGGAGACAAGCCGTCTACATCCACCAAGCCCCCCAGGATCCCTAGGCTGTGGGAACCAGTGAGCCTTTGAACACGCCACTGGTCTCTGCTCACCAGAGAGAGGCTTGTTGTATGTTTCACATGGTAATTGAGTCAAATTGATGTCATTTTTCCTCCAAACAGAACTCGCCTGGAATGTCTCAGGTTTTCGTTCCACTCTGTGGTTGTTAAGGAAGCTAAAAACAACCAAAGCTCTGTCAAGTGGCCCCATTTTCCAGCTTGGCTGCCCAGACCCATGGCTTCGAGTGTCAGCACCACCTGTTTCCGTCTGCAATTTGTTCTTTAAAATATTCCTGCTCCAGTGTCACCACCACCCCCAAGCAAAGGAAAATCAAGTCATGCATATAAAAAAGGCACTACCGCACATTTGGAAAATCAGCCAGATTTTCAAATCACTCAGAGCACAGGCTGCAGCTTTCTGACAGCTCAGAGATCCAGGTCTGGGCGAAGTGTCTCTCACACATAACCACACAGGTAAGCATACTTGCAATGTGAAGAGGACTGCTGGAACACACAACCCAGCGGGACCCTATCTCCCTCTCAGCCAGGAGGGAGGGATCTTTTAAGACACAACTGACCCGTGCAGCAGCCTTTCAGCTCACTCACAGCGAAGCTGAGCGCCGGGGCACCACGCCCCGCCCTCCCGTCACCCACGGAAGCACCTCTCCCTTTGCCTCCCAGATGCCAGGATGACCCTACTGGCCAGCTCCTTATGTCAGGACAATGCCTTCCCTTCTAAATAGAGGGTCAATCATCACAGAGGTGTCCTTAACTGCCCTGGTCACTTGTTACCACCTGGATCTTTGTGTAGCATTTTTTAAAATTTGCACACAAATCTCATGGAACTGTCTGCTGGGTGCTCTTGGTTGGCACCACCACATGAGGTCTATGAGGATGGGAAGTGTCGTGGTCCCTGCTTGATCCCTAGAAAAGTCCCCAGTGCACATTAGATACCCAGTAAAAATATAACTGAATGGAATTACTAAGTGTATTTCATTTTATTTTTTATAGTGATAAAATACATACAGAGTTTCCCAGGGGGTGCAGGTGGTAAAGAATCCACCTGCCAATGCAGGAGACGCAAGTGGGTTCAATCCCTGGGTCAGGAAGATTCCCTGGAGGAGGAAAGGACAACCTGCTCTAGTATTCTTACCTGGAAAATGCCATAAACAGAGGAGCCTGGCAGGCTACAGTCCACGGGGTCACAAAAAAAGTCAGACACGACTGAGCAACTGGGCACACACATAATACATATAACATAACATTCACCGTCTTAACCACTGTTAAGTACACAGTTCAGTGGCATTAAATGCAATGTTGTCATTGTGCTCCCGTCACTACATCCATCTTCGCAGCCTTTCTGTCTTCCCAGACTGAACCTCTGCATCCATTCAACAACGACTCACTCCCCTCTCCCCTTAGTCCCGGCAACCCACCACTACTTTCCGTGTCTATAAATAAGACTACACCAGGCACCTCTTATGAGTGGAGTCATATAGAATCTGTCTTTTTATGATTGGCTTATTTCCTTACCATAATGTGCTCAAGGTTCACCTACATCATAGCATGTGGCAGAGTTTCTTCCCTTCTTAAATTTGAATCATATTCAATTATATATGTGTGCTTATATATATATATATACATACACACACATTTTTGCCTATCCTTCAATGGATATTTAGGTTGTTTCCTCCGTTTGTGAATTATTTGTGAATAATGCTGCCATGAATAAATAAATATCTCTTGGAGACCCTGCTTTCATTTTGTGTATATACCCTGAAGTGGAACCACAGAATCATGTACCTTGTGCTGCTGCTGCTAAGTCGCTTCAGTCGTGTCCCACTCTGTGCGACCCCATAGACGGCAGCCCACCAGGCTCCTCCATCCATGGGATTTTCCAGGCAGGAGTACTGGAGTGGGGTGCCATTGTGTATCTTGTGAGTGAACCTCTTTCATGCTCTGGCCTGTGTAGAGTCTGGACACTCTGCTGAGATGTTTTAAATTTTTCTCTTTTGGCTAAGGATGCTGTTTTCATTGGGGAAACCTCCCTCACTGGGTGAGCTCTGGACAAAGGAAGGAACCCTCTTTCTACTGCAGAAACCAAAACAGGTGAGAACTCACTGTGCCTGCCACAGAAGCCTTGGCGGGGTGCCGGCAGTGGAGAGACGGTCCCAGGACACACAGTGGCTCCAGGACCATGGCCACACTCCTGCAGAGCTCAGCCCTGCTCTCTCCTGCTGCCTGGCCTCCCTCCCTGCGGCCTCCTGCCCTTTACCTTCCCCCAATTCTGACGCTGGTGACCCAGCCTCCCTTTTGATTCTGGGCTCCTCGGTACACACCTCCTAAACACAATTCCACTCCTGCTTCAGTTAGCCCAGGTGCAGTTTCTTCTCAGTTCAGTTCAGTCGCTCAGTCGTGTCCGACTCTTTGCGACCCCAAGAACCGCAGCACACCAGGCCTCCCTGTCCATCACCAGCTCCTGGAGTTCACCCAAACCCATGTCCATTGAGTTGGTGATGCCATCCAACCATCTCATCCTCTGTCATCCCCTTCTCTTTCCACCTTCAATCCTTCCCAGCATCAGGGTCTTTTCCAACAAGTCAGTTCTTTGCATCAGGTGACCAAAATATTGGAGTTTCAGCTTCAACATCAGTCCTTCCAATGATCAGGGCTGATCTCCTTTAGTATGGACTGGTTGGATCTCCTTGCAGTCCAAGGAACTCTCAAGAGTCTTCTCCAACACCACAGTTCAAAAGTGTCAATTTTTTGGTGCTCAGCTTTCTTTATAGTCCAACTCTCACATCCATACATGACTACTGGAAAAACCATAGCCTTGACTAGACAGACCTTTGTTGGCAAAGTAACATCTCTGCTTTTTAATAAGCTTAGTCTAGGTTGGTTGTAGCTTTCCTTCCAAGGAGGAAGCAGTTTCTTCTGCTTACAGTCAAAACCCTTGACTGAGCCAAGCTCACTCTTCTCTGGGTTACAGAGCTCCTTTCTTCCCTGTTTTAAAACAGGACCACTCTGCCTGATGCCAGGGTTCTTTTATTACCTCTTCCATGCTTCACAAGTCCTCAAAAACAACCAAAGTGGTTCTGTTCTCATCCTTTCCTCTGGTTCTCTACAGACTGACTCAACAGGACTCAGAAGTGAATTCATTCGCGGCAGCCAAGCACGCTCTCACAACAGTTCTTGCCCACTGAACTTGTTTTATCAGCTCCATCTTGATACCTCCTCCGTGAAGGACAAGGTGTGAGCTGGGAAGAGAGATGGGGCAGAGAGGGACCACCCATAGAACAGGGTGGGAGGTGTAAATATGTAATTGTATTTATGTAAAAACACTTCCTGCCAGAGTTTAGGACACCACATCTGTGTGATATGCTTAGAATACAAAAGGCTTTTCAGAAGTAAATTAATCGAGGAATTAGAAAGGGAAAGCCAGTGTTGACACAACTCCAGTGCTAAATCCTTTGCACAGGATGTTAGAAAATGGTATTAATCACTCATTTATGAGTTCACAGTGCCACAAAAATTTCTTGATTCTCTACACATGTCCAAGGCGCTGGGGAAACAACAATGAAGGCACGTACAGCCCTATCTTTGAGCTTATAGATGGCGCAGAGACAGTTAGCAGGGTGGGTTCTTAAAAAATCCTGTTACATATGCAGTACACGAAATTTACATTTTTAAGTGTATGGTTTAGCAGCATTCAGTACACTCACACTGTTGTGGAACAGTCACTATTTTCCATCTACAGAACACTTTCATCTTCTCTAGTTGAAACTCTGCAGCTATTAAACACGAACTCCCCACTCCCTGCCCCACTGTAGCCCCTGGTAAGCACCATTCTGCTTTCTGTCTCTGTGAATTTGACTACTCCAGGGACCTCCCTTGAGTGTAATCATACAGTGTTTGGACAGTATCCTTTTGTGACTGGATTATTTCATTTAACAAAATGTTCTGAAGGTTCATCCATGTTGTAGCATGATCAGAATTTCATTCCTTTTTTAGGCTGAATGATAATTGAGTGTATATACCATATTTTGTGAATCCCTAACGAGATGGGACTACCAGACCATCTTACCTACCTCCTAAGAAATCTGAATGTGGGTCAAGAAGCAACAGTTAGAGCCTTACTTGGAACAAATAACTGGTTCAAAATTGGGAAAGGAATATGACAAGGCTGTATACTGTCCCCCTATTTAACTTCTAGGCAGAGTACATCATGCAAAATGCTGGGCTGGATGAATCACAAGTACTAGAATCAAGAGTGCTGGGAGAAATATCAACAATTTCAGATATGCAGATGATATCACTCTAATGGAAGAAAGTGAAGAGGAACTAAAGAGCCTCTTGATGAGGGTGAAAGAGAAGAGTGAAAAAGGTGGCTTAAAACTCAACATTCAAAAAACGAAGATCATGGCATTTAGTCCCATCACTTCATGGCAAATAGATGGGGAAACAGTGGAAACAGTGGCAGATTTTATATTGGGGAGGGGCTCCAAAATCATTGGGGATGGTGACTGCAGCCATGATATTAAAAGATGCACGCTCCTTGGAAAGAAAGCAATGACAAACCTAGATAGCATATTAAAAAGCAAAGGCGTCACTTTGCCGACAAAATTCCGAATAGTCAAAGCTATGGTTTTTCCAGGAGTCGTGTATGGATGTGAGGCTGGACATAAAGAAGACTGAGCACTGGAGAATTAATACTTTTGAACTATACTGGAGAAGTATACTGGAGAAGATATACTGGAGATATACTGAAGAAGATATATTGAAGATACTGGAGAAGACTCTTGAGAGTCCCTTGGGCAGCAAGAAGATCAAACCAGTCTATTCTAAAGGAAATCAACCCTAATATTCATTGGAAGGACTGATGCTGAAAGTCTAATTCTCTGACCACTTGATGCAAAGAGCTGACTCATTCGGCTGAGTCTGGGAAAAAGACCCTGAGGCTGGGAAAGACAAGACAAAAAGAGAAGCGGGTAGCAGAGGATGAGATAGTTAGATAGCATCACTGACTCAATGGACGTGAATTTAAGAAAACTCTGGGAGATAGTGACGTACAGCAAAGCCTGGTGTGCTGCAGTCCCTGGCGTTGCAAAGAGTTAGACGTAACTTAGCAGCTGAACAACCACCACCACAGCAACCACATTTTGTCCACCTATTCATCCTTCAGTGGACACTGAGTTACTTCCTCCTTTTGACTATTCTGAATAATGCTGCTATGAGTGTGGGCGTACAAGTTCATGACCTTGCTTTCATTTCTTTTTGGTTTATACTCAGAAGTGGATCATATTATAAATTCTATTTTCTTAAGAACTATCACACTGTTTTCCAAAGGAGTTACCGCATTTTATGGTCCCAAGAAAAGTACACAAGGCTGCCATTTCTCCACATCCTTGTCAACACCTATTATTTTACACTGTTTTAGTAATAGCATTTCAGTGGGAGTGATGTAATATCTCACTGGGGTTTAGATTTGCATTTCCCTAACGATCAGTGACACTGAATATCTTTTCATATGATACACAAATTATAAGATTTGTATATCGTCTTGGAGAAATGTCTATCTAAGTCCATTTTAAAATGAGGTTGTTTGGTTTTCATTGTTGTTGAAATCTCTGTATATTCTGGGTATCATCAGATATGTAACTTGTACATATTTTCTCCCATTTTGTGCTCTGCCTTTTTACTTTGTTGACTGTGTCCTTTGGTGTACAAAAGTTTTAAAATTTGGTGAAGACCAATTTACCTGCTTTCTTTTGTTGACTGTGCCTTTGGTATAATATGCAAGAAATTATTATCAAATGAATGTCATGAAGTTTTCCCTTTTAGGATTTTTATAGTTTTTAAGCTCTTACATTCATGTCTTTAACCCAATTTGAATTAATTTTTGTATATCATGTTAGGTAAGGGTCCAACTTCATTCTTTTGCATGAACATATCCAGCCTTGCTATTACCATCTGTTCAAAAGGCTGTTGTGTTCCTACTGAATGGTCTTTGTAGTCTTGTTGAAAAGCATTTGACTACATACGTCAGAGTATATTTCTGGGCTCTGTATTCTATTCCATCCATCGGTATGTTTGTCTTTATGCCAGTATCACAGTTTTTTGAGTACTATTGTTGCCCATTCACTAAGTCGTGTCCCACTCTTTGCAACCCCACGGACTGTACCACGCCAGGCTTCCCTGTCCTTCACTATCCCACGGAGCTTGCTCAAACTCGTATCCATTGAGTCAGTGATGTCATCCAAGCATCTCATTTCCTGTTGCCCCCTTTCCTCTTGCCCTCAATCTTTCCCAGCATCAGGGTCTTTTACAATGAGCCAGCTCTTCGCATCAGGTGACCAAATTATTGTCAATTATTGACCAAGTATTATCATTGTCAGTCTTTCCAATAAATACTCAGGATTGATTTCCTTTACATTTGTAGTACTTTGAAATCAGGAAATATAAGGCTTTCAAGTTTGTTTTTCTTGCCAAGATTGTTTTGGCTGTTCAGGGTCTCTTGAGATATTAATTTCTCAATTTCTACAAGGAAAAATGTTGTTAGGATTTTGCTAGTGACTGCATTGAGTCTGTACATTTCTTTGGGCAATATTGACATCTTACTGATAAAACTTCCAATCCACCAACATCAATGTCTTTCCATTTATTTATGTTTTATTTCTTACGTCAATGTTTTCTAGGTTTTAGTGTACAAGTTTTTCACCTCTGATTAATGTGTAAGTATTTTATTCTTTTTCACATTTTTGCAAATGGAATTGTTTTCTTAATTTCTTTTTCAGATTGTTCAATTTTGGGTACAAAAATATCACTGCTTTGTGTGTATTGGTTTTGCATCCTGCTAATAATCCAGCAGGATTATTTTATTAGTGCTAATTTTTGTGCCTTAGTACTTCATGATTTTCTATAGGGCTCATGCTATCTGTAAACAGATAATTTTACTTCTTCCTTTCCTAATTGGATGCCTTTTATTTCTTTTACTTGATTAACTGCTCTGGCTATGACTTCCAGTATTACGTAGGACAGAAGTAGTGAAAGAAATCATCCTTGCCTTGTTCTTCATCTTAGAGAAGAAGCTTTCAATCTATCACCCTTGAGTATGACATTCACTAAGGGTTTTTCATATATGGGTTTTATGATGTTGAGGTACCTTCCTTTTATTCCTATTTGCTGAATTTTTTTTTTATCACGAGAGATAGATGAATTTTAGCAAATAGTTGTTTTTTCATCAACTGAGATGATTGTTTTTTTCCTTCCTTCTGTTAATGTGGCATATTACATTCCTCAATTTTGTATGTTGAACCATCCTTGAATTCCAGAAATAAATCCCACTTTGTCATGGTGCATGATATGATTTTGGTTTGCTAGTATCTTGTTGAGAATGTTTGCAATAATATTCAAAGGGGAAATTTTTTCCTTATTCATAAGGAACTATAGTACTCTTAGACTGTCTTTATCTGGCTTTCATCAAAGGGCAATGCTATCCTCATAGAAAAGAGAAAGCATTTTCGCCTTTTCAGTTTATTAGAAGAGTTTGAGGAGGATTAATTAATTAGTTCTCCTTTAAATCGGATAAGGCAATGGCAACCCACTCCAGTACTCTTGCCTGGAAAATCCCATGGACGGAGGAGATTGGAGGGCTGCAGTCCATGGGGTCGCTGAGGGTCAGACACGACTGAGCGACTTCACTTTCTCCTTTAAATGTATGGTATAATTTACCAGTTAAGCTGTCAGGTTCATGGCTTTCCTTTGTCCGGAGATTATTGATTACTGATTTGATCTCCTTTTTAGCTACAGATCGACTCAGATTTTCTATGTCTTTGTGATTAAGTCTTGGTGAGCTTTGTGTTTCTAGGTATTTGCCTAGTTCATCTAGGTTTAGCTAATTAGATAGTGTACAGTGGCTCACTGTATTCTCTTATAACTCATTTTGGTTCTACAGAATTGACAGTCATGTCCCTGCATTCATTTCTGATTTTAGTAATTCAAGATTTTTCACTAATCAGTTTGCTGTTGTTGAGTTGTTAAGTCACGTCCAACTCTTTGTGGCCGCATGGACTGCAGCCCACCAGGCTCTTCTGTCTTTCACTACCTTGTGGAGTTTGCTAAAATTCATTTCCATTGAGTCAGTGATGCTATATAACCATCTCATTCCCAGTATCAGCGTCTTTTTGAATGAGTTGGTTCTTTGCATAAGGTGGCCAAAATATTGGAATTTCAGCTTCAGCATGAAGCTTCAGTCCTCCTAATGAATACTGATTTATTTCCTTTAGGTTTGACCTCCTTGCAGTCCAAGGGACTTTCAAAAGTCTTCTACAGCACCACAGTTCAACTCTTGGGCACTCAGACTTCTTTATGGTCCAGCTCTCATATCTCTATATGACTACTGGAAAAACCAGTAGTGTGTAGACTTTTGTCCGCTTTGACTACAGTGAAGAACAGGGAAGCCTGGTGTGCTGCTGTCCATGGGGCTGGCAAAGGGCTGGACACAATTTGATGACTGAACAACAATAATCTTTGTTGGCAAAGTGAACTCTCTGCTTTTTAATATGCTGCTTAGGTTTGTCATCACTTTCCTTCCAAGGAGCAAGCGTCTTTTGATTTCATGGCTGCAGTCACCATGTGCAGTGATTTTGGAGCCCAGGAAAATAAAATCTGTCACTGCTTCCACTTCCCCCCTTCTATTTGCCATGAAGTGATGGGACCAGATGCCATGATCATAGTTACTGAATTCACTTTTTCACTCTCCTATTTCAACCTCATCAAGAAGCTCTTGAATTCCTCTTCACTTTCTGCCATTAGAGGGGTATCATCTGCATGTCTGAGGTTGTTGATATTTCTCTTGGCAATCTTGATTCCAGCTTATGATTCATCCAGCCCTGCATTTTGCATGAGGTACTCTGCTGCTGCTGCTAAGTCACTTCAGTTGTGTCTGACTCTGTGCGACCCCAGAGACGGCAGCCCACCAGGCTCCCCCATCCCTGGGATTCTCCAGGCAAGAACACTGGAGTGGGTTGCCATTTCCTTCTCCAATGCATGAAAGTGAAAAGTCAAAGTGAAGTTGCTCAGTCGTATCCGACTCTAGCGACCCCATGGACTGCAGCCTACCAGGCTCCTCCATCCATGGGATTTTCCAGGCAAGTGTACTGGAGTGGGGTGCCATTGCCTTCTCCAGATGTACTCTGCATAGAAATTAAGTAAACAGTATGTCAATATATAGTCTTGCCATACTCCTTTGTCAGTTTAGAACCAGTCAGTTGTTCTATGTCTGGTTCTAACTGTTACTTCTTGACTTGAATAGAGGTTTCTCAGGAGACAAGCAAGATGGTCTGGTATTCCCATCTCTTTAAGCATTTTCCACAGTTTGTTGTGATCCACACAGTCAAAGGCTTTAGTGTAGTCAATGAAGCAGAAGTAGATGTTTTTCTGGAATTACCTTGCTTTCTCTATGATCGAATGAATGTTGGCAATTGGTTTCTGGTTCCTCTAACTCTTTTAAATGCAGCTTCTACATCTGGAAGTTCCCAACTGATGTATTACTGAAGCCTAGCTCTAAGGATTTTGTGCATGACCTTGCTAGTGTGTGAAATGAGTGCAGCTGTACAATAGTCTGAACATTCTCTGGGACTGGCATGAAAACTGACCTTTTCCAGTCCTGTGGCCACTGCTGAGTTTTCCAAATGTGCTGACATATTGAGTACAAAGCACCAACTCTTTGGCATCAGACTTCTTAGTGTTGAGTGCAACACTTTAACAACATTCTCTTTTGGGATTTTAAATCCTAAGGTACTGAGTGCAGCACTTTAACAGCATACTCTTTCAGGATTTTAAATAACTCAGCTGGAATACCATCACCTCCACTAGCTTTGTTCATAGTAAAGCTTCCTAAGGGAAGTTTTTTTTTTCTTTTTTTTCTTTTTTCATTTGACTTCACACTCTAGGATGTCTGGCTCTAGGGGAGTGACCATTGTGGTTATCCAGTTCATTAAGACCTTTTTTATGCAGCTCTTTTGTGTATTCTTGCCACTTCTTCTTAATCTCTTCTGCTTCTGTTAGGTCCATACCATTTCTGTCCTTTATCGAGCCCATCCTTATATGAAATGTTCCCTTGATATCTCCAATTTTCTTGAAGAGATATCTAGTCTTTCCCACTCTGTTTTTTCCCTTTATTTCCTTGCATTTCTCATTTAAGAAGGACTTCTTATCTCTCCTTGCTATTCTCTGGAACTCTGCTAAAGATTTAATCAATCTAGCTAAAGTTTTATCAATTTTCTCAGTTTTTCTGAAGAATCAGTTCTTGGCTTTACTGATTTTATCTATTGTTTTTCTATTATTTATTTATTTCGGCTCTAATCTTCCCTTCCTTTTGCTAGACTTGAGTTTAGTTTGCTCTTCTAGCTCTCTTAAGGTGTAAAGTTAGGTTATTAACTTGAGATCCTTTTTTTTTTTTAATAAAAGTAAGCATTTTACAGCTATACATTTCCTTCTGAGTACTGCTTCCCCTGTCTTCCATAAGTTTTGGTATATTGCATTTTCATTTTAACTCAGCCTCATGCATTTTCTCATTTCCCCTGTGATTTCTCCCTTGACCCACTGGTTGTACAAGAGTGTGTTGTTTAATTTCCACATATTTGTGAATTCTCCAATTTTCCTTCTGTTACTGATTTCTAACTTAATCCCACTGTGGTTAGAGAAGATACTTTGTATGATAATTTTTAAATCTGTGGAGAGACAATCTGTGAATATATACAGTATATCCTGGAGTATCTCCCATGTGCATTTGAAAAAAAGGAATATCCTGCTATTGTTGGGTAGTGTTCTGTACATCTTATTAGATCTAGTTGCCTTACTGTGTTGTTCAAGTCCTCTATTTCCTCACTTATCTTCTGTCTAGTTTTCCCATTCACTACTAATAGTGTGTGTGTGTGTGTGTGTGCGTGTGTGTGTGTGTGTGTGTGTGTGTGTAAGGGGGGAGCTGAAGTGTCTATTATTACAGAAAACTGCAGACTTGTCACTACAATTCTATAAAGTTTTTGTTTCATATATTATAATGATCTGTTATTAGGTGCATAAAACCTTATAACTGTTCCATTGTCTCGCTGTATTGAATCTATTATTATATACAAGATATTTTTGTCTCTTGTAACTTTTTCTGACTAAAGTCTATATTGTGTCATATTAATGTAACCACTCCTGATCTCTACAGTTACTATCTGCAAGGACTATCTTTTTATTCTTTTGCTTTTGATTTATTTGTGTCTTAATGTAAAATCAGCCTCTTATACACATTGGAGCATTTCTTAGATCCATTCTACTAATCTGTCTTTAAAAAAAAACAATTTTTTATTTTGTACTGGAGTATAGCTGATTAACAAGCAACGTTGCAATAGTTTTAGGTGAACAGGAAGGGACTCAGCCATACATACACATGTATCCATTCTTCCCCAAACTCAATCTGTCTTTTGACTGGAGAGTTTAACCTATAATTTAAGATAATTACTGACAAAGAGGGACTTACTTCTGCATTTTGCTATTTGTTTTCTATGTTTTATAGCTTTTTTGGGCCCTCATTTCCTGCATTAGTGATTTTTTTTCATGTTTCATTTTTTTATGGTGAAATTTTAAAATTCCCTTCTCATTTCCTCTTGGGTATATTTTATAGCTATTTTCTTTGTGATTACTATGAGCATTATATTTAACATCCTACAGTCATAGCATTCTGATTTTATACCAGCCTGAATTCAATAGTACACAGAAACTCTGCGGCAAGATGGTTTTTAAAAAGCAAAAAAAAAAAAAAAAGAAAGAAATGGAATTATAAATCAAGACAAGAACCACCAAGGAAAAAGCAGACTGCTATGATAAAGAAAACAGGTGGCCTTTTCAGAGGAGTCAGCAAGGAGGGCCTCTCCGGGGACATAAAAGACAGAGGAGCCAACTCTGTATGAAGTGGGGCAAAGACTATTCCTGACAAAGAGATACTACAAGACAGAAAGGAGCCCACTGGGGTCCCTGAGAAATGGTGGCACACATGGCAGGAGTCCATGCTGGCATGGAGAAGGGCGTGAAGCTGGGAGAAGCGGGCGGGCCCCGGCCACACGGCCTGGGAGGGCAGAGGCAGGGGAGATTTCCACGTCCACCACGAGGGGAGCCACAGAGCCTCAGAGCTCCTAGCCACAACATCCTAATTCTGTCAGAAGACGCTTCTGGCCGTTCTGTAGCAAGGACCCAAGAGGGAAGACAATGGAAGTGAGGAGCCTGGGAAGATACTCCTGCAGTTGTCAAGACAAAAAACAACGGTGGTCAGTCCAGAGCGGAAATGGAAAGAAAGGGCAGATCTGAGATACGCGGTCTCCCTTATGACCAGGTGGTACAGGGAACCCTCAGCCCAGGTTTGAGACCTCACCCTGCGAGGCACTCACTGGCTCTGCACCCCGAACTCCCCACAAGCCTCTATTTTTGTCTCGTAAAATGAGAATGAGGAAATCCACCAAGGATGAGGAGGAAGTGACATGAAATCATGAAGTGTCCATCTGGACTAGTCAAGGCACCACATACATCCTTCCTTCCTCTGAAATATGGGCCATCAGCTACTGATTGACGTGGACCTAATTCACAACTCTGTGATGCTACGAAAACTGAGCACTCGACACCAAACCCCTACACTCTGCCAACTGTGGGTGGGCTGTCCCACACCCCGGCCCCACAAGCCCCCTGGCCTGACCTGGGGACAGGGACTTGTCCGGGTTTAGTCCCTGTGGTCAGAGTGGCACGTAGGAGTTGGGTCAGTCCCCTGCCCACAGAGACCCAAGTGGGAGGGCGGGGAGGTGGGGTGGGCATTGGACATCAGCACCAAATGGTGCTGGAGAGAAAGCGATGGAACAAAGGTGGCAACGTCTCCGGCAGATTTCCTTCCAAATCCAGAGGAGCGAAGGAGACAGAGCTGTTTCAACCCTACACGCCCACACGGTCCACCAGGAGAGAGACTGTGGCTGGCCTCCCCTTCCTGCCGGCTGCACCCAGGGGCCTAGTCTAACGACAGGGCTCCTCAGTACAGCCACCACCCTTCCCTGGAATCCCGGCTTAGAGATGATCTTACTGACTAACAGAGATCCCTTTTCTGAAACAGCTATGGGCAGGACAGACAGAATTCTTTGTATTTTTAACACTAGGGTTTGAGAAATTGAAGGACGCTGGAGGCCGTGGAGGGTGGCCTTGTTTAAAGCAAGGTACACTGTCTGAATGCAACTGGTTCTTAAATATTCTGAACAGCGACTCAGAGCAACAGACAGAGGTTGCCAGTGGGGAGAGTCGGTGTGAGCTCTGCTTCCATTTGTTTTCTGGCCTCGTCAGACCAGCCAAGAAACTCCAAGGAGCAGACGACCCAAGGGCTAAGTGTCAGTGTACAAATGTCATGTGCCCTTCACCAAAGTGGCACTGCCCTTATTAGGCAGCCCTCTGTTAAGCCCTCGTTAAGAAACATTTAAATCTCAAATGAATGTGGTTGGCCCAGATGTGCCCTCAGGCAGCAGGATCTGGAGCCGCCAACATCTTAGTATCAGCAGCTGAAGAGCTGTGAAAAGTGTCAAGTTGAAGGCAAGCATTGCCACCCCTCAGCCCCTGTCGTTCAGTCCTTACAGCTCGTGGGGAGACCAACACTTCCACATACAACCCCTCTCTGACCTGTGATAAATAAAACAGCGGCTCTTGTCCACATGATAAAACTATGAAAGCAAGTATCAAACTAGGAGCTTTGCCTTATTACTACTTTAGCTGTTGTAATGAATGTTTATTCCCTGGACTTGTGCCCTGAACAAAAAATAAATAAATGAGATGAAATGACCTACAGGTGAGAGAGCTTGGTGCTGAGCCAGCCCCTGCAGGCCGCCTCTGGGCTCTGCTCTGGGCACTGGAGCACTGCAGCCCGTCATTAACCAGCCGCCAGGGAGGCCAGGGCTCGTGCAAACGCAGAGCTCAGGGATATTTCTCAGAAATCAGGGCCAAACACCATTAAAAGCTGAAACAGGAGCAGTTCCCCTTCTGGGTACATACCCAAAAGAAGTAAAAGCAGGGACTCAGACTGTACACCTACGTTCGCAGCAGCATTATTCAAAAGAGCCTAAAGGAGGAAGCAACCGAACATTTATCAGTGGATGAACAGACAAAATGCAGTGTATCCATATGATGGAACATTATGTAGCCAAACAGGAAGGAGATTCTGACACCTCCAAGGACATGGACCAAACTGGAGGACATCGTGCTGAGTGAAAATCAACCAGTCACAAAAGAACAAATACTGTCCGACTCCACGTATATATGAGGTCCTTGCTGCTGCTGCTAAGTCACTTCAGTCATGTCCAACTCTGTGCGACCCCACAGACGGCCGCCCATCAGGCTCTGCCGTCCCTGGGATTCTCCAGGCAAGAACACTGGAATGGGTTGCCATTTCCTTCTCCAATGCATGAAAGTGAAAAGTGAAAGTGAAGTTGCTCAGTTGTGTCTGACTCTTAGCGACCCCATGATCTGCAGCCTACCAGGCTCCTCCGTCCATGGGATTTTCCATGCAAGAGTACTGGAGTGAGTGTCAAATTCAAAATGGAAGGGTGGCTGTCAGGGCTGGGGGAGGGGAGCATGGGCTGCCAGTGTCAAATGAGGACAGTTTCAGTTCTGCAAGACGAAAGGAATTCCAGGGACGGATGGTGACAGTGGCGGTACAGCAATGTGAATGTACCTAATGTTATGGAACTGCAGGCTTAAAGGGTCAGACAGAAACTTTTCTGGCACGTATTTATTACCATAAGTTTTAAAAATCTGGAAAAGGAAAGGAAGGAAGTAAAAAAGGGAAAGGAAGGAAAGGGTTGGGGGAGAAAGGAAAGAAAAAAAGTTAATGGAATTCCTAGAGCTGATGACTTTAAAGGGGAGGGTGACCTGGAACCTCATGGTGTGCCCGTGTCCACGGATCAGCCCTGGATCAGTCCCCCAGTGGGTCCACATCACTGGGCCTTGCAGACGAGCCCGTCCTACAGGGAGGTCTGTGGGTCCAGAGGGTAACTCACCTTCAAGACTCCATGCACCACCAAAGCAGCCTCGGCCTTAGGGCATGGCCTGTCTGGGGTGGGGGTGGGGTGGGGGACAGACAGATGGAGTTTCCTGCAAATTGATACGTGTCCCCAAAGCAAGCACTGGCAAGTCAACCTGACATAGGTCGAGGTACTGGAGTTTTGACTACACAGTGGACAGGAACACCGTGGGGCTCGCCATCCCCATCAGCCCAGGGTGAGGCTTACGATCATCTGTTTTGCTGTGGAGTTACAGACAGGCCTGGCCTGACGGCCACAGCCCTGCCAGGGACTGCCTGTGTGACCCATGCCATGTCTCCAGCCTCTCTGTTCTCGGGCCGCCTCCAGCATCTCTCAGTCACTGTGGCACAGCCAGGGCCTGGCCCCTTCCACTTTCCATGAGCTGTATGTGCTTTTGTCACCAGGCAGAAGGCCCCTGGGGCAGCTAAAGTCCTGGGGGTGGTTAAGCCCCTGCCTCGAAGCTGCTCACGCAGGGGGGCCAGCTCAAAGTGGTTCTGATGCTGCCAGCTCTGAGCTCAGAGCAGGGCTGCCGCTGCAGGTGTGTCTGGGCCTAAACCCCACTCTGGTACCCCCTCACCCGCTTCCCTCTCCAAAGTCCTCCTTGACCTCGGTTCCACCCAGTGAGGCTCTTTTCTCTTCTCTCCCTCAGCCAAGATCTTCTGCAATGCTGTTTCTACTTCTTCACTTCCTGATCTCATCCCAGTTTGCCCCTACCCAGCTTCCCTCCCCAGCAATGCCGAAAGTGAAAGTGAAGTCGCTCAGTCCTGTCTGACTCTGCAAACCCCATGGACTGGAGCCTACCAGGCTCCTCCGTCCATGGGTTTTTCCAGGCAAGAGTACTGGAGTGGGTTGCTATTTTCTTCTCCAGGGGAACTTCCCCACCCAGGGATGGAACCCGGGTCTCCACATTGCAAGCAGACGCTTTTACCGTCTGAGCCACCAGGGAACCAATCCCTAAAGCTACTCCTTTGGGGCCGGCAGCAGCATCAGGCATTGTTAACCACTCCCTTCCCACACCTCTCACCTCACTCCTTAACAACAACCCACACCAGGTCTGTCTGCCTTCCCGCCCGGCCCTGACCCCAGCACTCCGCTGTGCCTCTGTGGGCAGCTTCTCTCTCCCCGTTGTGCTCTGCTCGGCCTGGCCAAGGCCAGCCTCACCAACAGCTGCAGACACACCAGTCCACCTGTCCTCCCCAAGATGTAGCTCCTGCGGCACCCGCTATGTGACCTGCCACTGCTCCCCCAATAGGGCAAGCACCCTCGCTTGGCTGAAGGGTCAGCTCTTCCATGATGCCCCCACACTTCTGGGTGATCACTCCCCAGCCCTCCACCTGGCCCCCAGTGCTCCCTGAAGAAATGCCTACTCAGCACAGATGCTTCACCCATCTGTGACACCACTGCCTTCTGCAGAAAGGATTTGTAACTGGCACCTACCACTATGCCAGGAGATCTTCAAAACTGCTTGTTAGGAGAGTGGATAGATGGTGGAGTGGGGATGCACACAAACATTCTTCCATGTCTAAAGTTTGAAGTGGGCGGCCCCTCTCCACCTACCTACCATGTGAAGGTTTCCCTCCTCTGCCCATTCATCAAACCAGAGAAGACCCAGACTCCTTCCTTGCTTCCCTCAACTAGACAACCTCTCTTCCTTGCACAGGGCCAGCTCTGTTTTACACTAAAGTCAGATATTGATTCTTTGTACTAGACGGTTGGTTCCTTAGAGCAGGACTGACTTACTCAGCGTTGACTCCTCTGAGAGGGGCCTTCACCCATAGAAAGGGTCTTGGGAGGCATCTAGTGGGGAGCACGGGTGGACTCCCACTACCAGAGGACTCCCATCGCCGGGCAGCCTCCCATCCCCCATCCCCGGGCGGACTCCCACACCGGGTAGACTCCCGCACCGGGTGGACTCCCAGCACCAGGCAGACTCCCGTTCCCGGGCGGACTCCAGTCACCAGGCGGACCCCCCAGCACCAGGTGGACTCCCACTACCAGAGGACTCCCATCGCCGGGCGGCCTCTCGTCCCCAGGCGGACTCACACCTGGCGGACTCCCATCCCTGGGCGGACTCCCACACTGGGAAGACCCCCAGCACCAGGCGGACTCTGGTCACC